>NC_143261.1:36262500-36578908 GCF_984573655.1 Nuphar pumila | reverse complement strand
TGAAAAACCACGCTAAGAAGTGGTGGGACACTGTCTCTTCAGTTAAATTCAAGGATACGAATGTTACGTGGGATGAATTTGTTGAAGTTTTTAACTCCGCATATTTTCCTAAGCATGAACGCAGTAAGAAAATGCAAGAATTTCTGGACTTGCAACAAGGAACGATGACCTTGTCTGACTATATCACAAAATTTTGCTGTTTGGAACGATATTGTCTGAATGTTTACGTTGCGGAGGATGATCGAGCAATGAAGTTCGCTCGTGGTTTGAGGCCTACTCTGAGAACTAAAGTGTTCACTAGCGAGCCAAAGTCGCTCGAAGAGGCTATTGAGGTAGCTACTTTGTTGGATGAAGACCAAGCTGAGCCACAGTCTCATGTTTTTGCGATTACAAGTAAGAAGAATCCTAGTAGGGTGGAGTCCTTGCCACCTACTAAAGAGCGGAAGCGTCAGAAAGTATCTCAGAACTGCCAGCAAAGGCAATCCCAGCGATCGAATGTCTAGTGAAAGTGTCAACGATGCGACAAATATCATGCTTCTGGAGCTTGTCCTCGTTACGATGGCAAGTGTTTCAAGTGTGGACAACCGCGGCATATTGCCAAGTTTTGTCCTAAGAAGTCTACGAGAGACTTAGTTGTGACCGATTAGGCGCTGTTAGACGAGATCTGACCATTTTGTTGTTGTTGATGTTTAGTGATTTCGCGGACAAAATCCTTTTTAAGGAGGGTAGGATGTAAGACCCGCAAATTTTTTTGAGGAATTTACTGTTTGCTTTGAGTTGATATGTATACTTTCCTATGGTTATGAGGCTATAGCACGTAATTAGGTGTAAATTGACTATGCTTTGTATTTCGGCTTTGTGCGCGCGACCCGAAAATCGCGTAAATACACTGTGTAAGTAAAAAGAGCCTGATTCTGGATGAATTAACTTCTGAAATTTTAAGAGTAAATTTATATTATATTTGTATTGGTTGTCCCCGAATTTGGGACCTATACGATGAAAAAAGCCCGTCAGTGCATGTGAATTACGAGATTTGCTTAATGATTGGACACGAGTCGTAATAAGCCCACATCTTACAAACGAAGGGGAATTTTCTCCAAGAGGCATTGAACATTCCATGTTAATTGAGAGTTTGAAAATAACTAAATGATTTATTGAAGTCAATTTTATATTTAAAACTATTAAATAAGCATTGTTTTGAATATAGTGCATTTGGCAATTTTGGATTTGGATCCGGGTCAACTAGAGGTGACCCAACTCATTTGTGCGCCCATCTAGGAGGACAATTTTGGTCATGGTGGACCAGCTGGTCAAGGGTTGACCAGCTGGGTGGCATTGTTGCAAGGATTTGCATGGCTTGAAAAGGGTGGGCCACTATTGGCCACACACTTGATTCAAGGCCTCATGATGAGGCTTGGAGATCATCATGAGGGGCGATTTTCTAAAAAGGGGAGCATGGGGCTGGCGCCCCATGGTGTTTTGTAATAAGTTTAAACCATTTCAAAAGACTAAAGACGAGTGGCTGGTTTGGGCGGCAGCCAAGGGCACACTCGTGTAAAATTTTCAAACAATAAAGGCCTTTTAAAACCCTTTTCAATGGCATTTTTGTAAACCTTTTTCAAAAGTTCTAAATGCAAGACATGCATTGGGCGTGGGCAGCTATGAGGGGGAGGGGCGTGGAGCACCCCAACCATCCATCCAAGCTGGGATAATCCCAGCCATCCATTATTTTAAACCTAGCTATTTAAGACTTGAAGAGAGAGAAGAGGGGACTCTCTTGGGCGATTTTTTTTGGTGGAGCTTCTCTCTCCCCTTTCCTTCTCCAAAACCGTGAGAGAGAGAGATAGTGAGAGTGGTGTGGAGTGATGATGCATAAATTATACATTTTATTAACACATTTTAACTGCATAAATGCATCATCTATAGGTTTAAAGTCCACATTTTGGTGCATAATGATATTATAGAGCTTTGGTTCAAATTTCATCGAAATCTGACTTAAAATGAAGGAATTATTGCATTTATAGTGTTGCGGGTCAAAACTCGAAGCAGAATTGAAGGATTTGGATCCAAACATCCACTTGGATCTTGGATCTGGACCAAAATGAAGCATGATCCACTCCAGCATACCCATTCATGTTTTATCATAAAATATTTTCTTAAAAACCCCTCCTACATGAGGCGCCCAACAAATATTTAGTTTTTAACATCTTTTCTGAAAATAATCTGAAACAGCCCAAAACGTCTAAAAGAGGAGGTGACGCCCATGGAGAACTGGTCTTTGTTTTGATTTTCGTGCCCTAGGGGCACGATTCTTCTCAACTCCACCTTCTACTCAGCCGCCCCTCCCATTCATGTTCTTCCTCATCCATGGTTGGCCATGGAAGTCATGCCAAACCAATGGAGATGTCGTCTTCTTCTCCCATTTTTTTCTTTTCAGATCTTATCCTTCTTCTCCCCTTGCTGGAACTAACCTTTGTATTTGTTTCTTTGCAGCTGCAGCTGGAGTGTATCCATCATGGTGGTGGTCCCGCTCCTCCATGGTCGGCCGGCCTTGAACCCCGGAGCACCACCATTTGCGGATCCCTGCAAAGAAGACAATACAGAGATGTTAGACAGCATCACCGAGGTTTCTCGTGGAACGAAGTCAAGCAAAGTCCACTCTCTTCTTCCCCTCAGTCGTCGGATCGCCCTAGAGGTTGGTCTTCTCATCCCTTTCTTCTAGATAGAACCCATATTGTGCGTGAGTCAAGTGACTGTGATTTTCTGTTTTTTTTTGTCAGCTTTAGAATAGAAATTTTGTGCATAAACCAGCACGTAGGAGTGTTAGGTGTTTGCTTTATTTAAAATAATAGTTTTAATCCAATGTTGGATCTAGTTGGGTGTGTGTGCGCTTTTGATTTGCAATTTGAAGTGTGTCTGCGTTTTTCAGTGTGTCCCTATCTCATATGTCTTGTTTTGATCGATTTTGGTACTTTAGGAATCGTGTAGATGTCATTTGCTATCTTAGGTGTTTTTAGATTTTGATAAAAGTAAAAGTAGAGTGATGTTTTGTTGAATTTTGCGTAGGTCGTCCAACAGTCTATGGTATTTTCTGTAGTTCTTTATTGTGCTGTCTTAATTTCAAATTATTAATTATTGTTTAGGTTTTAATAGATTTTATTCTTGTAGTATGTTAGTTTACGAATTTCTGTTTTGTGTTCTTAGGATAATCGATTGTAGTAAAATTCTTTTCTATCATTTTTCTGGGTGTTTAATTTACAGCATGGTAGTAGTTTAGTTTCCCTGTTTCTTAGTCTTACAAATTCATTAAAGTGTATTAGTGTAATGTAATTTAGATCTTTGAGTAACTTTATATTGTTAGGTGTCTTTAATTTAATTTGTAGTTTCATGTAGAGTCAATGTAAGAGTTTGTTTAGTTTCATTTGATTAAAAATTCTGTAGGTATTCGTAGGTTAGTTTGTTGTTTGCTGTCTTTGAGTTTATATTTAATCATAGGTTAATTAGCTTGTTAATTTCTTGATGTGTATTCTAGTTAATTTAGTCTTAACTTAGAGTGTCGATTTTGTGTATATGGTCTAAAATAGATAGTTTCTCATTTTCGATTTTTACTTATCCATTCTTACCCTTTTAGTGATTAATATATATTTTGATTTAGCTAGAGTAATATTAGAGTAGCTTAGTTACTTATTTAGTAGTATATATTAGTGAAGGGTCTTTGAGTAATTGTAATTGAGAGCCGTTTTTTGTATGAAGGCCATCCATTCAAATTCGTGATTGGCACTTAAGTAAAAATCTTAATGAGTATATCCAGCAAAAGGTAATGCATTGTCTCTCTTACACGTTTGGAAATAATTGTCATTTGCAAAGATAATCATAAAACCATGTAAGAGGTTTTGAGAAAGGTTTTTAAGAGGAGTTATTGATTTGAATTTTAAAATTCTTTATAAAATGGTTCACACAAGTTGGGAAAGAAATTAATTATGCTATGATTTGGTATTCAACCCAAAATCGTGTAAGATTTAAGCTGGACGGTTTTGGGCATTTAATAACTTTCCTAATGTGCTATTAAGGCAATTATTAATGGAGTTGGCCCCTACCAAATTCGTGTTTTATCTTTTCTAAGCCCTTGATTAATTTCCTATTTTAACATAACATAGATAGGATAGTGTTAATGTGGCATTTATTGTCTTAAATTAGGAATTGTAAAATCGTTTGTTAGGTGTTTAGGAAAGTTCAATAGGTAGGTAATGTTTTCATTAGTATTGGTTTATATTCTAATTACTTGTGTAACTTAATTATGTTAGATTTTATTGTATTTAGTTGGCAAGCTTAATTAACCTAGTTAGTCACCCTAGGTTGGCGTGGACCCTATTCAAGTCATATCCTAAACCGCCCCTAGCTAACTCTAGTTAGTGCTTAACCCTAGGTATCCTAAACCATAGTTACTAAATTAATTTGAGTTAACCTAAGTAACCCTAACCGACCCTAGTTTAATCTAAGTTAATAGTCAACCCTAGTTAATTAACTACTAACCATAGGTAGTTAGTTACCCTAACTAACCATAGTTAATAGCTAGTCTAGTTAGTTACACTAACCGTATAGACTAACCTTAGATAGTTAGTTAAATTAGTTAGGAACTAATCCTAGTTAGCATTTAGCCTTAGTCGATTAACCCTAGGTAGTTAGCTATTAACCTTAGATTAGTTAACTCTAATAGTAGTTACATTAACACTAGGTTGTTTGTTTTAATTAAGTTTTAGAATTAGAGTTAGTTAGTTAGTGAGTTTAGGTTAGATTAGACTTAACAAGTGGTGTAGACTAGATTTAATATTCGTTGTTTAGTTTATTTATTAGATTTTATCTAATTAGCTTAATTGTTGTCCTTTCTGTAGTTTAATAGTAGTTTAGATTAGGTTAAGACTGTTTTGATATTTGATTTAATGTTTTAATGTCAATTGTGGATTTATATAAATGAATAGTGCACTGAATTTTAAAACTGATTTTTACCCTGTCGTGCACTCATCATTTTATGTAGATTATTCTGAAGTTTTCTGAAAATTATTTTTCTATTCTCCACATCTTTATGCTAATTGTCTGCAGACCAAATTTCAACTCAATCCGAGTTGATTTGTTGTGGTTTTTAAGCATTTTGTGAAAACAGCTTTTTCTGGATTTTAAATTTTGGGTTCTGCGATTTCCAAGATTATCCTGATTTTGAAACGCTTATATCTGGAGATCCAGAATGTATTTTTCAAATCTGTAAAATGTGTCAGATGCTTGGATCTGTCAGTTATAGAGCAGAAGTAATTTCAAAAAAATTGGATTTTGTTTGACCCTTCAAAACATTGATTTGCTAAAAGCTATCAGAGTCCACTTTTGCATTCTTTAGGGACAAAACAGTCATTTAGTTATTTGTTTAAGTTAATGTAGTTTTCGTGTTTTCTAGTCTTGTAGTGATTGAATCAGAGTTAGTTAGATTAATTAGAGTTGTTTTACTTAGTTAGTTTAGTTAGAAGTTGTACTTGTAGTTTTCTGTAGTTATTTAATTGTAGTTTAATTTCAGAAATAGTGTAGAATTAGTTGTAGTTTATAATTTAGATTTAAGTATTAAGTGTTTACTAACTTTGTGTTTTCATTGTGTAGGTTGATAAGTTAGAACAGGTTCACAGCTGTAATTCAAATATGAAGTGCCAATGCACATGTGATGAAAAGACAGTTTTGCCCCTAGAGATCTGTTGAAGACTTAACTTCCTGCTTGAGTTTATTTTTATAGTTTAGATTGTTATTTAATTTAAATTGTAATATTGACATTGATTTTAAACTTTGTTATATTAATAAAGTGTTATTTTAGATTTATTTCAGAATGTATCCCGTTCCCTGTGGATTCGACCCGTACTCGCCACTCTGTGGAAAGTCAGTTTTTATATCTTTGGTTGATGATTTTACCTTGATTTCATTGAAAAATATTGTTTTAAAAATATGCATTCCAAAAGTACCAACCAAATTTTGGCGTCGTTGCTGGGGAACGGCGATTATATTCTGATTATTTCTGAGATATCAGTTTATTAATATGTGTTTAGTTTAGCTTAATTTATTTATTTGTTTTAGTTTGTAGAATTAACATAGTTAGAAAAATATAGGATGCACATGCTGTTTTTCTTAGGATTCACTGAATTTCATGCTTCAATGATCACTTAAACAAGTGAGTCTTAGAGAATATAGTAGTGTTTTTTTGTATTTACTGATTGTCTGATTTAGATTAGATTTATCTTTTAGTTCATAGAGTAACTAGATTGTTTTTTAACATAGCTTAAAATAGAGTAGTTGTTTAACTTGCTAATTTAGATGTAGCTGATTTTTATAGAGTACTTCTAACATAGGTTAGTTGTTTAATGTGTTAGAAATTTTATTTTATTCATTGTTTTTCTTATTGTATCATATGTACATTAGAAATAAAGTAGTTAGTTGTTTTTGTATTCTATTCTGAATTATGTTTTGATTTCATTTCTTGTTTTGGATTTCATTTCTTGTTTTGGATTTCATTGTTTACATGTATGAACATTTGATCCATCAATGTATGAGTTCAAGTTACAAGATATGAAGAAGCCTGCAGGAGTAGAACATTGACCAGATGAGCAGAAAACTAGGCATTTGTACATGCATAGTGGTGGTGCAAAATCCAGTCAATCGACAACTTCAAGGGCTCGAGCATGCCAGGTTGTATCAATCCTTTCTCCCGTATTCATTTTATTGTTCTGTAGTGTGCATCTGCATTACATGTTTGCATTATTCTGTATGCCACTAGGGACAGTGTCATTCAAGCATGGGGGGATGGTTTAGTTGCACACATTTTTTTTTCTTTATGTCTGATAGCTTCAAACTCATAAAAGTAGGTTCATGATTGTATTTTTGCATAATCTGACAATTTAGAAATATGTAAGCCCCATGTGAAAAATTTTTCTTATCTAATCTAAATAGAGTAGTTATTTATGAAATAATGCAAAAGAAAGATAGTATTTGATTGTTATAAAGTTTTGAATCACTTAGTTATAAGTATGCATAGTGTGTTATATGAAAAATATAAGCAATTGAAAGATGTTTTTGAAAAATGAGCTTTAAAGAATAGAGCTACGTTTACTTGTTGATGTCTTCATGATTCCTAGTAGTGGAGTTCAAATACAAGTTGAAGTGTTTGAGTCTCTTTACGAAAAGGATAACGAAGGAGATCATCTTCTTGTCTAGTCAATATCTGTGGCCTTTGTAGTTTGAGTAAGTAGAGTCTGAAGGGTGTTTTACACCTGGTGCCCTAAAGCCATCTGGTTTGGGAGCCACCGATTCGAAAGCTTGTTACATGGATGTAAACACCCCAAATTTTCACTCACCTCCCCGACATTTTCACCAAACATCATCATTCAGCCTTTGAAATTGCCGGAGGGCAAAATGGTCATTTTCTGAGTTCGAACCTTGTAAAAGTCCAAATTTCATCTGGAACTCTCAAAGTCTCCCTATTTTAGCTCAGATGTTCAAAATTTTATTCCTGACAGGAGACAGGCATCTCCAAGTCTTGGTTCAAGATTATATTGTATAAGACATGTCATTGTATAGCATTGCATGAGCATTTCATATCACTGCACTGCACAGCATGTCATTTCGAGGTCCAGAACTCTCGATTTCAAAATTTTCAATCCAGATTAGCATTTCAACTCTTTTCAAAATTGATTTCAAAACCCTGGGTCTTCAAAATTATCAGTTCTTCCCATTTTACCCCCAGGGCTCTGAATTTTAAAATATTTCCTCAGGAAAATGATCTGGATAGTTTTAATATGGATTTCAGCCACCTTATCTCAGATTTTGCCCTTTTGACAATTTCAAATATCTTCCTTTTACAAAATTGCCCTACAGGGGCCAACTCTTTCCAAAAATTTCTGTTTTACCAATTAGTCCAAATTTTTATGAAAATTCCAAAAAGAGGTTGTTGTCTTGTTCTTATTTCAATAAAGAAGCAATGTGGGACCCACACTAAGGTGGTGTCACATAGACTTTTCTTTTGAAAAACCTGAACTTTGAAAAACCCAAAAAAATAGGAACCTTGTCCCCTAGATTGGTGCCACTTGTCCTTTCTCTCTCCTCCCATTTACCTGCCATGTGTCAGCATAGGGTTCACCTAGAAGTGCCACATGTCACCTTCTCTCTTCTGCCATCCTTTGACACGTGTCAGCGTGGGGCCACCTTAAGATGCCACCACATGTCATTAGTCATCCTCTTTATTTTATGCCACGTGTCAATGTCTACCATCTTCACCCTGTGCCAAGTGTCATTCCAAGGTCACCATGAGATGCCACGTGTCATGTGTTGTCCTGTTCAGAAAAAGTAGAACTTGTCTCCTCTGAGGTGGCACCATTTGAATTATGTCTCCTGCAGGTGACACATGTCACTCTCTCCTTTCCTCAGGAAAAGCAAGCGACACGTGTCAATCTCTGCTCCTTTCAGAAAAAGCAGAGGACACATGTCTCCCTCCTATTTTTCTCAGAAAAGTAGATGACACATGTCATCTCCAGCTTCTTTTAGAAAAAGTAGAAGACACATGTCACTCCCTGCTTTTCTCAGAAAAAGCAAGTGACACATGTCACCCTCTGCTCTTCTCAGAAAAAGCAAGGGACACGTGTCTCTCTCTGCTTTCTTCAGAAAAAGCAAGTGACACATGTCACTTTCTGCCTCCTTCAGAGAAAGCTAGAATTCAAATGTTCAAACTCCAGTCTGAGGTGGCGCAAATCCTGAACTTCACCTTTTCTATTTTGTGTGAGATGGTGCCACGTGTCCCTTTTCCTCCCTCTTGCCACATGTCATTGTAGGAGCCACCCTAAGGTGGTGCCACATGGCAGTCTCTCCTTTCCTCTAGAAAAAGCAGAAATTTAAATTTCAAACTCTCTCAGAGGTGGCACCATCTGAATCCTCTGCCTTTCCTTCTGACACATGTCAATGAAGATGCTCTGAGATGGCGCCACATGTCAGTCTCTCCTTTCATCAGAAAAAGTAGAATTCAAACCCCTCTGAGGTGGCGTCTTCTGCTTTTTCTGCTCCTACCTTCTGACACATGGCAATGTGGATGCTCTGAGATGGCGCCACATGGAAGTCTCTCCTCCTTCCAGAATAAAGCAGAATTTGAATTTCAAACTCCAAGACAACACCCTCTGAGATGGCTCCACATGGAGGGCTCAGATTAAGCTTCTTTGAATTTTAAAATTTTCCAAAAATCTCTATAAATACAAGACCCCATGCCCAGCCTAGGGGAGCTTCTTTTGGATTTAGCATTTTCACTCTGAGAGCCCTGTTTGAGAATTGAACTTCAGAATTCCATTTTCATTCTTTCTTGGTTTCCTCTGGATTCACGCCTCTCTGGAGCCCATTATCAAGGTAGCCACTCATTTTGGGAGTTCCAAAACCGTTGGAGAACACAAGGTAAGCTTCCATTCCTATTGATTTCACTATGATAATTCTTTTGGTTTGATTCGTGTTGTCGTTTGAAGAAAGAGCTCATCCGAGGGATGGATTGAGCTATTCTCATAAAACGACATATATAAAAATACATAATTATACTTCCTTAATGATTTTAACATGCATGTAGTTAGCTAGGTTTAATTTGCATTTTATTTCATTCATTTAGTACATTTCATGAATTAATTAGGATTAATTTAGCATTTATTTCAATTCTGCTTATTTTCAGTAGGTCTCTATTTTTGTCAGTCAGTCAACACGTCATTTCATGCATCTGTTTTTTATTAAAAATCGCCACAAAATCACGGAATGCGCTTTTAGGTGTCCCTGAAATTTTGCCAAAAATTCGGAGGCATTTGAATTTGTTTACTGCGGTAAACATTCAAAATGGCAAGTCGGGTTTTTTTACCCGGGATACGTTTTGAAAATCATTTTCCGACTTGTAAAATCGAGATATCCCTCATGGCAGATCCGATTTTCGATCCGAAAAATGCCCTGAACTCGGGAAAATGTCTAGTTTTTAATATGATTTTATCAGATTTTTATGGTTTTTTTTAATGTCTGACACAAATCCGAGATGTCGGTACACGTGTCAGAGCCTAATTTGGGCCTCTGAGATCTTGGATCGACTTAGGGCTATGGTTTCTCTTTGTGTGTTGCTCCAAATCCGAAACTGTAAAAAGTGAAAGTGGTGTCCAAGATGTCCTTTGTTTGAATCTGAAAGACTGTAATTTTTAGAACAGCGTTGGCCCCTGCTTTGGATTTTTCTTGTCAGCCCCCTGTTTTGCTACATTTGTCTGTTCTATTAGTTTAGGCAGGAATAGTTATATTTTGCTCTGTGTTTCTGTTGATCAAATGCCAAAGTCATAAACATGAAAGTTGTTCATGTAGATGTCGTGCATAACTCTGATTAATTTCATAAATTTCCATGGCCGTTTTGTATTTCTTTGGCATTTTTCATCAGATTAGTGTGATTTTTACATCTGTCAGAACTAAATCTCTGTTATTGAACTCACCATGGCTCAAATCCCGAGGCTGTAAAACCCAAAAATGTTCCATTTCGGGTCTTTTAGCAGTCTGCAAAATATCAGAAGTTTACATGGTGTAAATCTTGCATTATCATATTAGACATTGCATTTGGTTCGGATCCATAGGCAAAATCCACCATTTTAGGACTTTCCTTGAATTTTAGCATTTAAATCATATCATTTCGTGATTTTTAGCATTCTAGGTTGTTTATCAGAGTGTTTAGATGCTTCATACCAAATTTGGTGCAATTTGGAATCCATTTGAGGTTCGGATCATCCATAATACCAAAACAGGGTCCCGCAGGACCCAGATCCAAGCGAAAAACAAGCGAAAATCGTTATTTTGATAAATTGCGAAATACCAAATTCTGATTTTACAGTCCTAATGTGTTTAGCAGCATGTCATCATGTCTCTTACTGCATTTCATCATCATTGAATTCAATTTGAATTTCGAAACCCCAATTTTACTAAGTTTTCCTTCAAAAAACCCTGATTTTAAAGGTGTAACTTTAATTTTAGGGGTATTTTGGTCATTTTGACCCCAATTTCGAATTTCAAACTGTTTTCCACTGAATTTCTTGCATTTGCATCATTTCAAATATCAAGGAAGCATGAGAATAGGGTTTATATCCAATTAAGTCCAATAATTTCATAATATTATTGGAAAATCTTGGAAAAACCCACATATTTGAGCTAACTTTATTTCAAGCTTGGCAGGGACATTCCAAAGAAGGAGCTGAAGTCTGCAAATTTTTTTATTTCCTTTATTTAGTGATGTAATAATGTAAATTTTGGAATAAGAGATTTAATTTCCTGCTTAGACTAGGATGCATATCATATAGTTTGATTTTATGCAATATCCTGATTATATGATTCATGCATTTTATTTCAAAAGCACTATGGATGTTCACGAATGGCACGTGCACCAACTCTTAGGGAGTTGATGGACTCGGTGGGATCCATATTTACGGCCCTAGTCGGAATATGGACGAGACCCAGATCCATCATCTTTCTACTAGTCACATTGAGCCTACACTCTTAGGCTATCTTAAAATGCACATCATATTTCCAAAGTTTTCAAAATCATGTGCATCAAATCAACTAAATTCTGAACATATTCATGGCCACAGTCAGGATATGTGAAGGATTTATCTTGACTTAATGCATATTTTTCCAACAAATCCCTTAGAAAATCTTTTCAAAGTGCATTCATTCACTCATGACATTTACATCATGAAATCATTGATTTTCTCAAGATTTTCTCAAGAAAACTTCATTCTCAAGAAATCGATTTCTCAAGAAATTCTAAGGATTTTTCAAAATCGGTTTTCCAAAGACAAGCTTTTCCACAGTTTTCCCAGGAAAATGATATTTTCTTAAGATATTCAAAAGAGTTTTCCAATCTTTCTTCAAGATCCAAAATCGATTTCCGAGTATTTCAAAAAGGTAAAATTCCTAGGATTTCGATTCCCCAAGTTTTGAATTTCCTTCTCCAATGAGCTTTCCTATGAATTTCCATCATTTTCCTAAGAAAACTCTCAAAGTCCAAGTTTTCATAAGAAGTGTTTCCCTTTTCAAAAGGTTCATCTTTTCTCAAGAATCACTTCCATTTTCCCAGGATTTTCAACCATTCATAATTTTCCCAAGTCTTTATGAACTTTCCTGAGATTTCAAATCTTTTCCATCTGAGTTTCCTGAGAAATTGACTTTCAGCTTTTTCCTGAGAGAATCTTTTTAACTCCAAATATTTTCTAAGCATACATCATGTTTTCCAACTTGCATTTTCCAAAATCTCATAGCACATGCCTGAATTCTCTGTGCATTTAGGATAGAACATAATTTTGATGATTTAACTAAGTCAAGCACAATTTTGGTCCTTGGTTCGATTACCCCTGTTAAAGGCGGCAGGAACGGTCGAACCTCGTACCGACAGGTCGAGCCCCATCCCATGGATTTTCCCGCAATTTTAAAAAACGGAGGCGAGTATTTCAAAACAATTTCCAAAATCCGGTCAAAGTTTGAATCGCGAAAGCGTTTCTCTCTTTTTCTCTTCCGCAAGGAAGGGAAGACGGGGGAAAAATTTCGCGACGATAACAATGGACTGCATAGAAATCCTAAGAGATAGAGACATTGCACATGACGAGAGGAAGACTATACGTAAACTATTAGAATAGAAGGTTTAGTGACTCGAGCAATTAAGTCCGAGGGATACTCTATATCTGGTGCCCTAAGGTTGTCTGACCTGGGAGTCAGTGACCCAAAGCTCGCTACACGGGTCACAAGACTGGATATTCGAAAAAGTGCTCAATTTAGAAGAATGAAAAAGAGTGAAAAAATTAAATATCAAAAGAAAAAGAATGAGCTGAATGAGTAAAATTTCATTGCTTAAGAATATTTGTGAATCACTGTGCAGAAAATATACAGGTGGGGATAAATGAGTAAAACATGATAGTACTTGACTTTCTGAGAAAATTCATAGATAATTACAAGTTTAGAGAAGTGAAAGAAAAAGATTTTACTGTGGTGGCATGAAATTTCTGAATTTGTTTTGAGAATGTAGATTACATGAAATATTTGTTTACAATGAGTTCTTAATTGCCTAGTATTTCTGAAAATTTATTCATGCATGATATTGATGTTTGTGGGTAGCATCTCTGCAAACCCTCACGAGACCTTACTCGTCAACTGGGGTAACCCAGTGTGAACACCCCAAATTTGTCAAAATGTTGTAAATATCCCCATTTTGCCCTTTGCCCCCATTTTCTGGGTAATTGAGTCAGTTTTAAATCTAAATTCCATTCTGTTTCTCAATTTTTGTTGAAATTAAATTCATTTTACATATCTGACTCAAATTCGGATCCGGATCTAGATCAAAATCCAAATCTGAGCTTCATTATCCAATTTTTAAATCAGATTCTCAAAATTTCCAAAATAACTTTTGAAAAGCTCAGACACTTTGTCCGATATCCGTTTGGATCCATCACGTTATATTTCTCGATTCGAGTATCAAAACTCGAATATTTCCTCAAAAACCGGGGTCAAAGCCCATTCCTTTTGAAGAAATTTCCCCGAAATGGTCTAAAACTCTCAGAAAAATACTTTGGTAAATATTTCTCAGAAAAATACAAAAATTAGTGTTTAAATCTTTGTTTTCGTGTAAAAAACTTAGATTCTGTGCCGAAAATACAAAAAAAAAATGGAAAAATCATGCAAAAAACCAAAGAAATTAGGAAAAACTATGCGGTTTTTGAAGATTTTTGCCGAAAACTCACCTTTAACCATCTTTTTAGAAAAACCTGAAAAGGAGGCCTGTTTTTGGAAAAACTAAGTTTCGAAGTTTGAGGGTCGAGTTAGGGTTTTGAAAACCCTGACTCACCTTCCTCCCTCAGCCACTCTCTCTCTCCCTCCATGGCCGACCACCCCCATGTGAACCCTTCATCTTTAACCACTTTCCTCCTTCACGAAGCCCCCACCAAACCCTCCGAAACTCCCCCCATGTGCATCCTACATCCTTTAAACCATCTGATCTCCAACAACTTCTTCCTCCTTCGTTCATCACGAACGAACTCGCTGGCCTTCCACCCCCCTCTCGCCCGAGCTCCACGATCGCGCAACCATCCGCCCCATCAGCCCCTTCATGACCCTCCGATCGATGTCTTCAGCTCCTCAGCCATCAATCCCCAACTGCATCGCACATTCTAGAAGCCCCTCTCCCTCTATAAAGAGGATAGGCAAAAGGAGAAGGGGCATCGAGAATCCAGCTTCTACCCTTTCCACGCTTCGGCTCTTCTTCTTCTCCATTTTCTTTCTTTCCTATGTTCTTCTTTCCCATCAACTGAAGGAAGTCGCACCAGTCCCAGGATTTCCAAGCAATCCATCCGATCGAACATCAGTAAGTGTGGGAATTACAGTTCTCATCTGCATCAATTAAAGAAAATCGGTGGATCATCCCAGCAATCAGAGAAGAGGCATCAATATTCGACCAGGCAAAACAGCATCCTCAAATCTTCATCAGCACCTCCTTCTCCCATTCTTCAGAACTTCTGTAAATCAGGTAGATTTTTCCTCCCTTTTCTTCATATCCTCCTCTTTATATACTTGTCGCGGATCTACTATTGACGCATCATTGATGACGTCGATCTGTCTACTGCAGTATCGACCCATCAAGTGCTACAGCTACCGGAATCAGGTGATTCCAACATTTTTTTTTTTGTAAATGTGAACGGTAGTTTATAATCAATATTCCTTTCTGTTTACTCTTCCATTTCTTTGTACTGTTCCATATCCCAATTTGATCATCGCATTCATGCATGGTTTAAATTTTATAGGATCATTTCATCTTGATTATAATACGATTTCAGCCTTACTTCCTATAATCGTTATTTGGTTTCCCTTCACCATCGCATGTTACAACATCTATACCTAGCATTTCCCTTCTTTGATCTTTATTCAATTGCTTTGATTTAATCATTTTCGGGGTTCATCGTTGCTGGCAAAGACATACTGAAAGTCAGATTCAGTGTGAATCAGGCTTAAGGTCTATTTCACAAACAGAGCATTGGCTCACGATAAAATCCTTAATTCAACTTACCCCTACATTGTTTGCATTTACGTTACCATGGGTAAATTCATGATCTGCATTTCTGCAGACTTACGATAGTGTATTTCTGTGGTAATCTTTCAGTCTCATCACCTTTGGGTGTCCCGAGTTCGTAAAATTTCCATATCCTAGTCGAGTGATATTTCTTTTCTTCAACAAAAAAAAAAATCAATCATTTCATTCACAATTGTCCTAAGTCAAATGATAATAGGATGTGACGTTGCTCCTTCACCTGCAGAAGGAATTCAGTTTCCTTAAATGCTCTTAACATAGGCCAGGCTCTGTTGGTAGCTTTAGCATGGTTGCTGGAGTTTCATCCCTGGATAGCACATCTGTCATGAGGGGTATCCACCTTAGCTGAATTTCCAATAGCTGATCTAAGTTACCATAGCAAATGTAGCCCATCAAGCTTTCCAAAACCAGCGTCCCCTGATTCTCATTTGTACAAATCCCTTTCCATTTGTTTGTTGAACTCATCATTCCTGGGCATGACCTCAGGTAGCCTTGAATGTCATTGCATTGAGAAGATAGTATAGCATTGGTTATTGATGGATGATGGTACTCAATACAGGACAATTTAGGGGGCATTGATTTCATTTCATCCTGTTTATTCAATACATTTCATTATTTTTTTTTCTTTCTTTCTTTTTTCTCTTCTCTTTTCTTGCTTTTCTATACATGTTGTTGGATACTGCCTCATGTTAATCATGTCATCCACCATAATCCGCTAAATCGGAACCTCAATAACATGAGTATGGAGTGTAGCTAATTGTATTGTGTAGATCCAGCTCGTCAAGGTCACCTGCTGACAAGAGTGAAGTTGGCCTGTGTATGTGAAAAGATCTATTTCGTGAAAATGTTCCAGGAGGTGCAGCCATCGTATGGTGTTGCCTCCCATATCTGAAGGTGTTGCAGAGAAAGAATCACAACACGCCATGTTAGCTTTTACTGCATTTTATTCCTGTTCATTTCATGATATCATCCGTTTTGATCAGTGGCATATGCCATGTCGTTCTATTGTTTACAGATATGCATCTCTTCTATTTGATATATATATATATATATATACTTTTGTGGGTTTTTACATCTTCTGCAAATACATCTCTTATTCAACATTATCTCCATCTACTTACATCCCTGCTGTTAGAGGTTTTTAAGGGCTTAGATTTGAAATAACAGGGGTTTTTCTTAGGAATTTTGGTGACAAATTAAGAAGATGGTGTGTTCGGGTTTAATTTGGGTAACCTTTAGCTTTGAGAATTTTAGTTTCTTCTTCAGTCTTACGGGTTTGCTGACATATGGCTGCTTTGAGGTTTAGTTCCATGAGATTCCAATTCATATATCAGCTGGTGAATGTTAATTAGTGTTCTGGGGTAGGGATAAAAATTTGTTGAGATTTGATGATATTTATGCATAACTGATGCTTTGTGAGAAGATTGATGTGTTCAGAGAGGAACTGATGGCTTTAACTGTGGCTCCCTAGTTAATGTTCGGTTTTAATCTTCTAGAAGAATTAAGGTTTAGAGATGCTTAAATTTGAAGTCATGGAAGGTACAACAGATATCTTGTCTGTTATCATGTACATAACATGTCCCCTTATGGCCATGTTCTGTGGGAAGATTCAATAAGGAGCCATAGGAGACTGCTAGCGATGGATCAGTTCATGCATCCCAAAACCTTGTTTTTGTCGGCTATCTACAGAGTTAATCCCTTAGCAAATCCCAGTAGCAATAAATTTAGATGTTCGGTGGAGTCACTGGTACCTGATTTCGTTCATTTACAAGGAGTATGGATTGATAAAGAGAAGAGGTTGATTTTCTAACTGTGAAAGATGTTGATTTGTCAATTGTTAATACAAAGGCTGATCTTCTGGTTCTACTTTGTCCAACACTGATATTCCACATGTCGTTTATTGAAAGGAAAATAGACTATCATGTTACGTAGTATGCCACTTTCTGTCAAGCACCATTGTCAATTTCATAGAGTTCCATCAGCCACATCTGGTATGTATTTTAGTTGCTCTTGCATCCTTCATACTGAATTGTATTCATAGTAGTTACAGGTCATCTAATAAACAAAAGGATAGTATTGAGTCTGCCCCTTGGCTCCTTAAAAAGTAGCCAAAATTTGCTGTCAGAGATATCAGTGAAAGCAAGGAACCACCTAGGGTGGTTCCTGCTGTCGGTAACTGTAACGCCCCGGATTTCCAAAACAAAGCTAAGTTAAAATTTTCATGAATTTCTTTTTTTTTCTTTGCAGCGGAACTTACAAAAGCTTTTAGCAGCGGAATCAGACGATAATGAGTCGTCAGTTTTAGAAAACTCCGAGCACGTTGCAGGTATGTGGCCAAGCAACTCATTGACCACCAAAGTGTTCCATTTTATCGAAACCATATGTTTATTACAACACTACTGCTTAGGAGAGCAGTGTAGGTTCAATAAAAGGAAGCAGTACAACTCTGTCTAGAGAAACCCTGGAACTCGATGCCGCCTTGCTCCGCATATCGTCACGCAGGTCCAACACCTGAAATCCCCATAAAACGGGGTCAGAACCACTGATGGTCTGGTAAGCATACAGTCATACATCCATTCAACTCAAGTACGATAATGACCACTCAGGGTCGCAATACGCAATAACGACGCTCAAGCCTCCAAGACTTAGCGTATATCGCAAGAGCCTCCTCAAGGCTATGAGTTGAACATCCGCTCAAGTCTTCATGACTTAGAGCAAGCCTTTTTAGGGATGTGATTTGAATAACCGCTTAAGTCTCCACGACTTAGCCATGACCTCTTTCGGGTCTCAAGTGATGTCTAGCTCAAGTCTTCATACTTGGCACATCCGTATCCCACGCATCTAAGGACAACTCCTCGAGCTTCGCATAGTCCTGCGGATACAACACGGGTCTTTGCCCAGTAGGTCCAGTAGTATACCGAACATGACACCTTCACAAAGGTTATGCAGGACTGACTCAACACGTCATCCACTCATACATTCAAAGCATCGTTGTACCTAGAACTAATGCATTGTTTGATAATTAACCGCTCCTGTCTTTGGTACGCAGGTAGAGCTATTGTCCGGGCATCAACGCGACGTTCTGGGGGTTGATTATTCTATGTATTTTAGATACCTCAGAGGCCTGTTGACCCTATCCATAGTAGAGCAGTGTGTTTCAACTGGGAGAACCCTACTAGGCCCATATTCGGATGCATCCTCTACTTGCAGTAGTTGGGTTCAATCCTTAGATCTTAAGGATAACCACGACCCCAAAACCCATGAGTGACTGAGGCCATCGTGGACTCTATCAGGTCCAAAGTAAAATACATGTCACTCAAGGCTGTACCATCACTGTCATTCCACAGTGAGCATAATTCCTGAAGGGGTCTGCCAGTCTTACAATTACTTGGACAGAATCTGCATGCCATTTAGGCAGCTCGTGCTTTTAGCACTACGGGAGTATGTACCCGACCCCATTCAGTCTGCCCCAACACAGTCATTACTGAGGGGGTACCCCTAACACGATTTTCAACCGCGGGGTATGTGCGACCTTAAGTCTTATTCATATGCATGCAGAACACCGCTCTTGGCACTTCGGCTACCGCGAGCATCACACCTCTTTGGGTGAAAACAACACACTCTGGCTCTTCGGCCCTTACGAGTCTGGTTGCGTAACCGTTCTCAATGAGCATGCATATGACTCGATCTAAATAGATTGGCTGCTCGACGTATTTTTACGCAACGAGTCCAAACCTAGCCAAGGCGCAACCTCCACTCCGGCTCAGCGGCCCTTACGAGCAAGGTGCCCTTGCAGGCACAAGGATATGAGCCAATCTGGCATCGTTCCATCAACGGACATCATTATGCTGTTCCATTGGTTCCGGCAGCTCTTCTGCCAACCATTTTTTCAGCACCTCCCCTGCTCTACCGGCAGTGGTGCGACGAACCCTTCTACGTTGTAGAGGGCAAACCATGAACTGGGTAGCACTCTGCTATATGTCAGAGTATCCTGCTACGTTCTTTCTGAGCTATTCTTAGTTTCTTCAGAAATTTCAGCAGCACTTCCTCTCTTTTACGGAGAAAGCGTGCGTTTCTTTTATCCATTTCAGCGGCATCTCCCCTCTTTGGTAGGAAATCGCCACGCTTAATTCGGGAAAATGGATGTGCACCGTTGTGCGTACTTTGCATCCATCAAGGTTGCAGGAACCCTGGGCCATAGCCAGGCCATACGTAATTGACTTAGTCTTTACGTAAAGAGCATTTTGCCAAAAAGTGAAGCCTTTCCAATAGGGGCTTAATTCGTCAAGCAGCATCTTGAACGAGGAGCGGTCAGGGAATCGCATTGGCGATTTGGAGTTTGATCTCCATTTGAACGCTCATTTATGCGCTATATATGTAGTATAAGCAGAAGCTTGTGCTTTATACAGCGGCGGCGTAAAGAAATGCATATACTATTGTTCAGGGTGTGTAACTGAACGAAATATTCTACATATATAACAAAACAGAAGCCTTGGCATCGTTCGACGCGACGACGTAAGTAAATACATTGCAGAAAGCAGGAGCCTTGGCATCGTTCGACGCGACGGCGTAAGTAAATGCATAATCGGAAGTGCAGTAATCGGAAGTGCAGAAAACAGGGAGCCTTGGCATCATACGACGCGACGGCAAAGGTAAATTACATAGCCTGTGCGATATAAGACGCGTCGGCAGAATCAGCAGATATACACCTAGATCTGTATCCAACGATAGTTACGAGGCGAGCGGGTGAACACCAAAGTGTTTTGAAGGGCTCAACCAAGAACTAGGGCGAGATACCATTTTAAAAATGCATATACTGCGTATTTGAACATAGATATATCCGACGATAGTTCCGAGACGAGCGGGTGAACACCGAAGTGTCCAAAAAGGGCTCAATCAAGAACTAAAGCAAGATACTACTTCAGAAAGTATATTCTATATACAAACAATCAAATACTTGAGAGAGATGGATCAACGAAGCGAACTTACTTCAAATCGTGGAAGAAACGGCTCCGGGTTGCTTCTTTTGCTTCGAGCCTTCCTTCGAGAGGTCAGACTAAGTCAGATGAAGCTGACTTAGTTGAGAAAGAGGTAGAGCAGGTCAAGCTACTCAACCTAAGTGGTTTGAACCAAACAGGGTTCGATCCAAGTCAACTGGGTTCAGCAGGTTCGATCTCAGCTCAAGTAGGCTAAGTCTGGGTTCAGAAACCCAAACCGGAATCAGGACCAAAAAGGACTTTGACTTTGACTTTAAACCCAACTAGGTTCAAGTCAAGTCAACTGGGTTTGGACCAGGTCAAGTGGGTTCAGACCCAGGTCAGGTGGGTTCGGACCAGGTCAGGCAGGCTCAGGCTAAGTCAGGCAGGCTCAGACCAGGTCAGGTGGGCTAGGCTAGGTAGGGGAGGTTTAGGAGAGAGAGAGAAGGCAAGAGAGAGAGGGGGTCGATTTTTATGAGAAGAGAGAGAGTGGGGAGGGCTATTTATAGCCCAAGCCCACCTCCTCTTGGGAATTTTTATCCCCCCCTTGCCCCCTTGGCTTCTTTTTAATTCCAAGAGGTTCCTTGGTGTGGGGCCCACTTGGATATTCCATGGGATATTTTTGTGGGTCCCACCAGATATTTTCTGAGGAATATTTCTATGGGTCCCACCAATATTTCTGTGGGTCCCGCAAGAATTTCGGGTTTCCGGCGATTTTTTCCGAAAAATTCTGAGTACGCCATTCCCTTTGTATTGACGTAACTAAGAAAGTTGGCTCGCAGGAATCCTTTGATTTCATTCAGGTAGGAATTTATGGCTTCGAGAGTGTTTGAGCATATATTCGCGATTCGACGAATATCCTAAGTATAACTGGCTCGCAGGAATTGATTCGTTTCGCATTCTGAGAAAAATGCTATTTTTACCGGTAAATGCCTCATGAATTTTATTCAGATATTTTCTGAAAAATTGTGGGTCTTACATCATTACCCCCTTAAAGGAATTTCGTCCGCGAAATTCAGCTAAGAGTACAAGGTGAAAAGTTCAGGATATTTATCCCGCATATCCGATTCGGGCTCCCAAGTGCAATCATCGATTCCATGATGCTGCCACCTCACTTTAACAAGTGGAATGACCTTTGTCCTTAGCACTTGCTCTCGTCGGTCCATGATCTCTACTGGCCTTTCTTCTACCATCATATCTTCTCGAATGTCAATATCTTCATGTTGAATGACGTGAGAAGGATCATGAACGTATTTACGAAGCATTGATACGTGAAATACATCATGTATTTGCGCGTATTGTGGTGGCAATGCTACTCGGTAGGCAGTCTCTCCGATTCGGCTCAAAACTTCGAAGGGACCAACGAATCTGGGGCTGAACTTCCCCTTCTTTCCAAAACGAAACACACTCTTGGTTGGAGAGACCTTGATAAAAACCTTATCTCCAACCGCAAAAGTGAGTTCCCTACGCCGCTGATCGGCGTAGCTCTTCTGTCGACTCTGAGCAGTCAGTAGCTTCTTTCTGATCATGTGGACCTGCTCAGTATAATGTTGCAACACAATGGGCGAGTCCAAGGTTCGCTCACCCACTTCACCCCAATGGATTGGTGATCGACAGGGTCGCCCATACAAGACTTCATACGGTGCCATCCCAATGCTAGCGTGGTGGCTATTATTATAAGCAAATTCAGTCAACGCTAGGTGGGAATCCCAATCACCTTTCCATTCCAGCATACAGGCTCTTAGCATATCTTCAAGAGTCTATATGGTTCGTTCTGATTGCCCATCTATTTGGGGATGGAATGCTGTACTGAACTTGAGTTTTGTCCCCAGGGCTCTCTGAAGCTGCTCCCAAAAGTGAGAGGTGAACTTCGGGTCACGATCAGATATGATCGAAATCGGCACTCCATGGAGTCTAACGATTTCCCGAATGTAGATCTCTGCCAATCGTTCAGTTGAGTATCGAGTGTTGATTGGCAGGAAGTGAACAGACTTGGTGAGTCTGTCCACGATCACCCATATCGAATCATGTTGTCTCTTGGATCGAGGCAATCCAACGATGAAATCCATCGTAATGCCTTCCCATTTCCATTCTGGAATCTCGATCCGTTGCATCTTTCCACCAGGTCGCTGATGTTCGATCTTAACTTGCTGGCAGATCAAACACTTCGAGACAAAAGTAGCCACATCACGCTTCATACCATTCCACCAGTACTTCCTCTGCAAATCTCGGAACATCTTCGTACCTCCAGGGTGAATGGTGTACTTGCTATTATGAGCCTCCTGGAGTACTTCCTGTCTTAGCTCAGGGTTATTTGGAACCCAAATCCTTTCTTCCATCCATATTCTTTCATCTTCTTTCAAATGGAAGAAAGTGTCATCTTTTTCAGCACGAGCTTTCAATTCCAAGTATTGGGGATCCTTGAACTGTTCGGCTACGATGCGATCGAGGAACTCAATGTGGATCGTCAAACATGACATTTGGATTCGGCCAGAATCAGCCAAAAATGGCTTCCAGTTGACGAAATCCTCCATCAACTTCCATCGTCCGGTTAGGCTGGCCAGAGTGCCAACAGTCTTGCGACTAAGGGCATCTGCTACAACATTCGCCTTTCCAGGGTGATAAGAAAGCGTGAATTCATAGTCTTTGAGGAATTCCAGCCATCGCCGTTGCCGCATATTGAGTTCTTTTTGAGAAAAGAGGTATTTTAGGTTTTTTTGGTCCGACATGACCTCAAATTTCTCTCCATACAGGTAGTGTCGCCAGATTTTAAGCGCGAACACTACCGCGGCAAGCTCCAAGTCGTGGGTTGGATAGTTTTTCTCATGGACTCTCAACTGTCGTGACGCATAGGCGATTACTTTGCCATGCTGCATCAACACACAACCCAGACCTGTTCCCGAGGCATCGGTATAAGCCACGAAGCCTCCCTGACCAGAAGGTAAGGTAAGGACAGGGGCAGTGGTAAGCCTCTGTTTGAGAACCTCAAAGCACTCCTTACACTGGTCAGTCCATTCAAACTTGACTCCCTTTTTTAGTAATTTCGTCATGGGTACGGCGATTCGGAAGAAGTCTTGTATGAACTTCCGATAATATCCGGCAAGTCCAAGGAAGCTACGGACCTCAATAATATTTTCTGGCTGCTTCCAGTCCATCACAGCTTCCACCTTCGCAGGATCTACTGCGATTCCATCTTTCGAGATCACATGACCAAGGAACATCACTTTGTCTAGCCAGAATTCACATTTTGAAAACTTAGCATAGAGTTGGTTATCTTGAAGGGTTTTCAAGACGATTTTCAAGTGCTCCATTTGTTGTTCCTTGTTCCCAGAATATACGAGAATGTCATCAATAAAGACGATGACAAAGCTATCCAAATATGGTCTGAATATCCAGTTCATTAGATCCATAAAGACAGCAGGCGCATTAGTGAGTCCGAAGGGCATTACTACGAACTCATAATGGCCGTATCTCGTTCTGAAGGCAGTCTTGGGTATATCCTCTTCCTTAACTCTGAGCTGATGGTACCCAGACCTGAGGTCGATCTTGGAGAACACCCTCGCTGTTCTGAGTTGATCGAATAAGTCCTCAATCCGAGGCAACGGGTACTTATTTTTAACAGTTACCTGGTTAAGCATCCGATAATCGATGCATAACCGAAGGGATCCATCCTTCTTTACAAACAGTACCGGGGCTCCCCACGGTGATACACTCGGTCGGATGAACCCTTGTTCCATCAGTTCTTCCAACTGACATTTCAACTCACTGAGTTCAGCTGGCGCCATTCGATACGGGGCTTTGGATATCAGCGCTGTTCCAGGTAAGGATTGAATTCCAAATTCAACCTCACGAAGTGGCGGAAGTCCTGGCAATTCCTCATGAAACACATCGGGAAACTCCCGCACCACTTCCAAACTCTCAAGGGGTTGGTCGTTAGATTTCTCCACTGAGAGACTCAACAGGAAGGCCACACAACCCTTCCTAAGGTATTTTTGTACCTTAAGTGCTGATATGAGCCTTTTCTGTGAAACTGGTTTGGATAACCGATATTCCATCTTAGGCAATCCGGGTCGAGATAGAATCACTCTGCCCTCGCGGCACAGAATCTTGGCATTATTTTGAGCCAACCAATTCATTCCCAGAATGACATCGTACTGTATCATATCGATCAGGATGGCGTCAGTAGGCAAGTGTTGCCCTGCTATCTCAATATCCAAATTTTTCACACACCTGATACATTTGGTGCGTGAACCCAATGGGTTATACACTTCGATCATTTTATCAATCGGTTGCACCGAAGCGTGGAGTTGTTCGGTGAAATTGTCAGAGATAAACGTATGAGTAGCACCACAATCAAACAAGACGTAAGCTGCATGTCCATTAACAGGTACGGTGCCTTCAATCAGGTCACCATTTTCGACTTGTTCAGTCGTTACAGCGTATACACGACCTGCAGCAGGCCTTTGTTCTACTTTAGGTGGAGGTCGTTGAAACTGAGAACGTTGTGGCACTGGTCGAGAGGGTCCGGCAGATCCGGCATTACCCCTCTGTTCATCTGCAGCCTTCTTGGCGCAATCCCTTATAAAGTGGCCCATCTTGCCACAATACAAGCACCCACCAATGTCACGAGGACATGGCTTTCCAGGGTGGTTCATACGACACCTTGGGCAGCTGAAGTTGGACTGCTGACCATTCAGAGTTGTGTTCTGTCTTGGCCTCACGACTAGTTGAGTGTTGTTCCCTCCTTGGAACTTCTTCTTTTGAAAGGGTTGTCGTGAACCCTGGCCACTTGGGAACGTCCTTTTACGATTCCCACCATTCACTATGGGCTTCTTTGCTATGATCACTTTAGATCGTGCCCAGTCCTCTTGGATTTTTGAAGCTGCTGCTACCGCAGCCTAAAAAGTCGAAGGCATGCTTGTTATCACTCGAGATCGCAGCCCTTCGCGCAGACCATTCACATATTTGTCGGCCCTTTCTTGGTCTGTTTTGAACAATCGAGAGCAGTAGCGCTCTAGATTCTGAAATTTGGTGGTATAGTCCATTAGACTCATACCGCCCTGTTCTAACTCCAGAAACTCCATCTTTTTCTTGTTTCTAGAATGCAACGGGAAGTAGTTATCCATAAAAGTCCTCCGAAAGTCAGTCCAAGGAATGACTTCGACTTGTGAGAACTGGATAAGTTTAGTGGTATCACACCACTTCCGTGCATTGTCTTTCAACCGATACGTGCCAAAGTTGGTCTTCTTTTCCTCTGGTACTCCCAGTACTGAGAAGGCATGTTCTGTCTCTTCGATCCAACTCTCCGCGAGCTCAGGATCGGCTCTGCCAATGAAAACTAGCGGGTCAAGCTTGAGGAACTTCTCATAAGTCACTCCTCCCAGGTGCTCGTTTCGTGGTGCGACTGGTTCTGGCCTCGTTTCACGGATGGCTGTAACCAGGTTGTTGAGTGTCTCTAACAGGAATCCTTGCGTATGGGACTCCTCGCTTGGTATGGTTCTCCTCGTCGTAGGAGCCATTTATCTATGCACACACAAGCACTTGTTTTTAGTTTCTCAATGTATATATGGAAGTAAAAAGCTTTATTTACTTAATATACATCATATTTACACAAGCATCGCCTTAAACAAAACGTCACTTCGCACTGACAGACTTTAGGCGTTGAGAAACTATATACATTAGTCTACTGACTCCAAAACATCACCAGTCTCTTTAAGACCTGAATTTCTTTGATGAAGACGAACTAAAAAAGGTCCATCTATTGCCACATGGCCTTGGAGCAGGCACTACTAGCTTTGGCTTGGGCGGCACTTCCGCACTAGCAAGCGAATATTGGGGATATATGAGGGACTCCAGTCCACTTTCCCAGTCAGCAAGATCAAGACTCTGGGAGTCTGGAATAATGATCGGCGAACAGAAAGAATCCTCTCTTTTGTTCCTGCCGTTTAAGCTCGGCGTATGTGATGCCGGATGGTAGCTTGGCGAGTGATAGACCTCCGCAGGGAAGTTCAAATCAAAATCCCTCAACCTTGGTAATTCATCAGAAGATGTTGGGGTATGGTTGCTCCCAACACTAGAGTGATGCGGTCCACTGACACACGAAGTCTCATCCCTGAGACCCTTTGAAGCCCGCCGACCCATATTGGCGGTATATTTCCTTTGGCACTCATTGGCGGAATGCCCATCTTCGCCACAGTATAGGCAGTCTTGGACTTCATACGGCCATATTCACTCATCGTGCATGACCTTGCAGCGATAGCAGTATCCACGCGAGTCATGAATTGCCATCTATACAAAGATGCACCCAGATCAGAACAAAAGTATAAAAACATATACTTACAGTGCGATATCGGGACCATGACGGATCTTGAACCAGGTTTCTCAGACTCATGCTCTGATACCAATTCTTTAACGCCCCGGATTTCCAAAACAAAGCTAAGTTAAAATTTTCATGAATTTCTTTTTTTTTCTTTGCAGCGGAACTTACAAAAGCTTTTAGCAGCGGAATCAGACGATAATGAGTCGTCAGTTTTAGAAAACTCCGAGTACGTTGCAGGTATGTGGCCAAGCAACTCATTGACCACCAAAGTGTTCCATTTTATCGAAACCATATGTTTATTACAACACTACTGCTTAGGAGAGCAGTGTAGGTTCAATAAAAGGAAGCAGTACAACTCTGTCTAGAGAAACCCTGGAACTCGATGCCGCCTTGCTCCGCATATCGTCACGCAGGTCCAACACCTGAAATCCCCATAAAATGGGGTCAGAACCACTGATGGTCTGGTAAGCATACAGTCATACATCCATTCAACTCAAGTACGATAATGACCACTCAGGGTCGCAATACGCAATAACGACGCTCAAGCCTCCAAGACTTAGCGTATATCGCAAGAGCCTCCTCAGGGCTATGAGTTGAACATCCGCTCAAGTCTTCATGACTTAGAGCAAGCCTTTTCAGGGCTGTGATTTGAATAACCGCTTAAGTCTCCACGACTTAGCCATGACCTCTTTCGGGTCTCAAGTGATGTCTAGCTCAAGTCTTCATACTTGGCACATCCGTATCCCACGCATCTAAGGACAACTCCTCGAGCTTCGCTTAGTCCTGCGGATACAACACGGGTCTTTGCCCAGTAGGTCCAGTAGTATACCGAACATGACACCTTCACAAAGGTTAAGCAGGACTGACTCAACACGTCATCCACTCATACATTCAAAGCATCGTTGTACCTAGAACTAATGCATTGTTTGATAATTAACCGCTCCCGTCTTTGGTACGCAGGTAGAGCTATTGTCCGGGCATCAACGCGACGTTCTGGGGGTTGATTATTCTATGTATTTTAGATACCCCAGAGGCCTGTTGACCCTATCCATAGTAGGGCAGTGTGTTTCAACTGGGAGAACCCTACTAGGCCCATATTCGGATGCATCCTGTACTTGCAGTAGTTGGGTTCAATCCTTAGATCTTAAGGATAACCACGACCCCAAAACCCATGAGTGACTGAGGCCATCGTGGACTCTATCAGGTCCAAAGTAAAATACATGTCACTCAAGGCTGTACCATCACTGTCATTCCACAGTGAGCATAATTCCTGAAGGGGTCTGCCAGTCTTACAATTACTTGGACAGAATCTGCATGCCATTTAGGCAGCCCGTGCTTTTAGCACTACGGGAGTATGTACACGACCCCATTCAGTCTGCCCCAACACAGTCATTACTGAGGGGGTACCCCTAACACGATTTTCAACCGCGGGGTATGTGCGACCTTAAGTCTTATTCATATGCATGCAGAACACCGCTCTTGGCACTTCGGCCACCGCGAGCATCACACCTCTTTGGGTGGAAACAACACACTCTGGCTCTTCGGCCCTTACGAGTCTGGTTGCGTAACCGTTCTCAATGAGCATGCATATGACTCGATCTAAATAGATCGGCTACTCGGCGTATTTTTACGCAACGAGTCCAAACCTAGCCAAGGCGCAACCTCTACTCCGGCTCAGCGGCCCTTACGAGCAAGGTGCCCTTGCAGGCACAAGGATACGAGCCAATCTGGCATCGTTCTATCAACGGACATCATTATGTTGTTCCATTGGTTCCGGCAGCTCTTCTGCCAACCATTTTGTCAGCACCTCCCCTGCTCTACCGGCAGTGGTGCGACGAACCCTTCTACGTTGTAGAGGGCAAACCATGAACTGGGTAGCACTATGCTATATGTCAGAGTATCCTGCTACGTTCTTTCTGAGCTATTCTTAGCTTCTTCAGGAATTTCAGCAGCACTTCCTCTCTTTTACGGAGAAAGCGTGCGTTTCTTTTATCCATTTTAGCGGCATCTCCCCTCTTTGGTAGGAAATCGCCACGCTTAATTCGGGAAAATGGATGCGCACCGTTGTGCGTACTTTGCATCCATCAAGGTTTCAGGAACCCTGGGCCATAGCCAGGCCATACGTAATTGACTTAGTCTTTACGTAAAGAGCATTTTGCCAAAAAGTGAAGCCTTTCCAATAGGGGCTTCATTCGTCAAGCAGCATCTTGAACGAGAAGCGGTCAGGGAATCGCATTGGCGATTTGGAGTTTGATCTCCATTTGAACGCTCATTTATGCGCTATATGTGTAGTATAAGCAGAAGCCTGTGCTTTATACAGCGGCGGCGTAAAGAAATGCATATACTATTGTTCAGGGTGTGTAACTGAACGAAATATTCTACATATATAACAAAACAGAAGCCTTGGCATCGTTCGACGCGACGGCGTAAGTAAATACATTGTAGAAAGCAGGAGCCTTGGCATCGTTCGACGCGACGACGTAAGTAAATGCATAATCGAAAGTGCAGTAATCGGAAGTGCAGAAAACAGGGAGCCTTGGCATCATACGACGCGACGGCAAAGGTAAATTACATAGCCTGTGCGATATAAGACGCGTCGGCAGAATCAGCAAATATACACCTAGATCCGTATCCAACGATAGTTACGAGGCGAGCGGGTGAACACCGAAATGTTCTGAAGGGCTCAACCAAGAACTAGGGCGAGATACCATTTTAAAAACGCATATACTGTGTATTTGAACATAGATATATCCGACGATAGTTCCGAGATGAGAGGGTGAACACCGAAGTGTCCAAAAAGGGCTCAATCAAGAACTAAAGCAAGATACTACTTCAGAAAGTATATTCTATATACAAATAATCAAATACTTGAGAGAGATGGATCAACGAAGCGAACTTACTTCAAATCGTGGAAGAAACGGCTCCGGGTTGCTTCTTTGGCTTCGAGCCTTCCTTCGAGAGGTCAGACTAAGTCAGATGAAGCTGACTTAGTTGAGAAAGAGGTAGAGCAGGTCAAGCTACTCAACCTAAGTGGTTTGAACCAAACAGGGTTCGATCCAAGTCAACTGGGTTCAGCAGGTTCGAACTCAGCTCAAGTAGGCTAAGTCTGGGTTCAGAAACCCAAACCGGAATCAGGACAAAAAAGGACTTTGACTTTGACTTTAAACCCAACTAGGTTCAAGTCAAGTCAACTGGGTTTGGACCAGGTCAAGTGGGTTCAAACCCAGGTCAGGTGGGTTCGGACCAGGTCAGGCAGGCTCAAACCAGGTCAGGTGGGCTCAGGTGGGCTAGGCTAGGTAGGGGAGGTTTAGGAGAGAGAGAGAAGGCAAGAGAGAGAGGGGGTCGATTTTTATGAGAAGAGAGAGAGTGGGGAGGGCTATTTATAGCCCAAGCCCACCTCCTCTTGGGAATTTTTATCCCCCCCTTGCCCCCTTGGCTTCTTTTTAATTCCAAGAGGTTCCTTGGTGTGGGGCCCACTTGGATATTCCATGGGATATTTTTATGGGTCCCACCAGAAATTTTCTGAGGAATATTTTTGTGGGTCCCACCAATATTTCTGTGGGTCCCGCAAGAATTTCGGGTTTTCGGCGATTTTTTCCGAAAAATTCTGAGTACGCCATTCCCTTCGTATTGACGTAACTAAGAAAGTTGGCTCGCAGGAATCCTTTGATTTCATTCAGGTAGGAAGTTATGGCTTCGAGAGTGTTTGAGCATATATTCGCGATTCGACGAATATCCTAAGTATAACTGGCTCGCAGGAATTGATTCGTTTCGCATTCTGAGAAAAATGCTATTTTTACCGGTAAATGCCTCATGAATTTTATTCAGATATTTTCTGAAAAATTGCGGGTCTTACAGTAACCATGAGGTCTCTTGATCTGTGGAGTTTCGCATCCACTGGATGTGTGCTTGTCGGGATCCCTGGAAACTGGTCTCAAGGCTCTTTTGAATGTTGAATTGAGTGGGAGCAAGTTTCACAACAGGTTCAAGGCTGCTCCACCACCAAAGTCGTCATATAAATTACCTCGCAGGACCCCATCTGCTTGGGAATTGAAACAGGAGGAGCAAAGACTCGCCCTATGAAATGAGTTTGAAAGTTATTTCCCCTGCATTGAGAGGTTCAAACTTCACAGCGTATATGTGGGTCCATCACCAATGACGAGATACAAGGCAAAGATGAATGTGTCTTGAAAGGTAAGATAAGATGAGAGATGGTCCTTCATTCACAGGGAACACTTCCACTGTCTTCCTCATTTTTTTTATCAGCATATATTCACGATAGTAGCTCTGTTTTCATCCACTTGTCCCACCTCGCTACTTCACAACCTGTCCCTGTTACATTAGACTCCTCTTCAATACAGCCCATGGTCACTTCCCTCGGCATATGCATATCACCTACACTCCTAATTCAGCAAACATCTGCTACAACACCACTGTCCTTTTACACATGCTATACCTGTCTATCACAGCCATGGCATCCATGGTTGTCGTTACCTCTTGCTCCTTTCCACTAAGTCTAACTGTTTCCTAATTTTCTCCACCTACACACATTTAAAACCTCTCACACACTTGCATAACCACTGCATTGTTATAGCTGCACCCTGCTGAAACATCATTTCTTTTTTTTTTCTCTCAATCAGCATGCACTCTATCCATCCACTTAGGTATCATATCTTCATTACAGCTTAGGTTTTTCACATAGTCGATCCAAGCCTATCATTTAGGCTGTGTGAACACACCCTTTTAGTTAGTCTAAGTATACCATTTTCGCATGTGCATAGTATCTCATTCGACGTTTTATCTCATGTCCCTTGCATATTACATATATATTATCACTATTTCCATGAGCACATATAGCATGCATTCTAGTTCCAAAACAAACCCTCAGCTTTCCTTTTCATACTTTATGCTTTGCCTTATGCTAATTCTATTTCTGCAGGGAATGTGCAAGAAACATTGGTTTCCTTAGAAATTCATTATTTTCATTTCAGCTCGGATTGTAATAGCTAGATGTAATGAGAATTTACCTTTCCTGCTTTAGACAGAATGAATGAGCATTGTAGATATCATGAGTTATTTGTCTTTTATGCATCTTTACCTTTATTTTTCAAATTCTCACATTGGTGAAACACGAATGGCACGTGCACCATTTCGTAAGAGGTAAATCAATCCTAAGTTGATGATCCACATCAATGACCATAGTCAGGGTGTGGACAAAACTTAGGATTTTTATCTTTTACAAAATAACACTGGATCCACACTAGATCCGTTTTCAAAACTCATCATATTTTCCTTAAATATTTTCTTCTTTTATTAGAATTTAACTTAAAATTAATTCAAAATATATACCAATCGCCATAGTCAGGGTATATTGAGAGTTAATTTTATTTTAAATTCTATAAAAGCACCAAATGTGTTTCATTCTTCACCTGAGCTTAAATATAGATTATTATATAATACATTCAATGACCATAGTCAAGGATGTATTATATCTTTAATCTTATTTTAACTCATTTAAAGAATGAAATAGCTTTTCAAAAACCAAATTCAAAATTCTTCAAATCCATTCATCATTCAGGATAGAACTGCATCATATTTTCAAAATTTCGTTTTCAAAACCCCAAGTAATATCCTCTTCAATCAACCTTCAATTCTTGTAAAAACCAATTCATCTTTTCATTTTCAAATTCTATTTCATTTTTTTCAATCTCAAAGTCCAATTTGACTTTGAAATTTCAAAATTCAATCTTTATATTCTTGATTCACTCCAAATTCAAGCTCCAAATTCAAAGTCCAAATTGACTTTGAAGTTCATTTATAAATTCTCAAATCAATTTTGAAATTCCAAAATTCCAACTCAATTCAAAATCCAATTTCAAAGTTCAATTTTAACTTTGAAATTTCTGATTCATCCTCTGATTCAAAATCAAGTTTTCTTCAAGTTTTAAACCAAAGTTGAGATTGACTTTGAATCTCAAAATCCAAAACATTCCTAAGTTCAATCTGGGTTTTCAAAACCCAGATCCATCTTCAAAAAGTCCCATTTGGACTTTCAAACCCCAAAATACAAAGTTAATCTCAACTTGGACCCAGATTTCCAAGTGTAAAACTCTATTCCGCTTTGGATCTCCCATCACGGATCCAAATTCCATTTAGGATCCAAATCCTTATTCCCCTTTGGATCTCCAATCATAGATCCAAAATTTCTCTTAGGATCCAGATCATCATTCTACATTCGGATCTCAGACTTCAGATCCACTCCATTTTAGGATCCAGAACCTAAATCCATCTTGGATTCCAAAGCTTGGATCCCATTCTGTTTAGGATCCAGAGTCCAACTCTACTTTGGATCTCAGATTCAGATCCAAATTCCAATTCTTAGGATCCAGAATCCAACTCTACTTTGGATTTCAGACTTTAGATCCAAATCCATTCTAGGATCCAGAATCCAATTCACCTCGGATCTCAGACTTTAGATCCAAATCCATTTTAGGATCCAGAATCCAATTCTACTTTGGATCTCAGACTTTAGATCCAATTCCCTCTTAGGATCCAGGGCCCAACCCTATCTTGGATCTCCAACTTCATGTCCCAATTCCATTCCAAATACTCATCCAAGTTCAAACTTCTAAATTCAAAGTCCATTTATGACTTTGAAAATTTCCTTCATTCTCTTTTTATTTCAAGACTCCAAGATCAATTTCCAAATTCCAGCTTTATTTTTCCAAGCTCCTGATTATTCTAAAAACTTAGAACTTTAATCTTAAGTTCTAAGTTAGAAAACATTTCTTCACTTTATCGAATTCACTTGGGATTTCTTCAAAACATTTTCAAAAAGAGCATACATCTTTGCATTTGCACAAGCATGATTCATTGTACATTTAGAGTTAGAATAAACTTCTTAGATTATATTTAGGCAAAGCAAAAGGCATAGATTCGATCCTTGGTTCGATTACCCCTGGTAAAGGCGCCAGGAACGGTCGAACCTCGTACCGACGAGCGAATCCCGTCTCTCTATTTTTCCCGCGAATTTTCAAAATGGAGGCGAGTTAAATTTCTAAATATTTTTCAAATTAAGGTCAAGTGAGACCGCGCAAAATAGTTCCTCTTCTCTCTTTCTTTCTTTTCTCTTCTCTCTTTCTTTTCTTTCCTTTATTTTTCTCCCTTCAAAAAGGAGGAAAATAGAGGTCAAAAAAGGAAAAGAGAAGGAAGAGAGAGAAACCAATAAGAGAGGAAAATTTTTGCGATGATCACAGTTTTGGCGACCGTGATGGGACCTGGTCTTTGTCCGGTTGAATCTATGTCTTTGCTTTGCTTTTATATAATCTAAGTCTTTATTCTAACATATGTCAGCTACATGCAAACCTTAGTAGCCTAGACTCTGTCCTAAAGCTGACATCATTGCATATAGGATCTAAGTATGGTTTGGTAGGACCATATTGAGGAGATTATTCCATGTTCACATTAGACTTAGGTCTTAAATACAACTCTCCTCAATCTTAGGGATTGAATGCAAAACAATGTATGCAAGTGTATGTTTCTTCTTATTTAAATCTATCTCTTTAGGACTTGCATTAGAGCCTTCTGGTTTTATTTTGCATGTTAATCATATTTTTGAAAACATCCCTACCTATATTGTCCCGGTCTTCACGTTGCTGGGCTGTCTCACTGAACCATAGTTCGGGAGAGAGCCTCACAACTGGACCACTTATTTGGGTTCACGCCCCCCTACCACGTACCTAAGGGCCATAGTCCGAGGTATATCGGTAGGTGCTCAAGGATGTTGGGAAGCCCTTACCTTAGAACCGGAGAAATATCTTATATGCCACGTACTTCGACCTTCGGCTTGAGTATATCGTCATACCTTGATTGGAATCAGATGATCTGAACCATAGAGTTAGGATTAAGGTCCTACAAGCTATTTCAAATATTGCATATAGAGTCAGACTTTAGGGAGTGCTGTGTGCGCATCCTTGTTTGTGCAGCTATGATTATGCGATGTTTTCCTTGTGTTCTCCTATATCGACCTCTTTTAAAACCCTGGGTGTACTCTTTAAAACTTCCTCTATTTTCAAAAACCCCAGGTGCATATTTTTCCCTTTTCCTATATTCTTTTCCCCTTTTGTATGTCAAAACTTTTCTTAAAAACCCTGGAAAGTCTTTTTCAAACCCCCTGTTCTTTCCAAAATTTCCAGGATTAATGTTTGTCCCTTTCTTTCATCGAAAAGTCTATCCGTAAGTCCTGCATTCTATCTGACCCTTTTCCTTGTTGCCTCAGTATCACTCCGATGGCATCCGAATCTCCCGATGCTATCTTTCCTTAGGAACATGTCTTCTATCAAATAAGGGATGGAACCCCAGATCATCGGGTCATTCAGTCTCGTACCTTCTTCCCTAGGTGGTACTATTCTTGGTTCACCGCCTTCTCGCGTATGTTCCCAGACCACTTGAACGATTGTGGATTGGAGATGGCATCGGCAGTTGGCAAGCGAACCATCAACGGCAGTCTAATTCAAGCTATGGCAGAGGGATGGAATCTGCGTACCTGCACGTTTTGGTTTCCGTGGGGAGAGATGACTATGCTAATGGACGAGTTCAATGATATCATGGGATTGCCAGAACCAGCTGGTCAGCCAGATGATCCGGTCGAGCAGCAATTCTTGATCAATGTCAAAGGGGTAGATGTTCGAGAAGCATTGGCCAGAGCTACAGGGAGCAGATCCTGGCCTCTCACAGAGATCAGTGGAAGTCAGTTCATCGATCTGTTCGAACTCTACAACAAATATAGGGTCTACGAAGAAGTCGATACCTTATCTCGAGCAGCGAAAGAAAGAATCCAACATGCCATGGTCCTATGCACTGTGGGGCTGGCATTCTTTCAGGATGGTCAGAATTTCATCGATATCAGAGTCGCCCAACTCTTTCGAAGATGGGGAAGCAAGCAGACCCGTCAGCTTTCAGTATCCATGGCGGCTCTAGCTTTTCTCTACAGAGGTTTAGCTCGGTTTGCCCTCGGAGACACCATTTTAGTAGAAGGGTGCACGTATGCCTTGCAGTCGTGGTTTCTACGACATGTGCCGTCAAAAGCTAGTTCTTTCAGATTCAGCAACAAGCAGCCGAAGTCAGCCATTCAGTGTCGAGCTTTGATCGAGAAACTGCATCAGGAAGAAATCATTTGGGACTTCTTTGACAGAAGAGAGACCTTCCTCGCTACACCTATGCTCGTGACAAGCGTTACAAACTGCTCGGTCCGTTCTTCTGCGTAGACTATCAGCCAGAGAGATGTCTCAGACAGTTTTCGCAACGGCAGGTTCGTGCCAACACTCGCTTCCCGACAGGCTGCATGCCAGAGTTCGATCTACGGTCAGATCAGTGGTCTGGAGCATACCACGTCGCCAAATACACTTGGGACTCCTTTATTCCTTTGTCTATATTTCCTGGTCCTAATGTATCATCAGAATATCGAGAATGGTGGCAAACTGTCTGCCCACCTTCTCTTTGTATTTAAATTTTGTCAATCGATGAAAATGCAAGCTTTTATTTTTGTGACCAAATCTTATTTTGTTTCATATAGTTACGGATTCATCCATAGTGATGAGACCCATTCTGTCTATTTCTTCTATCCCTCGTCATAATGGATGACCTCGCCTAGGTCATAAGGCGCATTTTTGTCACCATAAAAGGGTGATGCGATCATTGCAAAAAAAATTTTGTCAATTCCTTCCCTCATGTCTTTTCCTAAAAGAAATCACATTTCCAAAAAAATTTCCTCCGAACCCTAACCATTCCTTTCACCTTCACAGGAAATCACTGGCATTGGCAAAATGGTTGTAACAAGGGCAGGAAAAGAAACAGTTCCTCAACACAGCGACAGCGAGGCCGAAGGGATGGATTCTCCCAAATCGGTCAAAGGACAGAATCAAGCAGATGACATAGATCCAGCCATGTATAATCTGTTTAAAAGGATGATGACCAAAATGATGGCTGAGCAGGCCGAGGCCAGTCAGAAAGAAGCTATTCCGAAAAGCAAGCCAAAGAAGAAGGCTGTAAAGAAGCCAGTCAGGATTGTTAGAAAGCAAGTACAGCCCGACACGACTTCTGAAGAAACAGAATCAGTTGAGGAATCGGGAGAGGAAGAGCAACTTGTTTATCAGAATCCCCCACCGCAGTTTGCAAAGACCGCTGCAGAGCCCGAATCAATCAACAAGCCCGTTCCGACTAATGACCCGATGCAGGAGCAAATGAAAGAAATGAATCGGGCCATCAAGGATATTCAGGCTAAAAGCAAGGGCAAGCAGACCTACTCCGGTGAAGATTTTTACCATGGCCTGGACGGGGATGACAATCTCGAGAATCTCCCTCGGAAGTTCCTTAAATTCGATGGAACCAGCAACCCCAAGGCTCATTTGGCCACCTTTTATGCCGAATGCGGCCGTTTTAGGAAAGATAATCGGGCGTTATTCATCTGCTTTCCTCGCAGCCTAGAAGGGGTAGCGGCCAGGTGGTACGCAGACCACATTAATCCTATCGAACTAAGAGAGTTCGATAAAGTTGTGAATTTGTTCATAGAACGCTTCATGTTCAATGTTGAAGCCTCACCAACCCTCAATCATCTGTACAATTTAAAACAGATGGAGAATGAGAAAGCCAGTGAGTTCATCCACAGGTGGAGGAGCACCTGTAACAGAATGAAGGTCCCCATCCCGGAGGAGCACGCCCTGCAGATTATCCTGAATAATTTTGCTCAGCCTCTGAGGAACCTCATTTCTACATCACCTGCTAAGTCATTCATCAAACTGATTGAGAGAGCCGAGTGGCTCGAGACCGGCCTGGATAATGGCCTGTATGAGGGTTACCCCTTCGTCCGAGGAAACCCTGAGCAGAAGAAAAAGGCTCATGTTGCTTATTCCACAGATTTTCCTGACAACAGCGGTAGCTCTGGCAAAAAGAAAAGCAAGAAGAATCGCAGCAAGAACTTAGGGCATCCCAAGACCGAGAGAGCAAACTCTGCAGCCCAGAAGGGAAAATTTGTTAAGCCACAGCCCGTCCAACCAGCGCCCCAGCCAGAAAAGCCGAAGCACGAAGGTTGGAGTTATGATCGGGAATTTTCAGCATTAGAACAGTCCCGCGAAGACATCTTGGAATATATGATGTCGAAAGGAATGATTAAACTTCCCAAGGTGGCGGATCCTCTCGTCGCTATGGGTAAATGGACTGATAAATTCTGCAAGTTCCATCGGACTGTCGGACATGACACCAAACACTGTTTTTTCCTCAAAAATATCATTCAGGATTGTATTGACAAGAACATGCTAATTGAGGACGAGGATGAGCAGCAGCCAGAAGTCTTATCCAAACCATTCCCTAAACATTCAGCTTCGGTCATCTCAGAGCAAGCATTCTCTTTGCAAGGCAGTATCCAACCATGTTCTAGGCAGGACATTTAGGATCAACATCAGGTCCTAGTCCTTCGCCAGGCACAGTCATCCGTCAAGAGGGCGGATGTCACCCCATTTTCCAGCAAGCCAACGAGGGCAACGACAAAAGTGGTCCCCAGGATCCCGAAGCGCTTTATCAAGGCAGCTTCAAAGAAAGAAGAGGCTTCAGGGTCAGTTCAGAAGCCGATTACTGCATTATCCAACATCTCTATCTTGGACCTGACTCACGCCTCATCTGAGCACCAGCAAATGCTAGAAGATCTTCTCAGAAAGATCAAAGTCAAGCCTAGCACGACTCTGCAAGATATGGCTCAAATCGTCAATCAGGCCATGACGAATGCACCGATCACCTTTTCTGATGAGGATTTGCCAAAGCCTCATTCGTTTCATAACAATGCCCTATACATAGTAGTGCGGACCAGGGGTATGACAGTCCCTCATGTGCTCGTCGATGGAGGCAGCAACCTGAATATCTGTCCAGAGATGACAGCCAAGGCGTTGGGATTAAAAGAAGAGGAATACACCCCGGATTCGATCACGATCTACGGTTTTGACAACCATGGGCAGACAGCCAAGGGGAAGATATTTCTCGAGATCTTCATCAACTATTCGGTGCATACTGTACTCTTTCATGTGGTCAATGTACCACCAACATACAATCTGTTGCTGGGGCGCACCTGGATCCACAATGCCAATGCTGTCCCATCAACTTTGCACCAGTGTATCAAGTGGTCGAAGGGAGGCATGATCACTACGGTCCTAAGAGAGGATCCGGAAGAACGACTCCCGCAGCCGATGATTCCCCGTCCTACTTTCACTGCCGACATCCCGAGCATCCGGGAAGCCGAAGAAATTAATCTAAGTGAAAGTCTGGATATGCTAAATTTGAAAGAAGTCCAGCCAACAGAAAATGTCACCGCAGTTGTTCAGTGGCAGGGACCTCGCTTCTTCAAATTAGGAGGACGCCTCGATTATACTTCATTCAAAAATCACCCGCTTTTTCCTCGGTTCTCAAAAACAAGGAAAGGCTTTGATCTCCTAATGAAGCACGGTTATCAACCCTTCAGGGGTTTGGGCAGAAATGAAGACGACATCTTGGAGCCGATCATCCCCGATCAGCATGTCACCGGCACAGGCTTGGGTTTCACAGGTCAGTCATCAGGCAGAAAGACCATCTTCGTCAAGGGAGCCCAGTAAAGAAGACAATGCCAGTGTTTTCTGCTTTTTCCTTCCTTTCTGTCATCTTGTAAGGGCAAGATCCGCCCCAGTTTCTTTCTTTCCTTCAAACGATCACTTGTAAATATCAAAGTTTATTCAATCAATGAAAAGTTTGTTTTCTCTGTTCATTTTGGTGTGCACGAATTCTGTGCTTATGTTTTTGTCTATATTGTCATTCTTCATTTCTGTACAAAAGGCTATTTTTCGAGCATGTTACCTTTCTTCTCAAAGTCCTTCTTTTTCGCTTTTCCAAATAAGGATCATGGCTCCTAAATCGTTCAAAAAGCTCGTCATCAATACCAACCTTTTTCAAAATAAACCAGCCAAAGCATGCAAAGCGAAGGCAGGGGCAGAAGTCAGCAAAATGACAGAGCAGATTGAAGAGTCGGCAAAATTCGACTCGACAATTCAAGGTTTGCCAGCATTCAGAAGCAGGATGAACCATCGCCGTTGGTTCAGGATCCAACAGAGGATGTCAATATTGGTTCAGAAGATGATCCAAGAATCCTCAAAATTGGTTTCAGTCTAAGTTTTGATGAGAAGAAAAGGCTCATCTACTTCCTCAAGCAGCATCAGGAAGTTTTTGCTTGGACTTATGAGGATATGTCAGGCTTAGACTCCAAGTTAGTCGAGCATCGCCTTGCATTGAAGCCGGATTGTAAACCAATCAAGCAGAAACTAAGAAAAATGGATCCTCGAGTGGCACCGCAAGTTAAAGAAGGACTTGAAGAGTTATTAAAAGCAGGGTTCATTCGGACCATCGAATACCCAGATTGGTTGGCGAACATTGTGGCAGTCCCCAAAAAGAATGGCAAAGTCTGAATCTGCATCGATTTTAGAGATCTGAACAAAGCAACCCCGAAAGATGATTATCCACTCCCCAACATCGATCTTCTGATCGATAGCACGGCAGGCCATGCCATGTTCTCCTTTATGGATGGATACTCAGGCTATAATCAGATCAAGTTGGCCACTCGTGACCAATCCAAAACTTCTTTCACCACGCCTTGGGGTACCTTTTGCTATACAGTCATGCCGTTTGGACTCAAGAATGCTGGGGCAACCTATCAGAGAGCTATGGCAGTGATCTTTCATGATCAGATGCACAAGAACATGGATGCCTACGTGAATGACATCCTGGTCAAATCTAAAGAAGGCGAGGATCATCTTGATGCTCTCAGCCAAGTCTTTGAAAGACTTATCCTCTACAAGTTGAGACTCAATCCGCAGAAATGTGTCTTCGGGGTAGGGTCAGGCAAGCTGCTTGGCTACATGATCAGCAAGAAAGGCATAGAGGTGGATCCTGCCAAGGCAAAGGCAATCATTGACATGCCGCCTCCCACCAATCTCAAAGAACTGCGAAGCCTTCAAGGTCGCATTCAGTCTATTCGACGTTTCATCTCAAACTTGGCCATGAGATGCGAGCCCTTCAATCACTTGCTAAGAAAAGAAGTGAAATTTTAATGGGGACCAGAATGTCAGCTCTCATTTGAGCGCATCAAGCAATACCTTCTCAATCCACCAGTTCTGAAGCCACCCGAACTTGGAAAGCCGCTGCTCTTATATATTTCTGTCAACCACAATGCTTGTGGCGGATTTCTTGCGCAGTACGAGGAAGGCAGCCGGATAGAGCATGCCATCTACTACATCAGCAAGACCTTCATCGATTATGAGAAGAGATACTCTAAGATGGAGAAAACATGTCTAGCCTTAGTGTGGATGTGTCAGAAGCTGAGACATTATCTAATGGCATCAGAAATCAAAATGTTGTCAAGGCTCAATCCTCTCAAGTACATCCTTGAGCAGCCTTTTCTTACTGGACGGATTGCGAAATGGCAAGTCCTCCTGATGCAGTATGACTTGAAATATGTTTCTCAGAAGTCAGTCAAGGGTCAGTCCATCGCAGATCAGTTGGCAGATTTCCCGTTGACAGAAGAGATCAAAGCAGAAGATGATTTTCCTGACGATCGCATCTGCAGTGTTCAGGAATCTCCACTCTGGACTCTATTCTTTGATGGAGCCAGAAATATGTCTGGTATAGGGATTGGGATCTTGTTAATCACTCCTGAAAAGGAGATGCTCCCTTATTCCCTCAAGCTCAATTTCCAATGTACTCACAACATGGCTGAGTATGAAGCTCTAATATAAGGCCTCAAAATTTTGCAAAGCTTTGATGTCAAGAGAGTACATGCCTTCGGCGACTCATTGCTTGTTATCAGCCAAGTTAATGTTGAATGGCAAGTCAAGGATTCAAAGTTAATCCCTTATCAGAAGATTGCCTTAGCTCTCATAGGCAACTTTGAAGAATTTCAGCTCAATCATGTCAAGAGGGAATACAATCACATAGCCGATGGTTTAGCCTGCTTAGGCTCTATTTTGTCTTTTAAAGACAGTGAATCCTGTCGTTCCTTCGAGATCGGCAGACTTGATCAACCTGCCTACATTCCAGCTGAGCAAGTGAACCAGGCCGCTCAGAAATTAAAGCCTTGGTATCAAGACATCAAAAGCTTTATTGAAACCGGTGAGTTTCCAGCAGAAATGCCAAGAAAGGAGCAACATGCGATTCAACGCATGTCAGTCCGCTATTTTATCCTTGCCAATACTCTCTACCGTCGTGGGTTCAGTTCTGAGTATGCCAGATGCTTAGACAAAGACGAAGCCATGGAAGTTATCCAAGAGGCGCACGAAGGAATTTGTGGTGGCCACGTCGGCTACCAAACACTCGTCAAGCAGATTATTCGTGCAGGGTACTACTGGAAGACCATGCAACAGGATTGCCATCAATTTGTAAGGAAATGCGTCAAGTGTCAAATGCACGCACCTTCCATTCATGCGCCAGCCACATACTTGCAATCTGTGGTCTTTCCTTGGCCCTTTTCAATGTGGGCCTTCGATGTAGTTGGTCCGATCACTCCTTCTGCATCAAATGGCCACAAATACTTCCTCGCAGCCATAGAATACTTCACCAAATGGGTCGAAGTTGTCACTCTGCGAACAGTAGAAGGCCGACACGTGGTTTCATTTATTCATAAAAATCTTCTCTGTCGCTTCGGCGTCCCACATGATATTGTGTCAGATAATGGCAGCCATTTCAAGAATGAGAAGATGAAGACCTTCTGCTCGAAGTTCGGGATTCATCACCACTTCTCAGCTCCTTACTATCCCCAAGGGAATGGCCAGGCTGAGGCCACCAACAAGATTTTGATTCGCATTCTGGAAAGAACTGTGGAGACAGGTCGTGATTGGCACGAGAAGATGCACGATGCACTTTGGGCGTATCGAACCACCATTCGAACCCCAACAAATGCTACGCCTTCAGAGCTTGTTTATGGAACAGAGGTGGTGTTACCTCTACATGTTCAGAAGCCCGCACTCAAGTTTGTGTCGCACATTGAACTTCCGCTTGATCAGTATCAGCAGCAGAGATTGGTACAGCTTGATCTATTAGACGAGAAAAGACTCAAGGCAGCAGAGCACGCTCAGGCCTATCGTCAGAGGATACCTAGGCACTACGCCAAATCAGTTATTGAGAGAAGGTTTCGAGTTAATGATCTCGTGCTCAGATCGACAACTCATCTCAAGCATCGGCCGAAGGGCAAGTGGTCACCCAATTGGGAAGGCCCTTATGTGGTTAAGGAAGCATTGCCCCGTAATTCCTATCGTCTGATCAACGCAGATGGGGCAGAACTGCCAGATCCTATTAATGCTTTACATTTGAAGAGATTTTACACTTAAATTCCTAGCCTTTTATACTCTTCAAAAATCTCTCTCAATAAAGCGACGATTTTCTATTAAATTCTCACATCTTCTCCCTGATACTGGGGCATTTTTATGTTTTTTTGATCTATACATGTCTTCCTTCGTCATATGCAGGCATGATTAAACGAACTCTTTTTCTGAAAAACTTGTCAATTTTTCAGTTGATCTATTTTTATTTTGCATCTATTTCATTTTCCGATTTAATTGAATTTTCATCGATTTGTTATCTATTTTTATCATTTTGTCAAGTTTTTATCAAGTCTTTATCAAACTTTTAAATTTTATCGATCTTTTATTTTACATCCCTTTCAGGTTAAGGGATAAAACCTGAACTACTTCCCATAAACTCTTCAATTCATATCAATCTTTTATTCATTCTCCTCCAGGATAAGGGAAAATCCTGAAGTAATCAAAGTTCAGACCATCTTGGGTCAAGAGTCTTGAATAAATCTTTGTAATCATCGGAATCTATTCATGTTTTTTGTCAATACTTTCAAACCGACTCTTGGGTAGGAATTATCTCCTTCTCATCTGGGTTCCGACTCGGATTTTTTTTTTTTTTTTTTGTATATTCTTATTTTTGAAGTCTCAAGTTCCGACTTGAACTTCCTTTTGAATCCAACGCTCGTGTTGGACAATTCTTTGTTTTGAGAATTCGAGTTTTCGAACCCGATTCTCACTTTCTTTCTTATATTAAAAACCGGGTTCCGACTCGGATTTTCTTTCTTTTATATATTCTTATTTTTGAAGTCTCAAGTTCCGACTTGAACTTCCTTTTAAATCCAACGCTCGTGTTGGATAATTCTTTGTTTTGAGAATTCGAGTTTTCGAACCCGATTCTCACTTTCTTTCTTGTATTAAAAACCGGGTTCCGACTCGGATTTTCCTTCTTTTATATATATTCTTATTTTAGAAGTCTCAAGTTCCGACTTGAACTTCCTTTTGAATCCAATGCTCGGTTTGGACAATTCACTGCTTTGAGAATGCGAGTTTTCAAACTCAATTCTCATTTATTTCCTCATATTTAAAAACCGGGTTCCGACTCGGATTTTCCTTTTTGTATATTCTCATTTTTGAAGTTTCAAGTTCCGACTTGAACTTCCTTTTGAATCCAATGCTCGTATTGGACAAATTGTGGTGTTGAGAATGCGAGTTTTCAAACTCAATTCTCATTCATTTTCTCATATTTAAAAACCGGGTTCCGACTCGAATTTTCCCTTTTTTGTATATTGATGATGCATGAATTGCACATCATGTAAACAAGTTTTTCATGCATTTTGTGTCAAGTTTAAGGTTTTAAACCCATGTTTAGATGTGTTTTGATAGTAAGGGGCTATGGTTCAAATTTCAGAAAAATCGGAGTTAAAATGAGAGAGTTATGGCTATTTCAGTGTTTGGGCACAGATTTCGAGGTGGATCGGATCCATATCCGACCCAATTAGGTCAATTGGACCTTGGATCAACTCTTTAAAAGTCCAAAACCCAACCCATACGCCTATCCAGATCCATTTCAAAAAGTTTTTCTGAAAACCCCCCAAAAAAGAGGCGCCTAGAAAATATTTTTTTTATAACATTGTTTTTGCAAATTCCAAAAAGTATAAATATACTTTTTAGAGAAGCCCTAGGCGTCTTTGGCTGTGTTTGGACGCCCCCTACAGTGACTCTACAGCAGCAGCTCCTTCCTCTCCATCTTTCCCAAGTGTTGGCCATTGAAGATCGACCTATGCTTGATTTTCAAGCATATTTTCAAGCTTTCTTTGGTTTCTTTTCCTTTCTTTCTTATTCCTTGCTGTCTTTTCACCATTTTTCTGTACTTTTGCAGGTGTAGCAGAGGTGGAGACCATTAACCTTGGGCGGGAGTGCGCAACACAACACCAAGGTGAGCCGGCCCTACCTCCATCCGGCTTTCTACACCCTCCGATCGCGAATCGGCTCACATTCCATCATCGGTGGATCTCCAACGTGTAGCAGCTGCAATAGGTGCCGTTTTTGGTGAAGTACAGCATCCTTGAACTGTAGAAGACGTCTACCTCCAGCCACGGTCCGCTCTTCTTCACCCCCCCGGTCGTCGGATCTTCCAAAAGGTTGAAAAGCATATTTAGTTTCCAGGGTTATTATACAAGTGAGAAGATTCTCTAAGTGGCGAAAAGACAAAAATACCCTTGGTGTGGAGCAGAAGACTAAATGCTTGTTTAGTGTTCTTTTAGTGCTTAATTGTAGTTGTATTCACTTTATAATTGTAGATTGCCATTTGATATTAATAAATTAAATTTTCTAGAATTGTAGTTATTAATTCCTGTTCCCTGAGGATCGACCCGTACTTACCACTTTGTGGAAAGTCGGTTTTTATATTTTTGGTTGACGATTTTCCAAAGTTTTATTGAAAATAATTGTTTTAAAAAAAAAAGCGCATTCCAAAATATCAACCAAATTTTGGCGCCGTTGCCGGGGAACGACGAATTAATTACTTTATTTCTTAGAGTTTAATTCATTATTATTTTGTTTTAGTTAGTTAATTAGTTGTTTTCTTTTTAGTTAGTAGGATTAGTAAGTGAATATAGGATTAACATAGTTAGTAAATATAGGATTCACATATTGTTCTTTTTAGGATTCACTTAATTATCATTCTGCAAGGAGCGATTAGACAGGTGGGTTTTAGAAAAACATAGTTTGTGATTTCCTGTATTTATTTGTTTTAGCATTTTAGAATAGTTTACTTTGTTATTTAATTATTTAGTATAGAATTCTGACATAGCTATATAGCATATTTGTTTGTTTTTAGTTACTATTATTTGCTTATTTACATTTTAGTATCTGTGCTAGTTTAATTTTTTTAGTTAGGTCGTTTGCTTACATCTGGTCTTAGTACCAGTGTATGCAGGGTCGACGAGGTCTAGGAACCCCATTACACCCATTTGTTGACAACCCAGAGAGAATTTTACATTCTCATCGAAGTTCGGCAACAATGGCTGACATGGATCCTCCACCTCCACCCCCAGTTCTTTCACGCCCTCTGCGGGAATACTTCATTCCCACAGACTATGTTCAGGCATCCTGCATTCGGAGACCCAATGTAGGAGCGCCACATTATGAGATTAAGGCCAGCATTATTCAAATGCTTCCATCCTTTTATGGCCTTAGTCATGAGGATCCCTACCGACACTTAGATGAATTCCTCAAAATCTGTTCTACTGTTAAGATATAGAATTTCGATGATGATGCGTTGAGGTTGACTCTATTCCCTTTTTCATTGAAGGACAAAGCCAAGTATTGGCTAAAGTCCTTAGATTCTGTAGAAATAGAGTCCTGGGATCAGTTGCAACAGGAGTTTCTTCGGAAATACTTTCCCATTGGTCGCACGAACCAATATCGTAGAGCCATCACTAGCTTTTCAGAGCTAGATGGTGAGCGCTTTCATGAGACCTGGGAGAGAATGAAGGATCTCCTCAGGAAATGCCCCCATCATCAGGTGCCGAAATGGCAACTGGTGCAGAGTTTCTATGATGGATTGTCTGACAAGAATCGTCAGATGATCGACTCTTCATGCGGTGGGACATTCATGCTGAAGAGCGAGGACGAAGCATGGAGGCTATTTGATACATTGGCCGAGAATTCACTCCACCATGCTTCGAGCTCTCATTCTGATAGAGCCACACCCAGCATTCAGAAGAAAGCTGGTGTTCTTGAGATTGGTCCATCTACTGCACTACAGTGCAAAGTAGACATGATTGCTCAGAAGCTGGACCAGCTTCTCTCAGGACCATCCATTACACAGCAGGTGTGTACTCTTTGTGCCAGTCCGGCACACGAGATCACTGAGTGCCCTTCAGCAGCTCAGTACCCTGAATTTGTTCAAGAACAAGTTCAGGCAGCTCAGGGTTACGTCAGACCGCCAAATAACCCATTTTCATCGACATATAATCCGGGTTGGCGTAACCATCCCAATTTTTCATGGAAGAATCCACAGTCTTCTATACAGATGCCTTCTTCCTCTCAGCCAGTTCAGCAACCATCTTTTACTCAGCCATTTCAAAGACCGAACTATGCTCAGTCTTCTTCTTCTTCAGTTCCTTCCCCGATTCAGCAGGAGTCTGCCCCGCAGACTTCTTTTGAGGAGAGACTTCTCCAGGCATTCCAAGAGGTGAAAACCTCTAATCAGAACGCCTTCGAGAAGTGTAGCCAGATTTTGAGCTCGCATACGCAGTCCATTGCGAAGTTAGAGTCGCAAATGGGACAGTTAGCTGAGGCTATTAGTAGGAGACCCGAGGGTACATTGCCGAGTCAGGCTGTCATGAACCCGAAGGGTAAGGACCAGATGACTGGAGGCCTATTTCATACTGAGACACAGCAACAGGCTAAATCAGTTATGGCCTTGAGGAGTGGACGTGAGTATCACGTCGAGAGCAGAGAGCGAGAGAGTAGAGAGAAGATAGAGGAGCCAGAGACCATTGTTTCACCTACGTCGGCTCAATCATCATCCCCATCCCCATCATCACCTTCATCATCTTTATCCTCAGAGAAGAAGAAGGATAGGAGTGAGCCTTCTCGCAAAGAGGAGGAGCCAGCAGAGTATATTCCCCCACCACCCTATCCCAAAGCATTAGAGTCTCCCGGTTATAGAGGGAAGCAAGGTGCGAAGATCCAGGACATGCTTGATATCTTCAAGCATGTGCAGATCAACCTACCTTTGCTCGATGCTATTCAGCAGGTGCCGGCTTATGCCAAATTCCTGAAGGAGCTATGTACGCAAAAGAGGAAATCCAGAGAGCGAGTTCCTAATAGGGTCCATCTGACTGAGCAGGTGAGTTCAGTACTTCAGCATCAGACACCACCAAAGCTCAAGGACCCTAGAGCCCCTATCATTGCTTGTACTATAGGGAACATCCGGATAGAACGCGCATTGCTCGATCTTGGAGCAAGCGTGAACATTCTGCCCGGATATTTCTTTGATTCTTTTGGGCTAGGTGAGATGAGATCGACTCCGATTACACTTCAACTGGCAGATCGTTCCGTCAAGGTACCGAGAGGTGTCTTGGAGGACGTGCTAGTTAAAGTGGATGACTTTTATTTTCCAGTCGATTTCATTATCCTTGATATGGAAGGAGTAGACAGCCAGCACCAGACTCCGATTATTTTAGGCAGACCATTCTTGGCGACTGCCAATGCATGCATCAACTGTAGGACCGGAGCCATGGATCTCTCATTCGGCAATAGGAAGGTAAAGCTGAATATTTTCAATGCCGCAATGGGACCAGCAGGAGACATGGACTGCTTTCATGTAGACATTGCACAGGAGTTAGTGGAGGAGCAGCCCGAGTTGTACATTACTGAGGATTCTTTAGATTTGTACCATATAGAGAAGAATAGCTGTGTAGATAGTGTAGATGTGTCTAGAGTGTCGTCGGAGAGACCACCTTGGGGAGCGGTCAGGGAACCTCTTCCACCACTTGCGGAGACCCCCGCCAAATCGTCGATCGAGTCACCTCCGAAACTTGAGTTGAAACCCTTACCAGATTCACTCAAGTATGCATACCTCGAAGATGATGAGACTCTGCCTGTGACCATCTCGTCCTTGCTCACTGAGGAGCAGGAATAGAGATTACTGACTATTCTTCGAGAGCACAAGGCAGCGATTGGATGGGGAGTTGCTGATCTAAAGGGGATTGATCCTTCATTCTGCATGCATAGGATCCATTGTAATGAGGAAATCAAGCCATTTAGGGATATGCAGAGAAGGCTAAATCCCAACATGAAGGAAGTGGTGAAGAAAGAGGTGGTGAAGTGGTTGGATGCCAGAATCATTTACCCTATTTCTGATAGTCAGTGGGTCAGTCCGATTCAAGTTGTGCCAAAGAAGTCAGGACTCACTGTGGTTGAGAATGAGAAGGGTGAGAGAATTCCGATGAGGACCACTACAGGATGGCGAGTCTGCATCGATTATAGGAAGTTGAATGTGGCAACTAGGAAAGATCATTTCCCATTGCCATTCATTGATCAGATCTTAGAGCGACTCGCAGGACAGAGCTACTACTGCTTTCTAGACGGATATTCAGGATACAATCAGGTAGTTGTCCATCCTGACGACCAAGAGAAGACCACGTTTACATGTCCTTATGGCACCTTCGCATTTAGACGTATGCCTTTTGGGCTTTATAATGCCCCGGCTACTTTTCAGAGGTGCATGCTTGCTATCTTCTCGGACATGATTGATGATGTGATGGAAGTTTTTATGGACGACTTTTCTGTGTATGGCTCTTCTTTTGAAGATTGCCTCCACAAACTTGCTCGAGTACTGAGTAGGTGTGTGGAGACCAATCTCGTCCTGAGTTGGGAAAAGAGCCATTTTATGGTCCAGGAGGGGACTGTACTTGGACACATTGTGTCCAAGCGTGGTATTGAGGTTGACAGAGCGAAGGTGGAATCCATTTCTCGTTTGACTCCACCCACCTCTGTGAGGCAGATTCGATCATTTTTAGGGCATGCGGGATTTTACAGGCGGTTCATAAAAGATTTCAGCAAAATCTCTCGACCGCTTTGCACGTTATTGGAGAACGACCAGCCCTTTGTTTTCGGTGAGGATTGTATGAAGGCCTTTGAGATTCTCAAAGAGGCCTTGATTACTGCACCTATTTTGAGACCTCCATATTGGACTCTCCCATTTAAGATTATGTGCGATGCATCTGATTATGCTATGGGGGCCATTCTAGGACAACGCATTGATAGGAAGCCCTATGTGATCTACTATGCGAGTAGAACTCTGTCTGATGCACAGATGAATTATACTACGACAGAGAAGGAACTACTTGCGGTAGTTTTCGCATTGGAAAAATTTAGGTCCTATTTACTCGGTTCGAAGGTGGTTGTCTATTCTGATCATTCTGCATTGAAATATTTGTTGAATAAGAAAGACACCAAACCGAGATTAATTCGTTGGGTCCTACTACTACAGGAGTTTGATCTCGAGATTCGAGATAAGAAGGGAAGCGAGAATATAGTAGTAGACCATCTTTCCAGACTGATCGTGGAGACCACGCAGGATCAGAGACCGATCAGTGATTCTTTCCCCGACGAGCAGATCATGTCAGTCAGTACATCGCAGTTACCCTGGTTTGCAGATATTGTGAACTATCTGGTTTCGAGGCAGATACCTGAGCATTGGAACAAGAATGAGCGTGAGAGGTTCCTATCTCAGGTGAGGCACTATTATTGGGATGAACCGGAGTTGTTCAAATACTGTGCAGATCAGATCATTAGGAGATGCATTCCGGAGGAGGAATACCAATCCATTTTGAATTTTTCCCATTCGTTAGCCTGTGGAGGGCATTTTAGTAGTAGGAAGACGGCTGCAAAGGTTTTGCAGTCAGGATTTTATTGGCCCACACTCCACAGGGACGCTCATGAGTTCTGTAGGCGATGCCTGCGATGTCAGCAGATTGGAAACATGTCCAAGAGGGACATGATGCCCTTGCTGCCGATTTTGATAGTCGAAATTTTTGATGTTTGGGGCATTGATTTCATGGGACCATTTCCGCCCTCATTCGGAAATTTATATATTCTGGTGGCGGTTGATTATGTGTCCAAGTGGGTCGAGGCTGTGGCCACCAAGACCAATGATCACAGAGTAGTGCTTAAGTTCATTAAGCACAACATTTTCAGTCGTTTTGGAGTGCCACGTGCGATGATTAGCGATGGTGGCAAGCATTTTAGGAATGTTCAGATAGCTTCTCTGCTGAGAAGATATTCTGTCAATCATAGATTCACCACTCCATATCATCCGCAGACTAGTGGACAGGTTGAAGTGTCCAATAGGGAGATTAAGCAAATTTTAGAAAAGACAGTTCGTCCGGACCGCAAGGATTGGTCCCAGCGCTTAGATAATGCACTTTGGGCATATAGAACTGCATTTAAGACTCCCATTGGCATGTCCCCGTATCGCCTTGTATTCGGGAAAGCATGTCATCTTCCTGTCGAGTTAGAACATAGAGCGTACTGGGCTATCAAGAAATTAAATTTTGACCTCACCCAGGCTGGCAAAGAGAGAGCACTGCAGCTCTCAGAATTAGAGGAACTCAGGAATGATGCATATGAGAATGCCAAATTATACAAGGCTCGCACAAAAGCATTTCATGATAAGCATATTGTCAGAAAAGTGTTTGAGCCAGATCAGAAAGTGTGGCTATACAATTCTCGTTTACATTTATTCCCAGGGAAGTTAAGATCGAGATGGACACGTCCATACATTGTAAAAGAAGTATTTCCCCATGGAGCAGTGACATTATTCGATCCTATGACCCAAGGTACATTCAAAGTAAATGGGCAAAGACTGAAGCCATTCATTTCAGATGCCTTACAGGATGGTGAGTGTGAGATAGTGCATCTCACGAAGGCATGAAGATTCGACCAGAGGGATGTATCATATGTACATTATTTATTTTTCATTTCAGAGTTTTTATTTATTTAGTATTTCATTTCACATGTGCTAATTTGTGTTTTGATGTATGCAGGATGAACTTAACAATTAGTGTATCAATTACCAGGTACAGAGAAGAGTTTTCAAAGAATTCAAGAATCAGAGGAAAATCAACTTCAAAAGCTCAGAGCAAATCAGGTTGTATCTATCCTTTATCCCATATTTTTGTTAGTGTCTTTTAGTGTGCATTTGCATTATATTTTTATTCATTTTGTATGCCACTAGAGACAGTGTCATTCAAGCATGGGGGGGGTGGTTTAGATGCATGCACACAAAAATACACAAAAATTTTTTGTATGACTGGTAATCAAAGTAGGCATTTAAGAACAAAGTGTAGCATATATGATTGTTTTTGGCATAATCTAACAGTTTAAAAATTTTTAAGCCCCATAAATTTTTTTTTCTAAACTGAATCAAATATAGTAGTTGTTTATGAGATAATTCAAAGAAAAGATAGTATTTGATTGTTAGAAAATTTTGAATCACTTTTGTATAAGTATGCACAGTATGTTTTGTGAAAGAAATAAGCAATGGAAAGATGTGTTTGAAAAATGAGTTTAAAAGAATAGAGTTACGTTTAGTTGTTGATGTCTTCGTGAATCCTAGTAGTAGAACTCAGACACGAGATGAAGTGTTTGAGTATCTTAACGAAAAGGATAACGAAGGAGATCATCTCTTGTCTAAGTCGATATCTGTGGCCTTTGTAGTTCGAGTAAGTAGAATCTGAAGGGTGTTTTACATCTGGTGCCCCAAAGCCAGCTGGTTTGGGAGCCACCGGTTCGAAAGCTTGTTACATGGACTGCATAGAAAGCCTAAGAGATAGAGACATTGCACATGACAAGAGGAAGACTATACGTAAACTATTAGAATAGAAGGTCTAGTGACTCGAGCAATTAAGTCCGAGGGATACTCTGTATCTAGTGCCCTAAGGTCGGCCGACTTGGGAGTCACTGACCCAAAGCTCGCTACACGGGTCACGAAAACTGACTATTCGAAATAGTGCTCATACGAGAAGATTGCGCAAGAAATCAAAAGTTGAAAGAAAAAGAGAGAGTGAAAATGAAAAAAAAAAAAAAAGAGAATGTGCAAAATGAGAAAATTTTCATTGCTTAAGTATATATGTGCATTACTGTGCAGAAAATATACAAGTGAGAATAAATGAGTAAAACATGAGAATATTTGACTTTCGGAGAAAAATCATGAACTAGATACAATATGAGAAAAGTGAAAGAAAAGAATTTTTACTGTGGAGGCATGAGATTTTTAAACTTGTTTTGAGAATGTCAATTACAGGAAAGATTTGTTACAACTGCATTCTTAAGAGCCTAATATTTTTGAAAGATCATCCTTGCATTTTATTGATGTTTGTGGGTAGCATCGCTGCAAACCCTCACGAGACCTTACTCGTCCACTAGTGTAAGCTAGGGGTTTAAAGGGCTTGTTGCATACACTAAATGCAACCGTGATTCCTACGAAAGTGAGTTAGTATTATGCATTCATGCTTAGCATTTCTTGTCTTCAGTGCATATCATGATTAGGGTTTGTTAAGGGACTAACAAACATTCAAGCATGGGGGTATTTGATGATGCATGAATTGCACATCATGTAAACAAGTTTTTCATGCATTTTGTATCAAGTTTAAGGTTTTAAACCCATGTTTAGATGTGTTTTGATAGTAAGGGGCTATGGTTCGAATTTCAGAAAAATCGGAGTTAAAATGAGAGAGTTATGGCTATTTCAGTGTTTGGGCACGGATTTCGAGGTGGATCGGATCCATATCCGACCCAATTAGGTCAATTGGACCTTGGATCAACTCTTTAAAAGTCCAAAACCCAACCCATACGCCTATCCAGATCCATTTCAAAAAGTTTTTCTGAAACCCCCCCAAAAAAGAGGCGCCTAGAAAATATTTTTTTTATAACATTGTTTTTGCAAATTCCAAAAAGTATAAATATACTTTTTAGAGAAGCCCTAGGCGTCTTTGGCTGTGTTTGGATGCCCCCTACAGTGACTCTACAGCAGCAGCTCCTTCCTCTCCATCTTTCCCAAGTGTTGGCCATTGAAGATCGACCTATGCTTGATTTTCAAGCATATTTTCAAGCTTTCTTTGGTTTCTTTTCCTTTCTTTCTTATTCCTTGCTGTCTTTTCACCATTTTTCTGTACTTTTGTAGGTGTAGCAGAGGTGGAGACCATTAACCTTGGGCGGAAGTGCGCAACACAACACCAAGGTGAGCCGGCCCTACCTCCATCCGGCTTTCTACACCCTCCGATCGCGAATCGGCTCACATTCCATCATCGGTGGATCTCCAACGTGTAGCAGCTGCAATAGGTGCCGTTTTTGGTGAAGTACAGCATCCTTGAACTGTAGAAGACGTCTACCTCCAGCCACGGTCCGCTCTTCTTCACCCCCCCGGTCGTCGGATCTTCCAAAAGGTTGAAAAGCATATTTAGTTTCCAGGGTTATTATACAAGTGAGAAGATTCTCTAAGTGGCGAAAAGACAGAAATACCCTTGGTGTGGAGCAGAAGACTGAATGCTTGTTTAGTGTTCTTTTAGTGCTTAATTGTAGTTGTATTCACTTTATAATTGTAGATTGCCATTTGATATTAATAAATTAAATTTTCTAGAATTGTAGTTATTAATTCATGTTCCCTGAGGATCGACCCGTACTTACCACTTTGTGGAAAGTCGGTTTTTATATTTTTGGTTGACGATTTTCCAAAGTTTTATTGAAAATAATTGTTTAAAAAAAAAAAGCGCATTCCAAAATATCAACCATATATTCTCATTTTTGAAGTTTCAAGTTCCGACTTGAACTTCCTTTTGAATCCAATGCTCGTATTGGACAAATTGTGGTGTTGAGAATGCGAGTTTTCAAACTCAATTCTCATTCATTTTCTCATATTTAAAAACTGGGTTCCGACTCGGATTTTCCCCTTTTGTATATTCTCATTTCTGAAGTCTCAAGTTCTGACTTGAACCTCCTTCTTCCAATGCTCGTATTGGACAAGTTATTGTGAATTCGAGTTTTCACATTCACTCATTTCTTCCCCTTCAGGATAAGGGATAATCCTGAAACACCGGCAATCATTCTCGCTCAATTCTCAAATATCTTCGAATGTCGGTCTCATTCTTCAAATCCTCCTTTTGAAAAACCCAGTGCTCGTACTGGTGCGCATTTTTCAAAAAACCCAGCGCTTGTACTGGGGCTTTCTCTTTGAAATCCAGTGCTCGTGCTGGTACATCTAGTACTCGTGCTAGTGTTTGGCTGACTAATCAGTTAGCCATCCAGGTTCAGCCTTTGTGCTAACCAAACATCATCATTTCAAGCTATAAATTCTCAATTTCAACCTTCGGGTTATCGTTTCATCAAAAATCAATCTTTTCTTGCGAAGGACCCTCTTCAGGGAGAGTTCGAGGGAGCTCGTTCCTTTCGCATGCAACCATCTTCCGTTCGCAAGAACCCTCTTCCAGGGAAAGTTTGAAGGGACTCGTTTTCTTCGCGAACAGTTTGCAAAACAACAACCAACTTTACACAAGGGAACCCTTTTTCCAGGGAGAGCTTCGACGGAAGCTCGTTTCTTTTTGTGGCCCCTGTTTTCTCATCTTTGGCCAACCCCTTCACAGAGGACCCTCTTCTAGAGAGAGTATGATGGACTCGTTCCTCTGTGATACTTTCTCAACTTTGTTTTCGGCCGCCTTTCCATAAGAGAAGCCTAGAGATAGGGAGTTTTGATGAAAACTTAATTTCTCTTCGAAAGTTCCGTTTTGCAAACACCTCCTCTTTCAGGGAAGAGAGGAATTTTTCCAACTTCCCATTCAGGTAAGGGCTTAAGCCTGAGTCTCTCTTTTTGAGGAAAAAGAGAGGAGAATTTTGTCATGGATGTGTCGACTCAATATCAAGCGACCTTCGTCAAGGATTTTCTAGAATACGTTGCCAATTTGCTATCAAAAGTCAATGTTGATCTCAAAAGTTTTCATCATACAAAGAATTATCTCAAACTACCTTCAGTATCATTTTCAAAAGAGCAAGACTCTTGCAAAATAAGAACTAAATTCAAGCTTTTTCTGTTGGTCAACCAAGAGGATGAAGAAAAATCTTCGACATGACTGGCAAAGGAAAATTCAATGATGTTGAAAAGCCATAAGTGAACTGATATTGATCATGGCTGTGGCGCATTCTTAAAGATTATTCTTTTGGAGGTAAGACAGTGGAAATATCCTGGGCAGTAAAAAGAACCTACCCAATCCATATATCCTCAGTCATCCCGGCTAAGCTGCAATCAAATATCCGCAAAAGGGATCTCTCAATTGTCGTCAAGATGAAGGCGAATTAAGCGAGTGGACCCCCGGGGCCAAAGAAGATTTGAAACATCTCCAAGATGACGGAGTTTGTGACGGATCCTTCCACGGAAAGTTTGGATCACCGTCGAGATGAAGGCGGACGAGATGAACCTACCGACAAACCCTAAAAGATATTTGATTTCTGCTATCATTTAGAGATTTCAACCCAAGAACCAATGTCATAATTCCCTAGAAAGAAAAAGAAGGATCGGAGCATCTCCAAGATGAAGGAGTTTGTGACGTACCCTTCCTCGAAAAAGAGAGAAAAGTCAGGACATCTCCAAAATGAAGGAGGATGTAAAAGAACCCAGAAAGGATCCATGGTTCAAAAGAATGCAAACAGATCATCATGGGAAATGCCCAGGATATCAAACTGCCCGAAACTGTCAAGAATCATCTTTATCTATGTGAAATTCTTTATCAATGTCTTTTCACTTAATTGCTTTTATGAAGCTAAGAATGTTTCCCTCTCTTTTCATGTCAAGGAAATTGATATCTTCCTTAAAGAAACTCAACAGCAACAAATTTGAATTTTAGATCTCAAATTCTATAGAGTTAGCCCAATTGAAGCTAATACTCTAGGTAGAAAGAGGTGATATCTTCACACATGAGCACAATTCAATCATTCTGAATCAACTACAATTTTTGGCATCTTATTGGCAATATTTTCTGATTATCCCAACATGAAGTGTGAACTTGAAGATCGTTTTGACGTATCCTGACGTCATCCCTCCTTAGGACTGAAAAGTCCTTTCCTTCCGTCTGATCTGAGCGCTCTCGGATCCGCACACTTCCCTGTGCTCCCCACTGTCCCGCCATAGACAGGTCCCGCTCAGGATAAGGGTTAAACCTGAACTCTTTGCAAAAGATCTGTTATTGTCAAAAGCTATTTTCAGTCTCAGCAATGAGGCGCCCAAGAACAACCCCTTTTCAAAGCTTTAGGGACCCCCATTTTCATCCTTTTGCAAAAAAAACCCCTCTCGCCCTTGTTGTGCAAAGTCTAGAGGCCCATCACAGTTTTTCTCGCTCCTCGAGGATTCTGTATCTATTCAGGCTAAGGAGTAAACCTGTCGCCTCGTTCCTCGAGGTGTAACCACCCGAACCTTCTGCGAGAGGTCGTCTATTTTTTAGAAAGCTGATTTTAGTCTCAGCAATGAGGCGCCCAAGATCATCCCTTTTCCAAGCTTTAGGGAAACCCTTGATTTTCTCTTCTCTCAAACCCCTTCTGGATTTGTTCATCCAAATTCCGAAGGTCCCATTATGGTTTCTTCATTCGAAGATTCCGTATGGTCATCCCTTTCAGGTTAAGGGTTAAGCCTGAACCTCACTTCACGAGGTACCTTCCGTTCAGGTTAGGGTTAAACCTGAGTCCCATTTCCGACTAGATATCTTTTCTAGTCCCGCCACGGTTCCTTCATCCGAAGATTCTGCTTCATCTCCCACTCAGGTCAAGGGTTAAACCTGAATCTCGCTTCAGCGATGCGTTTGTTGTCCCATCACGGTTTCTTCACTCGAAGATTCTGTATGGTCGTCCCTCTCAGGATAAGGGTGAAGCCTGAACCTCGCTCCGCGAGGTACCTTCCTTTCAGGTTTGGGTTAAACCTGAGCTTCGTTTAGACGAGGCAATCCTCCTGTCCCATCACGATTTTCCCCACAAAGGAATCCGTGCTCTTTGTACATCCATCCAGGAAAGGATCATCCTTGAGTTGCATCTCATGAGGCATTTCTCTCAAAAATGTCCCATCGAGGTCTGCTTATATTCCTTCCCCATCCAAATTACCTTGATCTATCTTCGTCCCATCCAGGTTAAGGGCTAAACCTGAGTCATTCCAAAGGGCTGATCTTATCTCACCCATGAAACTTGGTCAAAATTCTTATCTTTCACCATCCCTGGGATTTTCACCCAAAGTCCCATCATGATTTCCTCATTTTTTATCATTCAGTTGTATCATCGTCAAGGATTTCGTCCCCCAGGACCATTCGGGATAATGTTCTAAGCCTAAGAAGCCATGTTTTCAAAATAATTCTTCCACACCCAGCTCGGATCAGCTGACTGGGGCATTTTTTTCAAAATTTGGAGTGTTTCTTTGCCACTAAGCTCGGCTTTCAACCGGCTTAGTAGCAAAGAGGGGCATCTGTGAACACCCCAAAATTTTCAAAATGTTGTAAATATCCCCGTTTTGCCCTTTGCCCCCATTTTCTGGGTAATTGAGTCAGTTTTAAATATAAATTCCATTCTATTTCTCAATTTTTGTTGAAATTAAACTCATTTTACATATCTGACTCAAATTCGGATCCGGATCTAGATCAAAATCCAAATCTGAGCTTCATTATCCAATTTTTAAATCAGATTCTCAAAATTTCCAAAATAACTTTTGAAAAGCTCAGACACTTTGTCCGATATCCGTTTGGATCCATCACGTTATATTTCTCGATTTGAGTATCAAAACTCGAATATTTCCTCAAAAACCAGGGTCAAAGCCCATTCCTTTTGAAGAAATTTCCCCAAAATGGTCTAAAACTCTCAGAAAAATACTTTGGTAAATATTTCTCAGAAAAATACAAAAATTAGTGTTTAAATCCTTGTTTTCGTGTAAAAAACTTAAATTCTGTGCCGAAAATACAAAAAAAATGGAAAAATCATGCAAAAAACCAAAGAAATTAGGAAAAACTACGCGGTTTTTGAAGATTTTTGCCGAAAACTCACCTTTAACCATCTTTTTAGAAAAACCTGAAAAGGAGGCCTGTTTTTGGAAAAACTAAGTTTCGAAGTTTGAGTGTCGAGTTAGGGTTTTGAAAACCCTAACTCACCTTCCTCCCTCAGCCACTCTCTCTCTCCCTCCATGGCCGACCACCCCCATGTGAACCCTTCATCTTTAACCACTTTCCTCCTTCACGAAGCCCCCACCAAACCCTCCAGAACTCCCCCCATGTGCATCCTACATCCTTCAAACCATCCGATCTCCAACAACTTCTTCCTCCTTCGTTCATCACGAACGAACTCGCTGGCCTTCCACCCCCCTCTCGCCCGAGCTCCACGATCGCGCAACCATCCGCCCCTTCATGACCCTCCGATCGATGTCTTCAGCTCCTCAGCCATCAATCCCCAACTGCATCGCACATTCTAGAAGCCCCTCTCCCTCTATAAAGAGGATAGGCAAAAGGAGAAGGGGCATCGAGAATCCAGCTTCTACCCTTTCCACGCTTCGGCTCTTCTTCTTCTCCATTTTCTTTCTTTCCTGTGTTCTTCTTTCCCATCAACTGAAGGAAGTCGCACCAGTCCCAGGATTTCCAAGCAATCCATCCGATCGAACATCAATAAGTGTGGGAATTACAGTTCTCATCTGCATCAATTAAAGAAAATTGGTGGATCATCCCAGCAATCAGAGAAGAGGCATCAATATTCGACCAGGCAAAACAGCATCCTCAAATCTTCATCAGCACCTCCTCCCATTCTTCAGAACTTCTGTAAATCAGATAGATTTTTCCTCCCTTTTCTTCACATCCTCCTCTTTATATACTTGTCGCGGATCTACTATTGACGCATCATTGATGGCGTCGATCTGTCTACTACAGTATCGACCCATCAAGTGCTACAGCTACCGGAATCAGGCGATTCCAACATTTTTTTTTTGTAAATGTGAACGGTAGTTTATAATCAATATTCCTTTCTGTTTACTCTTCCATTTCTTTGAACTATTCCATATCCCGATTTGATCATCGCATTCATGCATGGTTTAAATTTTATAGGATCATTTCATCTTGATTATAATACGATTTCGGCCTTACTTCCTATAATCGTTATTTGGTTTCCCTTCACCATCGCATGTTACAGCATCTATACCTAGCATTTCCCTTCTTTGATCTTTATTCAATTGCTTTGATTTAATCATTTTCGGGGTTCATCGTTGCTGGCAAAGACATACTGAAAGTCAGATTCAGTGTGAATCAGGCTTAAGGTCTATTTCACAAACAGAGCATTGGCTCACGATAAAATCCTTAATTCAACTTACCCCTACATTGTTTGCATTTATGTTACCATGGGTAAATTCATGATCTGCATTTTCGCAGACTTACGATAGTGTATTTCTGTGGTAATCTTTCAGTCTCATCACCTTTGGGTGTCCCGAGTTCGTAAAATTTCCATATCCTAATCGAGTGATATTTCTTTTCTTCAACAAAAAAAAAATCAATCGTTTCATTCACAATTGTCCTAAGTCAAATGATAATAGGATGTGACGTTGCTCCTTCACCTGCAGAAGGAATTCACTTTCCTTAAATGCTCTTAACATAGGCCAGGCTCTGTTGGTAGCTTTAGCATGGTTGCTGGAGTTTCATCCCTGGATAGCACATCTGTCATGAGGGGTATCCACCTTAGCTGAATTTCCAATAGCTGATCTAAGTTACCATAGCAAATGTAGCCCATCAAGCTTTCCAAAACCAGCGTCCCCTGATTCTCATCTGTACAAATCCCTTTCCATTTGTTTGTTGAACTCATCATTCGTGGGCATGACCTCAGGTAGCCTTGAATGTCATTGCATTGAGAAGATAGTATAGCATTGGTTATTGATGGATGATGGTACTCAATACAGGACAATTTAGGGGGCATTGATTTCATTTCATCCTGTTTATTCAATACATTTCATTATTTTTTTTTATTTCTTTTTTTCTTCTCTTCTCTTTTCTTGCTTTTCTATACATGTTGGATATTGCCTCATGTTAATCATGTCATCCACCATAATCCGCTAAATCGGAACCTCAATAACATGAGTATGCAGTGTAGCTAATTGTATTGTGTAGATCCAGCTCATCAAGGTCACCTGCTGACAAGAGTGAAGTTGGTCTGTGTATGTGAAAAGCTCTATTTCGTGAAAATGTTCCAGGAGGTGCAGCCATCGTATGGTGTTGCCTCCCATATCTGAAGGTGTTGCAGAGAAAGAATCACAACACGCCATGTTAGCTTTTACTGCATTTTATTCCTGTTCATTTCATGATATCATCCGTTTTGATCAGTGGCATATGCCATGTCGTTCTATTGTTTACAGATATGCATCTCTGCTATTTGATATATATATATATACTTTTGTGGGTTTTTACATCTTCTGCAAATACATCTCTTATTCAACATTATCTCCATCTACTTACATCCCTGCTGTTAGAGGTTTTTAAGGGCTTAGATTTGAAATAACAGGGGTTTTTCTTAGGAATTTTGGTGACAAATTAAGAAGATGGTGTGTTCGGGTTTAATTTGGGTAACCTTTAGCTTTGAGAATTTTAGTTTCTTCTTCAGTCTTACGGGTTTGCTGACATATGGCTGCTTTGAGGTTTAGTTCCATGAGATTCCAATTCATATATCAGCTGGTGAATGTTAATTAGTGTTCTGGGGTAGGGATAAAAATTTGTTGAGTTTTGATGATATTTATGCATAACTGATGCTTTGTGAGAAGATTGATGTGTTCAGAGAGGAACTGATGGCTTTAACTGTGGCTCCCTAGTTAATGTTCGGTTTTAATCTTCTAGAAGAATTAAGGTTTAGAGATGCTTAAATTTGAAGTCATGGAAGGTACAACAGATATCTTGTCTGTTATCATGTACATAACATGTCCCCTTATGGCCATGTTCTGTGGGAAGATTCAATAAGGAGCCATAGGAGACTGCTAGCGATGGATCAGTTCATGCATCCCAAAACCTTGTTTCTGTCAGTTGTCTACAGAGTTAATCCCTTAGCAAATCCCAGTAGCAATAAATTTAGATGTTCGGTGGAGTCACTGGTACCTGATTTCGTTCATTTACAAGGAGTATGGATTGATAAAGAGAAGAGGTTGATTTTCTAACTGTGAAAGATGTTGATTTGTCAATTGTTAATACAAAGGCTGATCTTCTGGTTCTACTTTGTCCAACACTGATATTCCACATGTCGTTTATTGAAAGGAAAATAGACTATCATGTTACGTAGTATGCCACTTTCTGTCAAGCACCATTGTCAATTTCATAGAGTTCCATCAGCCACATCTGGTATGTATTTTAGTTGCTCTTGCATCCTTCATACTGAATTGTATTCATAGTAGTTACAGGTCATCTAATGAACAAAAGGATAGTATTGAGTCTGCCCCTTGGCTCCTTAAAGAGTAGCCAAAATTTGCTGTCAGAGATATCAGTGAAAGCAAGGAACCACCTAGGGTGCTTTCTGTTGTCGGTAACCATGAGGTCTCTTGATCTGTGGAGTTTCGCATCCACTGGATGTGTGCTTGTCGGGATCCCTGGAAACTGGTCTCAAGGCTCTTTTGAATGTTGAATTGAGTGGGAGCAAGTTTCACAATAGGTTCAAGGCTGCTCCACCACCAAAGTCGTCATATAAATTACCTCGCAGGACCCCATCTGCTTGGAAATTGAAACAGGAGGAGCAAAGACTGGCCCTATGAAATGAGTTTGAAAGTTATTTCCCCTGCATTGAGAGGTTCAAACTTCACAGCGTATATGTGGGTCCATCACCAATGACGAGATACAAGGCAAAGATGAATGTGTCTTGAATGGTTAGATAAGCAGAGAGATGGTCCTTCATTCACAGGGAACACTTCCACTGTCTTCCTCATTTTTTTTATCAGCATATATTCACGATAGTAGCTCTGTTTTCATCCACTTGTCCCACCTCGCTACTTCACAACCTGTCCCTGTTACATTAGACTCCTCTTCAATACAGCCCATGGTCACTTCCCTCGGCATATGCATATCACCTACACTCCTAATTCAGCAAACATCTGCTACAACACCACTGTCCTTTTACACCTGCTATACCTGTCTATCACAGCCATGGCATCCATGGTTGTCGTTACCTCTTGCTCCTTTCCACTAAGTCTAACTGTTCCCTCATTTTCTCCACCTACACACATTCAAAACCTCTCACACACTTGCATAACCACTGCATTGTTATAGCAGCACCCTGCTGAAACATCATTTCTTTTTCTTTTTTCTCTCAATCAGCATGCACTCTATCCATCCACTTAGGTATCATATCTTCATTACAGCTTAGGTTTTTCACATAGTCGACCCAAGCCTATCATTTAGGCTGTGTGAACACACCCTTTTAGTTAGTCTAAGTATACCATTTTCGCATGTGCATAGTATCTCATTCGACGTTTTATCTCATGTCCCTTGCATATTACATATATATTATCACTATTTCCATGATCACATATAGCATGCATTCTAGTTCCAAAACAAACCCTCAGCTTTCCTTTTCATACTTTATGCTTTGCCTTATGCTAATTCTATTTCTGCAGGAAATGTGCAAGAAACATTGGTTTCCTTAGAAATTCATTATTTTCATTTCAGCTCGGATTGTAATAGCTAGATGTAATGAGAATTTACCTTTCTTGCTTTAGACAGAATGAATGAGCATTGTAGATATCATGAATTATTTGTCTTTCATGCATCTTTACCTTTATTTTTCAATTTCTCACATTGGTGAAACACGAATGGCACGTGCACCATTTCGTAAGAGGTAAATCAATCCTAAGTTGATGATCCACATCAATGGCCATAGTCAGGGTGTGGACAAAACTTAGGATTTTTATCTTTTACAAAATAACACTGGATCCACACTAGATCTGTTTTCAAAACTCATCATATTTTCCTTAAATATTTTCTTCTTTTATCAGAATTTAACTTAAAATTAATTCAAAATATATACCAATGGCCATAGTTAGGGTATATTGAGAGTTAATTTCATTTTAAATTCTATAAAAGCACCAAATGTGTTTCATTCTTCACCTGAGCTTAAATATAGATTATTATATAATACATTCAATGACCATAGTCAAGGATGTATTATATCTTCAATCTTATTTTAACTCATTTAAAGAATGGAATAGCTTTTCAAAAACCAAATTCAAAATTTTTCAAATCCATTCATCATTCAGGATAGAACTGCATCATATTTTCAAAATTTCTTTTTCAAAACCCCAAGTAATATCCTCTTCAATCAACCTTCAATTCTTGTAAAAACCAATTCATCTTTTCATTTTCAAATTCTATTTCATTTTTTTCAATCTCAAAGTCCAATTTGACTTTGAAATTTCAAAATTCAATCTTTATATTCTTGATTCACTCCAAATTCAAGCTCCAAATTCAAAGTCCAAATTGACTTTGAAGTTCATTTATAAATTCTCAAATCAATTTTGAAATTCCAAAATTCCAACTCAATTCAAAATCCAATTTCAAAGTTCAATTTAAACTTTGAAATTTCTGATTCATCCTCTGATTCAAAATCAAGTTTTCTTCAAGTTTTAAACCAAAGTTGAGATTGACTTTGAATCTCAAAATCCAAAACATTCCTAAGTTCAATCTGGGTTTTCAAAACCCAGATCCATCTTCAAAAAGTCCCATTTGGACTTTCAAAACCCAAAATACAAAGTTAATCTCAACTTGGACCCAGATTTCCAAGTGTAAAACTCTATTCCGCTTTGGATCTCCCATCACGGATCCAAATTCCATTTAGGATCCAAATCCTTATTCCCCTTTGGATCTCCAATCATAGATCCAAAATTTCTCTTAGGATCCAGATCATCATTCTACATTCGGATCTCAGACTTCAGATCCACTCCATTTTAGGATCCAGAACCTAAATCCATCTTGGATTCCAAAGCTTGGATCCCATTATGTTTAGGATCCAGAGTCCAACTCTACTTTGGATCTCAGATTCAGATCCAAATTCCAATTCTTAGGATCCAAAATCCAACTCTACTTTGGATTTCAGACTTTAGATCCAAATCCATTCTAGGATCCAGAATCCAATTCACCTCGGATCTCGGACTTTAGATCCAAATCCATTTTAGGATCCAGAATCCAATTCTACTTTGGATCTCAGACTTTAGATCCAATTCCCTCCTAGGATCCAGGGCCCAACCCTATCTTGGATCTCCAACTTCATGTCCCAATTCCATTCCAAATACTCATCCAAGTTCAAACTTCTAAATTCAAAGTCCATTTATGACTTTGAAAATTTCCTTCATTCTCTTTTTATTTCAAGACTCCAAGATCAATTTCCAAATTCCAGCTTTATTTTTCCAAGCTCCTGATTATTCTAAAAACTTAGAACTTTAATCTTAAGTTCTAAGTTAGAAAACATTTCTTCACTTTATCGGATTCACTTGGGATTTCTTCAAAACATTTTCAAAAAGAGCATACATCTTTGCATTTGCACAAGCATGATTCATTGTGCATTTAGAGTTAGAATAAACTTCTTAGATTATATTTAGGCAAAGCAAAAGGCATAGATTCGATCCTTGGTTCGATTACCCTTGGTAAAGGCGCCAGGAACGGTCGAACCTTGTACCGACGACCGAATCCCGTCTCTCCATTTTTCTCGCGAATTTTCAAAACAGAGGCGAGTTAAATTTCTAAATATTTTTCAAATTAAGGTCAAGTGAGACCGCGCATAATAGTTCCTCTTCTCTCTTTCTTTCTTTTCTCTTCTCTCTTTCTTTTCTTTCCTTTATTTTTCTCCCTTCAAAAAGGAGGAAAATAGAGGTCAAAAAAGGAAAAGAGAAGGAAGAGAGAGAAACCAATAAGAGAGGAAAAATTTTGCGATGATCACACCCAGGGGTTTAAAGGGCTTGTTGTATGTGCTAAATGCAACCGTGATTCCTACGAAAGCGAGTTAGTTTTTTTTTCAATAAGAGCTTTCATGTTATTGGGTAGTCCATATCTTCATTGCGAGGGTAGAGTGTATTGCTAGGGACTAGCAATTATTCTAGCATGGGGGTATTTGATGATGCATAAATTATACATTTTATTAACACATTTTAACTTCATAAATGCATCATCTATAGGTTTCAAGTCCACACTTAGGTGCATAATGATATTATAGAGCTTTTGTTTAAATTTCATTGAAATCGGACTTAAAATGAAGGAATTATTGCATTTATAGTGTTGCGGGTCAAAACTCGGGGCAGAATTGAAGGATTTGGATCCAAACGTCCACTTGAATCTTGGATCTGGACCAAAATGAAGCATGATCCACTCCAGCATACCCATTCACGTTTTATCATAAAATATTTTCTTAAAAACCCCTCCTACGTGAGGCGCCAAGCAAATATTTAGTTTTTAACATATTTTCTAAAAATAATCTGAAACAGCCCAAAATGTCTAAAAGAGGAAGTGACGCCCATGGAGAACTGGTCTTTGCTTTGATTTTTGTGCCCTAGGGGCACAATTCTTCTCAACTCCACCTTGTACCAAGCCGCCCCTCCCATTCATGTTCTTCCTCGTCCATGGTTGGCCATGGAAGTCATGCCAAACCAATGGAGATGCCGTCTTCTTCTCCCATTCTTTTCTTTTCAGATCTTATCCTTCTTCTCCCTCTGCTGGAACTAACCTTTGTATTTGTTTCTTTGCAGCTGCAGCTGGAGTGTATCCATCATGGTGGAGGTCCCGCTCCTCCATGGTTGACCGGCCCTGAACCTCGAAGCACCACCATTTGCGGATCCCTGCAAAGAAGACAATACAGAGATGTTAGACAGCATCATTGAGGTTCCTCGTGGCGCGAAGTCAAGCAAAGTCCACTCTCTTCTTCCCCTCAGTCGTCGGATTGCCCTGGAGGTTGGTCTTCTCATCCCTTTCTTCTTGATAGAACCCATCTTGTGCGTGAGTCATGTGACTGTGATTTTCTGTTTTTTTTTGTCAGCTTTAGAATAGAAATTTCATGCATAAACCGGCACGTAGGAGTGTTAGGTGTTTGCTTTATTTAAAATAATAGTTTTCATCCAACGTTGGATCTAGTTGGGTGTGCGTGCACTTTTGATTTGCAGTTTGAAGTGTGTCTGCATTTTTCAGTGTGTCCCTATCCCATATGTCTTGTTTTGATCGATTTTGGTACTTTAGGAATCGTGTAAATGTCATTTGTTGTCTTAGGTGTTTTTAGATTTTGATAAAAGTAAAAGTAGAGTGATGTTTTGTTGATTTTTACGTAGGTCGTCCAGCAGTCTGTGGTATTTTCTGTAGTTCTTCATTGTGCTCTCTTAATTTCAAATTGTTAATTATTGTTTAGGTTTTAATAGATTTTATTCTTATAGTATGTTAGTTTACGAATTTCTGTTTTGTGTTTTTAGGATAATCGATTGTAGTAAAAATTTTTTCTATCATTTTTCTGGGTTGTGATCATCGTAAAATTTTTCCTCTCTTGTGATTTCTCTCTCTTCCTTCTCTTTTCCTTTCCTAACCTCTATTTTCCTCCTTTTTGAAGGGAAAAGAATAAAAGAAAGAAAAGAGAAAGAGAAGAGAAAAAGAAAGAAAGAGAGAAGAGGAACTATTTTGCGCGGTCTCACTTGACCTTAATTTGAAAACATTTAGAAATTTAACTCGCCTCCGGTTTTTAAAATATTGCGGGAAAATGGAGAGACGGGATTCGCTCATCGGTACGAGGTTTGACCGTTCCTGGCGCCTTTACCAGGGGTAATCGAACCAAGGATCGAATCTATGCCTTTTGCTTTGCCTAAATATAATCTAAGATTTTATTCTAACTCTAAATGCACAAAGAATCATGCTTGTGCAATGCGAGGATGTATGCTCTTTTCAAAGATGTTTTGGAAATTTCCAAGTATTCTGAGATGAACTTGGTAAGGGAATGAAGAAATATTTGAATTTAACTTAGAACTTGAGATAGATCAGAGAAGTTCTAAGTTTTCAGAGTTGGAAAATAAATATTGATTTTGAAGAGAAAGATTTGAAGCTTTGAAATGAAAGAAAATGGAATTTCAAAGTCAGAAATGGACTTTGAATTTAATCATGGATTTAAGAGAAGAAGATGAAATTTGAAAGTGTAATCTTAAGATTTGAAATCACGACAAGCTTGAGAGATCCAAATGATATAGAAAGTAGAAATGGATTCAGACGAGATCTGAAAATGGAATTGGATTTGAAATCTAGAATTTAGGAATGGAATTGAATCTTAAAATGGATTTAAAATTTGAAATCTGAGATCCGATGTAAATTTGGGTTCTGGATCCTAAGATGGATTTGGATCTGAAGTCTGAGATCCAATGTAGAGTTGGATTCTAGATCCTAAGATGGATTTGGATCTGAAGTCTAGAATCCCATATGTGAGATGGATCTGGAGTCTAAGATGAATTTTGGATCTGAGGTCTGAGATCCAAAAGTGGAACTGGATTCTGGATCCTAAGATGGATTTTGGATCTGAAATCTGAGATCCAATGTAGAGTTGGATTGTAACGCCCCGGATTTCCAAAACAAAGCTAAGTTAAAATTTTCATGAATTTTTTTTTTTTTTCTTTGCAGCGGAACTTAGAAAAGCTTTTAGCAGCGGAATAAGACGATAATGAGTCGTCGGTTTTAGAAAACTCCGAGCACGTTGCAGGTATGTGGCCAAGCAATTCATTGACCACCAAGGTGTTCCATTTTATCGAAAACTCATGTTTATTACAATACTACTGCTTAGAAAAGCAGTGTAGGTTCAATAAAAGGAAGCAGTACAACTCTGTCTAGAGAAACCCTGGAACTCGATGCCGCCTTGCTCCGCATATCGCCACGCAGGTCCAACACCAGAAATCCCCATAAAACGGGGTCAGAACCATATGGTCTGGTAAGCATGCAATCATGTAACCATTCAACTCAAGCACGATAATGACCACTCAAAGTCGCAATGCGCAATAACGACGCTCAAGCCTCCAAGACTTAGCGTATATCGCAGGAGCCTCCTCAGGGCTATGAGTTGAACATCCGCTCGAGTCTTCATGACTTAGAGCAAGCCTTTTCAGGGCTGTGATTTGAATAGCCGCATAAGTCTCCACGACTTAGCCATGACCTCTTCCGGGTCTCAAAGTGATGTCTAGCTCAAGTCTTCATACTTGGCACATCCGTATCCCACGCATCTAAGGACAACTCCTCGAGCTTCGCTTAGTCGTGCGGATACAACACGGGTCTTTGCCCAGTCGGTCCAGTAGTATACCAAACATGACACCTTCACAAAGGTTATGCAGGACTGACTCAACACGTCATCCACTCATACATTCAAAACATCGCTGTACCTAGAACTAATGCATTGTTTGATAATTAACCGCTCCCGCCTTTGGTACGCAGGTAGAGCTATTGTCCGGGCATCAACGCGACGTTCTGGGGGTTGATTATTCTATGTATTTTAGATACCCCAGAGGCCTGTTGACCCTATCCATAGTAGGGCAGTGTGTTTCAACTGGGAGAATCCTACTAGGCCCATATTCGGATGCATCCTCTACTTGCAGTAGTTGGGTTCAATCCTTAGATCTTAAGGATAACCACGACCCCAAAACCCATGAGTGACTGAGGCCATCGTGGACTCTATCAGGTCCAAAGTAAAATACATGTCACTAAAGGCTGTACCATCACTGTCATTCCACAGTGAGCATAATTCCTGAAGGGGTCTGCCAGTCTTACAATTACTTGAACAGAATTTGCATGCCATTTAGGCAGCCCGTGCTTTTAGCACTACGGGAGTATGTACCCCACCCCATTCAGTCTTCCCCAACACAGTCATTACTGAGGGGGTACCCCTAACACGATCTTCAACCGCGGGGTATGTGCGACCTTAAGTCTTATTCATATGCATGCAGAACACCGCTCTTTGGCACTTCGGCCACCACGAGCATCACACCTCTTTGGGTGGAAACAACACACTCTGGCTCTTCGGCCCTTACGAGTCTGGTTGTGTAACCGTTCTCAATGAGCATGCATATGACTCGATCTAAATAGATCGGCTACTCGGCGTATTTTTACGCAACGAGTCCAAACCTAGCCAAGGCGCAACCTCTACTCCGGCTCAGCGGCCCTTACGAGCAAGGTGCCCTTGCAGGCACAAGGATACGAGCCGATCTGGCATCGTTCCATCAACGAACATCATTATGCCGTTCCATTGGTTCAGGCAGCTCTTCTGCCGACCATTTCGTCAGCACCTCCCCTGCTCTACCGGCAGTGGTGCGACGAACCCTTCTACGTTGTAGAGGGCAAACCATGAACTGGGTAGCACTCTGCTATATGTCAGAGTATCCTGCTACGTTCTTTCTGAGCTATTCTTAGCTTCTTCAGAAATTTCAGCAGCACCTCCTCTCTTTTACGGAGAAAGCGTGCGTTTCTTTTATCCATTTCAGCGGCATCTCCCCTCTTTGGTAGGAAATCGCCACGCTTAATTCGGGAAATGGATGCGCACCGTTGTGCGTACTTTGCATCCATCAAGGTTGTAGGAACCCTGGGCCATAGCCAGGCCATACGTAATTAACTTAGTCTTTACGTAAAGAGCATTTTGCCAAAAAGCGAAGCCTTTCCAATAGGGGCTTCATTCGTCAAGCAGAGTTTTGAACGAGGAGCGGTCAAGGAATCGCATGGGCGATTTGGAGTTGATCTCCATTTGAACGCTCATTTATGCGCTATATATGTAGTATAAGCAGAAGCCTGTGCTTTATACAGCGGCGGCATAAAGAAATGCATATACTATTGTTCAGGGTGTGTAACTGAACGAAATATTCTACATATATAACAAAGCAGAAGCCTTGGTATCGTTCGACGCAACGACGTAAGTAAAGACATTGCAGAAAGTAGGAGCCTTGGCATCGTTCGACGCGACGGCGTAAGTAAATGCATAATCGGAAGTGCAGAAAACAGGGAGCCTTGGCATCATACGACGCGACGGCAAAGGTAAATTACATAGCCTGTGCGATATAAGACGCGTCGGCAGGATCAGCAGATATACACCTAGATCTGTATCCAACGATAGTTACGAGGCGAGCGAGTGAACACCGAAGTGTCCTAGAGGGCTCAACCAAGAACTAGGGTGAGATACTATTTTTGAAGAACGCATATACTGCGCATTCGAACATATATATCCGACGATAGTTACGAGGCGAGCGCGTGAACACCGAAGCGTCCTAGAGGGCTCAACCAAGAACTAAAGCAAGATACTACTTCAGAAAGTATATTCTATATACAAACAACCAAATACTTGAGAGAGATGGATCAACGAAGCGAACTTACTTCAAATCGTGGAAGAAACGGCTCCGGGTTGCTTCTTTGGCTTCGAGCCTTCCTTCGAGAGGTCAGACTAAGTCAGATGAAGCTGACTTAGTTGAGAAAGAGGTAGAGCAGGTCAAGCTACTCAACCTAAGTGGTTTGAACCTAACAGGGTTCAATCCAAGTCAACTGGGTTCAGCAGGTTCAAACTTAGCTCAAGTAGGCTAAGTCTGGGTTCAGAAACCCAAACCGGAATTAGGACTAAAAAGGACTTTGACTTTGACTTTAAACCCAACTAGGTTCAAGTCAAGTCAACTGGGTTTGGACCAGGTCAAGTGGGTTCAGACCCAGGTCAGGTGGGTTAGGACCAGGTCAGGCAGGCTCAGGCTAAGTCAGGCAGGCTCAGACCAGGTCAGGTGGGCTCAGGTGGGCTAGGCTAGGTAGGGGAGGTTTAGGAGAGAGAGAGAAGGCAAGAGAGAGAGGGGGGGTCGATTTTTATGAGAAAAGAGAGAGTGGGGAGGGCTATTTATAGCCCAAGCCCACCTCCTCTTGGATTTTCTCATGCCCCTTCTACCCCCTTGGCTTCTTTTTAATTCCAAGAGGTTCCTTGGTGTGGGGCCCACTTGGATATTCCATGGGATATTTTTGTGGGTCCCACCAGATATTTTCTGAGGAATATTTCTGTGGGGCCCACCAATATTTCCGTGGGTCCCGCAAGAATTTTGGGTTTCCGGCGATTTTTTCTGAAAAATTCTGAGTATGCCATTCCCTTCGTATTGACGTAACTAAGAGAGTTGGCTCGCAGGAATCCTTTGATTTCATTCAGGTAGGAAGTTATGGCTTCCAGAGTGTTTGAGCATATATTCGCGATTCGACGAATATCCTAAGTATAACTGGCTCGCAGGAATTGATTCGTTTTGCATTCTGAGAAGAAATGCTATTTTTACCGGTAAATGCCTCATGAATTTTATTCAGATATTTTCTGAAAAATTGCGGGTCTTACATCATTACCCCCTTAAAGGAATTTCGTCCACGAAATTCAGCTAAGAGTACAAGGTGAAGAGTTCAGGATATTTATCCCGCATATCCGATTCAGGCTCCCAAGTGCAATCATCGATTCCATGATGCTGCCACCTCACTTTAACAAGTGGAATGACCTTCGTTCTTAGCACTTGCTCCCGTCGGTCCATGATCTCCACTGGCCTTTCTTCTACCGTCATATCTTCTCGGATGTCAATGTCTTCATGTTGAATGACGTGAGAAGGATCATGAACGTACTTTCTAAGCATTGATACGTGAAATACATCATGTATTTGCGCGTATTGTGGTGGTAATGCTACTCGGTAGGCAGTCTCTCCGATTCGGCTCAAAACTTCGAAGGGACCAACGAATCTGGGGCTGAGCTTCCTCTTCTTTCCAAAACGAAACACACTCTTGGTTGGAGAGACCTTGATAAAAACCTTATCTCCAATCGCAAAAGTGAGTTCCCTACGCCGTTGATCGGCGTAGCTCTTCTGTCGACTCTGAGCAGTCAGTAGCTTCTTTCTGATCATGTGGACCTGCTCAGTATAATGCTGCAACACAATGGGTGAGTCCAAGGTTCGCTCACCCACTTCACCCCAATGGATCGGTGATCTACAGGGTCGTCCATACAAGGCTTCATACGGCGCCATCCCAATGCTAGCGTGGTGGCTATTATTATAAGCAAATTCAGCCAACGCTAGGTGGGAATCCCAATCACCTTTCCATTCCAGCATACAGGCTCTTAGCATATCTTCAAGAGTCTGTATGGTTCGTTCTGATTGCCCATCTGTTTGGGGATGGAATGCTGTACTGAACTTGAGTTTCGTCCCCAGGGCTTTCTGAAGCTGCTCCCAAAAGTGAGAGGTGAACTTCGGGTCACGATCAGATATGATCGAAATCGGCACTCCATGGAGCCTAACGATTTCCCGAATGTAGATCTCCGCCAATCGTTCAGTTGAGTATCGAGTGTTGATTGGCAGGAAGTGAGCAGACTTGGTGAGTCTGTCCACGATCACCCATATCGAATCGTGTTGTCTCTTGGATCGAGGCAATCCAACGATGAAATCCATCGTAATGCCTTCCCATTTCCATTCTGAAATCTCGATCCGTTGCATCTTTCCACCAGGGCGCTGATGTTCAATCTTAACTTGCTGGCAGATCAAACACTTCGAGACAAACGTAGCCACATCACGCTTCATACCCTTCCACCAGTAGTTCCTCTGCAAATCTCGGAACATCTTCGTACCTCCAGGGTGAATGGTGTACTTGCTATTATGAGCCTCCTGGAGTACTTCCTGTCTTAGCTCAGGGTTATTTGGAACCCAAATCCTTTCTTCCATCCATATTCCTCCATCTTCTTTCAAATGGAAGAAAGTGTCATCTTTTTCAGCACGAGCTTTCAATTCCAAGTACTGGGGATCCTTGAACTGTTCGGCTACGATGCGATCGAGGAACTCAATGTGGATCGTCAAACATGACATTTGGATTCTGCCAGAATCAGCCAAAAATAGCTTCCACTTGACGAAATCCTCCATCAACTTCCATTGTCCGGTTAGGCTGGCCAGAGTGCCAACAGTCTTGCGACTAAGGGCATCTGCTACAACATTCGCCTTTCCAGGGTGATAGGAAAGCATGAATTCATAGTCTTTGAGGAATTCCAGCCATCGCCGTTGCCGCATATTGAGTTCTTTTTGAGAAAAGAGGTATTTTAGGCTTTTATGGTCCGACATGACCTCAAATTTCTCTCCATACAGGTAGTGTCGTCAGATTTTAAGCGCGAACACTACCGCGGCAAGCTCCAAGTCGTGGGTTGGATAGTTTTTCTCATGGACTCTCAACTGTCGTGACGCATAGGCGATTACTTTGCCATGCTGCATCAACACACAACCCAGACCTGTTCCCGAGGCATCGGTATAAGCAACGAAGCCTCCTTGACCAGAAGGTAAGGTAAGGACAGGGGCAGTGGTAAGCCTCTGTTTGAGAACCTCAAAGTACTCCTTACACTGGTCAGTCCATTCAAACTTGACTCCCTTTTTAAGTAATTTCGTCATCGGTACGGCGATTCGGGAGAAGTCTTGTATGAACTTCCGATAATATCCGGCAAGTCCAAGGAAGCTACGAACCTCAGTGATATTTTCTGGCTGCTTCCAGTCCATCACAGCTTCCACCTTCGCAGGATCTACTGCGATTCCATCTTTCGAGATCACATGACCAAGGAACATCACTTTATCTAGCCAGAATTCACATTTTGAAAACTTAGCATAGAGTTGGTTATCTTGAAGGGTTTTCAAGACGATTTTCAAGTGCTCCACGTGTTGTTCCTTGTTCTCAGAATATACGAGAATGTCATCAATAAAGACGATGACAAAGCTATCCAAATATGGTCTGAATATCCGGTTCATTAGATCCATAAAGGCAGCAGGCGCATTAGTGAGTCCGAAGGGCATTACTACGAACTCATAATGGCCGTATCTCGTTCTGAAGGCTGTCTTGGGTATATCCTCTTCCTTTACTCTGAGTTGATGGTACCCAGACCTGAGGTCGATCTTGGAGAACACCCTCGCTGTTCTGAGCTGATCGAATAAGTCCTCAATCCGAGGCAACGGGTACTTATTTTTAACAGTTGCCTGGTTAAGCATCCGATAATCGATGCATAACCGAAGGGATCCATCCTTCTTCTTTACAAATAGTACCGGGGCTCCCCACGGTGACACACTCGGTCGGATGAACCCTTGTTCCATCAGTTCTTCCAACTGACACTTCAACTCACTGAGTTCAGCTGGCGCCATTCGATACGGGGCTTTGGATATCGGCGCTGTTCCAGGTAAGGATTGAATTCCAAATTCAACCTCACGAAGTGGCGGAAGTCCTGGCAATTCCTCAGGAAACACATCGGGAAACTCCCGCACCACTTCCAAACTCTCAAGGGGTTGGTCATTGGATTTTTCCACCGAGAGACTCAACAGGAAGGCCACACAACCCTTCCTAAGGTATTTTTGTACCTTAAGTGCTGATATGAGCCTTTTCTGTGGAACAGGTTTGGATAACCGGTACTCCATCTTAGGCAATCCGGGTCGAGATAGAATCACTCTGCCCTCGCGGCACAGAATCTTGGCATTATTCTGAGCCAACCAATTCATTCCCAGAATGACATCGTACTGTACCATATCGATCAGGATGGCGTCAGTAGGCAAGTGTTGCCCTGCTATCTCAATATCCAAATTTTTCACACACCGGATATATTTGGTGCGTGAACCCAACGGGTTATATACTTCGATCATTTTATCAATCGGTTGCACCGAGGCGTGGAGTTGTTCGGTGAAATCGTCAGAGATAAACGTATGAGTAGCACCACAATCAAACAAGACGTAAGCTGCATGTCCATTAACAGGTACGGTGCCTTCAATCAGGTCACCATTTTCGACTTGTTCAGTCATTACAGCATATACACGACCTGCAGCAGGCCTTTGTTCTACTCTAGGTGGAGGTCGTTGAAACTGAGAACGTTGTGGTGCTGGTCGAGAGGGTCCGGCAGATTCGGCACTACTCCTCTGTTCATCTGCAGCCTTCTTGGCGCAATCCCTTATAAAGTGGCCCATCTTGCCACAATACAAGCACCCACCAATGTCACGAGGACATGGCTTTCCGGGGTGGTTCATACGACACCTTGGGCAGCTGAAGTTGGACGGCTGACCATTCAGAGTTGTGTTCTGTCTTGGCCTCACGACTTGCTGAGTGTTGTTCCCTCCTTGGAACTTCTTCTTTTGAAAGGGTTGTCGTGAACCCTGGCCACTTGGGAATGTTCTTTTTACGATTCCCACCATTCACTATGGGCTTCTTTGCTATGATCACTTTAGATCGCGCCCAATCCTCTTGGATTTTTGAAGCTGCTGCTACCGCAGCCTGAAAAGTCGAAGGCATGCTTGTTATCACTCGAGATCGCAGCCCTTCGCGCAGACCATTCACATATTTGTCGGCCCTTTCTTGGTCTGTTTCGAACAATCGAGAGCAGTAGCGCTCTAGATTCTGAAATTTGGTGGTATAGTCCATTAGACTCATACCGCCCTGTTCCAACTCCAGAAACTCCATCTTTTTCTTGTTTCTGGAATGCAACGGGAAGTAGTTATCCATAAAAGTCCTCCGAAAGTCAGTCCAAGGAATGACTTCGACTTGTGAGAACTGGATAAGTTTAGTGGTATCCCACCACTTCCGTGCATTATCTTTTAATCGATACGTGCCAAAGTTGGTCTTCTTTTCCTCTGGTACTCCCAGTACTAAGAAGGCACGTTCCGTCTCTTCGATCCAACTCTCTGCGAGCTCAGGATCGGCTCTGCCAATGAAAACTGGCGGGTCAAGCTTGAGGAACTTCTCATAAGTCACTCCTCCCAGGTGCTCGTTTCGTGGTGCGACTGGTTCTGGCCTCGTTTCACGGATGGCGGTAACCAGGTTGTTGAGTGTCTCCAACAGGAATCCTTGCGTATGAGACTCCTCGCTTGGTATGGTTCTCCTCGTCGTAGGAGCCATTTATCTATGCACACACAAGCACTTGTTTTTAGTTTCTCGATGTATATGAGGAAGTAAAAGCTTTATTTACTTAATATACATCACATTTACACAAGCATCGCCTTAAACAAAACGTCATGCCGCACTGGCAGACTTTAGGCATTGAGAAACTATATACATGAGTCTACTGACTCCAAAACATCACCAGTCTCTTTAAGACTTGGATTTCTTTGATGAAGACGAACTCCAAAAGGTCCAATTATTGCCACATGGCCTTGGTGCAGGCACTACTAGCTTTGGCTTGGGCGGCACTTCCGCACTAGCAAGCGGATACTGGGGATATATGAGAGACTCCAGTCCACTTTCTCAGTCAGCAAGATCAAGACTCTGGGAGTCTGGAATAATGATTGGCGAACAGAAAGAATCCCCTCTTTTGTTCCTGCCATTTAAGCTCAGCATATGTGATGCCGGATGGTAGCTTGGCGAGTGATAGACTTCTGCAGGGAAGTTCAAATCAAAATCCCTCAGCCTTGGTAATTCATCAAAAGATGTTGGGGTATGGTTGCTCCCAACACTAGAGTGATGCGGTCCACTGACACGCGAAGTCTCATCCCTGAGACCCTTTGAAGCCCGCCGACCCATATCGGCGGTATATTTCCTTTGGCATTCGTTGGCGGAATGCCCATCTTCGCCACAATATTGGCAGTCTTGGACTTCATACGGGCATATCCACTCATCGTGCATGACCTTGCAGCGATAGCAATATCCACGCGAGTCATGAGTTGCCATCTATACAAAGATGCACCCAGATCAGAACAAAAGTATAAAAACATATACTTATAGTGCGATATCGGGACCATGACGGATCTTGAACCAGGTTTCTCAGACTCATGCTTTGATACCAATTCTGTAACGCCCCGGATTTCCAAAACAAAGCTAAGTTAAAATTTTCATGAATTTCTTTTTTTTTTTTCTTTGCAGCGGAACTTAGAAAAGCTTTTAGCAGCGGAATAAGACGATAATGAGTCGTCGGTTTTAGAAAACTCCGAGCACGTTGCAGGTATGTGGCCAAGCAATTCATTGACCACCAAGGTGTTCCATTTTATCGAAAACTCATGTTTAATACAACACTACTGCTTAGAAAAGCAGTGTAGGTTCAATAAAAGGAAGCAGTACAACTCTGTCTAGAGAAACCCTGGAACTCGATGCCGCCTTGCTCCGCATATCGCCACGCAGGTCCAACACCTGAAATCCCCATAAAACGGGGTCAGAACCACTGATGGTCTGGTAAGCATGCAATCATGTAACCATTCAACTCAAGCACGATAATGACCACTCAGGGTCGCAATGCGCAATAACGACGCTCAAGCCTCCAAGACTTAGCGTATATCGCAGGAGCCTCCTCAGGGCTATGAGTTGAACATCCGCTCGAGTCTTCATGACTTAGAGCAAGCCTTTTCAGGGCTGTGATTTGAATAGCCGCATAAGTCTCCACGACTTAGCCATGACCTCTTCCGGGTCTCAAAGTGATGTCTAGCTCAAGTCTTCATACTTGGCACATCCGTATCCCACGCATCTAAGGACAACTCCTCGAGCTTCTTTTAGTCGTGCGGATACAACACGGGTCTTTGCCCAGTCGGTCCAGTAGTATACCGAACATGACACCTTCACAAAGGTTATGCAGGACTGACTCAACACGTCATCCACTCATACATTCAAAACATCGCTGTACCTAGAACTAATGCATTGTTTGATAATTAACCGCTCCCGCCTTTGGTACGCAGGTAGAGCTATTGTCCGGGCATCAACGCGACGTTCTGGGGGTTGATTATTCTATGTATTTTAGATACCCTAGAGGCCTGTTGACCCTATCCATAGTAGGGCAGTGTGTTTCAACTGGGAGAATCCTACTAGGCCCATATTCGGATGCATCCTCTACTTGCAGTAGTTGGGTTCAATCCTTAGATCTTAAGGATAACCACGACCCCAAAACCCATGAGTGACTGAGGCCATCGTGGACTCTATCATGTCCAAAGTAAAATACATGTCACTCAAGGCTGTACCATCACTGTCATTCCACAGTGAGCATAATTCCTGAAGGGGTCTGCCAGTCTTACAATTACTTGGACAGAATCTGCATGCCATTTAGGCAGCCCGTGCTTTTAGCACTACGGGAGTATGTACCCGACCCCATTCAGTCTTCCCCAACACAGTCATTACTGAGGGGGTACCCCTAACACGATCCTCAACCGCGGGGTATGTGCGACCTTAAGTCTTATTCATATGCATGCAGAACACCGCTCTTTGGCACTTCGGCCACCACGAGCATCACACCTCTTTGGGTGGAAACAACACACTCTGGCTCTTCGGCCCTTACGAGTCTGGTTGTGTAACCGTTCTCAATGAGCATGCATATGACTCGATCTAAATAGATCGGCTACTCGGCGTATTTTTACGCAACGAGTCCAAACCTAGCCAAGGCGCAACCTCTACTCCGGCTCAGCGGCCCTTACGAGCAAGGTGCCCTTGCAGGCACAAGGATACGAGCCGATCTGGCATCGTTCCATCAACGAACATCATTATGCCGTTCCATTGGTTCCGGCAGCTCTTCTGCCGACCATTTCGTCAGCACCTCCCCTGCTCTACCGGCAGTGGTGCGACGAACCCTTATACGTTGTAGAGGGCAAACCATGAACTGGGTAGCACTCTGCTATATGTCAGAGTATCCTGCTACGTTCTTTCTGAGCTATTCTTAGCTTCTTCAGAAATTTCAGCAGCACCTCCTCTCTTTTACGGAGAAAGCGTGCGTTTCTTTTATCCATTTCAGCGGCATCTCCCCTCTTTGGTAGGAAATCGCCACGCTTAATTCGGGAAATGGATGCGCACCGTTGTGCGTACTTTGCATCCATCAAGGTTGCAGGAACCCTGGGCCATAGCCAGGCCATACGTAATTAACTTAGTCTTTACGTAAAGAGCATTTTGCCAAAAAGCGAAGCCTTTCCAATAGGGGCTTCATTCGTCAAGCAGAGTTTTGAACGAGGAGCGGTCAAGGAATCGCATGGGCGATTTGGAGTTGATCTCCATTTGAACGCTCATTTATGCGCTATATATGTAGTATAAGCAGAAGCCTGTGCTTTATACAGCGGCGGCATAAAGAAATGCATATACTATTGTTCAGGGTGTGTAACTGAACGAAATATTCTACATATATAACAAAGCAGAAGCCTTGGCATCGTTCGACGCGACGGCGTAAGTAAAGACATTGCAGAAAGCAGGAGCCTTGGCATCGTTCGACGCGACGGCGTAAGTAAATGCATAATCGGAAGTGCAGAAAACAGGGAGCCTTGGCATCATACGACGCGACGGCAAAGGTAAATTACATAGCCTGTGCGATATAAGACGCGTCGGCAGGATCAGCAGATATACACCTAGATCTGTATCCAACGATAGTTACGAGGCGAGCGAGTGAACACTGAAGTGTCCTAGAGGGCTCAACCAAGAACTAGGGTGAGATACTATTTTTGAAGAACGCATATACTGCGCATTCGAACATATATATCCGACGATAGTTACGAGGCGAGCGCGTGAACACCGAAGCGTCCTAGAGGGCTCAACCAAGAACTAAAGCAAGATACTACTTCAGAAAGTATATTCTATATACAAACAACCAAATACTTTTGAGAGATGGATCAACGAAGCGAACTTACTTCAAATCGTGGAAGAAACGGCTCCGGGTTGCTTCTTTGGCTTCGAGCCTTCCTTCGAGAGGTCAGACTAAGTCAGATGAAGCTGACTTAGTTGAGAAAGAGGTAGAGCAGGTCAAGCTACTCAACCTAAGTGGTTTGAACCTAACAGGGTTCAATCCAAGTCAACTGGGTTCAGCAGGTTCGAACTTAGCTCAAGTAGGCTAAGTCTGGGTTCAGAAACCCAAACCGGAATTAGGACTAAAAAGGACTTTGACTTTGACTTTAAACCCAACTAGGTTCAAGTCAAGTCAACTGGGTTTGGACCAGGTCAAGTGGGTTCAGACCTAGGTCAGGTGGGTTAGGACCAGGTCAGGCAGGCTCAGGCTAAGTCAGGCAGGCTCAGACCAGGTCAGGTGGGCTCAGGTGGGCTAGGCTAGGTAGGGGAGGTTTAGGAGAGAGAGAGAAGGCAAGAGAGAGAGGGGGGTCGATTTTTATGAGAAGAGAGAGAGTGGGGAGGGCTATTTATAGCCCAAGCCCACCTCCTCTTGGATTTTCTCATGCCCCTTCTACCCCCTTGGCTTCTTTTTAATTCCAAGAGGTTCCTTGGTGTGGGGCCCACTTGGATATTCCATGGGATATTTTTGTGGGTCCCACCAGATATTTTCTGAGGAATATTTCTGTGGGGCCCACCAATATTTCCGTGGGTCCTGTAAGAATTTCGGGTTTCCGGCGATTTTTTCCGAAAAATTCTGAGTATGCCATTCCCTTCGTATTGACGTAACTAAGAGAGTTGGCTCGCAGGAATCCTTTGATTTCATTCAGGTAGGAAGTTATGGCTTCCAGAGTGTTTGAGCATATATTCGCGATTCGACGAATATCCTAAGTATAACTGGCTCGCAGGAATTGATTCGTTTTGCATTCTGAGAAGAAATGCTATTTTTACCTGTAAATGCCTCATGAATTTTATTCAGATATTTTCTGAAAAATTGCGGGTCTTACATGGATTCTGGATCCTAAAATGGATTGTGGATCTGAAATCTGAGATCCAATGTAGAATTGGGTCTTGGATCTTAAAATAGAATTGGATCTGAAGTCTGAGATCCAATATGAGTGTTGAATCTTGGATCTTAAAATGGATTTGGAGTTAAATTCAGAAGATGAATTAAGAATTTCTAAGTCTGATTTGAATTTGGGAAAAGGAATTTTGAATATACAGATGAATCCCAAAGTCAATTTGGACCTTGGATTTGAAGTTTGAATTTGAAATTTAGAAAAATGAATCAAGAATCTCAAAGTTAAATTGAACTTTGAGTTTGATTAGAGCTTTTGAAAATGAATTTGAAATTTCAAAGTCAAATTGAACTTTGAAATCTGATTTGAATTTGAATATATAAAAATGAACTTGAAATCTCAAAGTTGAATTGAACTTTGAGATTAAAAATAGAATTTTGAAAAATGAAAGGATGAATTAGATTTGAGAAGGATTGAAGATAGATTGAGGAAGATATTTACATTACTTGGAGTTTTGGAAAAGGAATTTTGGAAAATATGATGCAGTTCTATCCTAAATGATGAATGAATTTGAATAATTTTGAAATTGGATTTTGAAAAGCTATTCCATTCTTTAAATGAATCAAAATAAGATTGAAGATATAATACATTCTTGACTATGGTCATTGAATGTATTATATAATAATCTATATTTAAATTCAGGTGAAGAATGAAACACATTTGGTGCTTTTATAGAATTTAAAATGAAATTAACTCACAATATACCCTGACTATGGCCATTGGTATATATTTTGAGTTCATTTTAAGTTAAATTCTAATAAAAGAAGAAAATATTTAAGGAAAATATGATGAATTTTGAAAATGGGTCCAGTGTGGATCCAATGTTATTTTGTAAAAGATAAAAATACTAAGTTTTGTCCACACCCTGACTATGGCCATTGATGTGGATCATCAACTTAGGATTAATTTACCTCTTACGAAATGGTGTACGTGCCATTCGTGTTTCACCAATGTGAGATTTTGAAAAATAAAGGAAAAATGCATGAAGAACAAGTAATTCATGATATTTACAATGCTCATTCATTCTATCTAAAAGCTGGAAATGTAAATTTTCATTAAGATCTAACCTATTACAATAATCAAAATTGAAAATACAATTCCCAAATAATGTCATTTTTTTTTATTCTCTGCAAAATAGAATTAACATAAAGGGGGAAATTTAAAATGTTATGAATGTAAATGACCATTCCAACTCTTACACAGGATGCTACACCCTACCTTGGTTAGAAAACATGCACCTACGTTTATATATATATATATATATATATATATATATATACATAGGCAACGCCATGAAGATCTATATTTAACGAATGAAGGCAAGAACCAGGATGGTTTAAGGTGAACCATCGTGGAACATGATGGCCATAGTAGTTTGTGATGAACCACTATGAGGAAAAAGAATGTGACTATAGTTGTTCTTGATGAGCTACTATAGCAAAAACTGATCGTAATGGTTCCTGGTGAACCTTTATAAAAAAAAAAAAAATGACAGTGATGATGACTCTAGCTGAACTATTATAACAAAGGAAAGCCACAGTGTTTCCTTGAAAAATACTGTAAAAGAATAACAATTATGATATTTCTAGATGAACTAACATAACTAAGAAAAAGCTACAGTGGTTCCCTGGAATCCACTGTAAAAGAATAACAATTATGATAATTTTAGATGAACTAACATAACTAAGAAAAGCTACAGTGGTTCCCTGGAATCCACTGTAAAAGAATAACAATTATGATAATTTTAGATGAACTAACATAACTAAGAAAAAGCTACAGTGGTTCCCTGGAATCCACTGTAAAAGAATAACAATTATGATAGCTCTAAGTGACTGTCATGACTAAGAAAAAACTACAGTGGTTCCTTGGGAACCACTGTAACGAAGAAAAAATGCAGCAACCATGGTGGTTCCTTGTTGAATTATCATAAATTAAAGGAAGACATAGTGGTTCCTTGGGAACCACTGAAAAACATGCAGCAGCTATGATAGTTCATTGTTGAACTACCATAGATTGGAGGAAGGCACAGTAGTTCCTTAGGAACCACTGTAAAAGAAGCGACTATGGTAGTTCATTGTTGAACTACCATAGAAGAGAAGAAGACACAGTGGTTCATTTGGGAACCACTGTGAGAGAAGAAGAAGAAAAAAAAAGGGGGATACGTGGGGATAAAAATTGTGAATCGAGATCCAGTCTCAATTTGAGTTTGCAGATGGAATTTCAAAAAAATTTGTTTGAGTGACATACAGCCACTGGCTTTACAACTCAGGAGATTTTTAGTAACCACGGATAACGACTTTGTTTTTGAGGCATCACGAGCACTGCTTCCAGATTTTTTTACAAATCCTGTAGGATGACTGGCAAAGCACTTACACTATCAATTTCTCCCAATCCCATGAAGTGGGATCTGTCACTCTGTAGGTGCTGTATGGACTGACATCTTGTATGCCTTAGAACATCTTGTTAATGACTGACAACCCTATCTCAATGAATATCAAAAAAAAAAAATGTGTGTTAAGTTTGACGATGACTGGAGATGGTGTGATTCTTGTGATAGGTGAAAAAGTTTTCATTGGCAACATGACATTGTTACTTAGGTTCAAATTATTAGCAATCATTATCATCCAACGACACAGCTATGAACGTACCTTCAATTGATGTTCTAAAAGAAACACAGGAAAAGGAGAATCTATACAGATGCAGGAATTTAATAAAATTTTCAGAAGCACTAATAACACAGGGATTGTTATGTACATACCTTTAATTAATGCTCACACACAAAAAAAAAAAAGAAATCTGTAGGGATTCGTGAACAGTTCTGCAACCAAAAAAAAAATTTTCAGGAGGATAACGCCAAAAATGAGCAGATTTTCTATCAATATTCTCAGGGAAATGAAACCCTGGGGAGCTTGATAATGAGAGTATCACGCTGATTGTCCGCTAGGTGATGTCATTCATTCAATCCCAATAACCAGTCAGGACATATATTGGTGGGAGGTGGGTGTTGCTTCTACAACAGCTGTGGAGAGGTAATGACAATGTGCTAGAAGTGGAGATGCAATGATGCAGGGAAGAGGGCAGTGCTCAAAGATGGACTAATATGGAAACTGGAAAAACATGGACAAGATAAAAGTAATTCAAGCATATCTGAAGTGTATTGGAGAAAAAAAAAAGAAAAAAATGGACTGTAAACAGCAAAAAGACATTACATGGCAGAGATGTTAAAAAAAAATGTATATCAAAAGGAAACATCAAAACAACCCAAAAAAATGAACTGATCATGTTGCGGCAAAACATAGTTGCTATCCATCAGATAAACCATTTTCAAGATGAAAGGTCTGGGGACACACATGATGTTTGAGCCCCTCAATGGCCAGACAAACATTGAGAACAAACACGCCTAAAAAAAAAAGGTGATATTGGAATAGGCTACCCCTGTTTTTCTTTGTTTGAGGCATCCAGAGATAGGACTGAGGAAAGCATTGCAACTCCAACACCAGGAATAGTTTTGGTACTCCGAAATAGACCAGCAGCCAATGATCCAGATGTAGATGGAGCATCAAGATTTGAGGAAATGCTAGCCAGACAACCGGATGCTGCTGCACCCAGCTTACCAGAACCATAGTTTATATTCTGTTGTGAAAAAAAAAATCTCCTGGCCTGCTCCTGTATTAAAACTTGGTTGCATAGTCGTTGTTATCACTGCAAGAGAGATAAACAACAAGGTGCCAAGCAAGGTCTCAAACATATGCGCATTGTATGACTCAACTGGAGGTGTCAGACTATAAGATCTTTCAGTCCAGTTTTAAACCTAAACTAGTAAAACCTCTAAAAAAAAAAAAAACTCATATGTCATATTACACCTGTTTATTTTTGGTATGCCTAACTTCTTGGCATGAGTCAGCATCACCCAGACATTCAGCAAAATTGTATAGAATCAATCCTGAAATTTGTTTATTCAAGAATTCCAGAAGGAGTAACTGCAGACATAGGCGGAAAATGGCTTCCGGGTCATGACATCCATTCTTTATGGTTCATGAAGGCCTCTATTACATGCAACGAAGTCTTCCACGTTAAGCACTTTGATGTGCCTTTGGTACCTTCAGAGGTGTAAGCTTTGGAGGAGTTTCAACAATTTCACCAAACCTGATTCTCTCTCGTTCCAGGAACTTTCAAGGCATGATCATTTTTTTTTTTTTTAAGAATATCCTTCTACTTGCTCACTTGCTCAGGCCAGCAGAAGCCAAATCAAGGTCTTGATTTGAGAACCGAAGGTCATCAACTACTTTTCTTATTCTTTTGCCTTCTTCTCATTATGTCCATTGTCTCCCTTGAATATCCACACCCCACCTACACAAGTAGGCATGGCGGCAACTCTTTTTCTACTTTTTTTTTATTAACTGCAACAGGATCATGCGTGCCATCACTTTTCAAAAAAAAAAATTATCTGAAACATCCTTTTTCTTCACATGGCTGGATTTGGAATCGATGGGCTTTCTAGACCCACCCTCAGGAGTATCGTGAATCAATACTAGATGGACAATACATCAGCAATTAAACACAGAAACAACCATATGATACAATGAGTGGGACGAACACAGGGATTAGCAGTGGGATATGAAAACAAATGCTGATAGGAAAATGAAACAAAAAAAAAGGGAAATCGGCCACAGGAAATTCAAATGAAAACAGGAAATAAAGTGGAAAGTCACAATCGGATATACCCATGATGCTGCGAAAGAGATAAAATCAAACAAACGATCTAAATAAATATCCGCTAGCAACAAATGGAAAACTTCGTAAAAATAAGGATTACCAGATGAGGTGCCATAGTCGACTTGATACAGAATTATCACGTTACAATGAAATGTGACTGATACAGGAATGAATATCATCCTTGAAATCTAATATGGTGACTTCTGAATCCCATGATATAAACTAAATTACTGCATACCGATCGGACAATCAAAGGAAAGGAATAGCTGTGGCTTCAAGAGAACACAATATTTTACCACATGAACAAAAAATCAAACATATATAAATCAAAATAAAATAAAAAAAGGGGGGGGGGGGGTCTGCACCCTGTTACCAGAAAGCAGATCGATATTGCTGATGAAATTGGGGATACAATGGATGGATCACAAATGAAGTAAAACATGATGCTAAACAGAAATATCAGTAAACAATGATGGATGAAACACAGTTAGAAGGATAATTAAGCGTAGACTAAAACAGGGAAATCAAATACAGGTTGGGAATTAAAATCTACTACAACCGATATACAACAAGCGGATATGATAAAACTCTGGAAAATCAAAGTAAAAAAAAAAAAAAAGTGTAGCCAACGATGGGGCCAGATTTTTATTGCAGAATGCATGTCGATGCTGCCATAAACAGATCGACATTGCATTATTTTGCTCTAAACAGATAAGAGATGGAAAAAAAAAAAAAAACTGAAGAAAGAAAAAGGAAAAATCAGATTCAAGAAGAAGCTAGAGCAGAAGTACTCACCTCGATGGAGTTTCTATTGCAAGGTCGGCCTCCTCCAATAGGAGGGGAGAAAACCAAAGGAGTGGTGAGGAGAAAGAGGGAGGAGAAAAGAAGAAGAGGAAGAGAAGAAGAAACAGAAGGGGGTGAGACGCGAATGCTTCGTGGATGCCGATCGATGCTGGCTGAGAAAATCCCCCTTTTTCTCCTTTCTCACCGGCCTTCCTTTATAGAAAAGGAGAAGCCTCGAGAAGGAGGGCTTCTGTTGCAGATCGATGGTCCGAGTGAGAAGGCTCGGTGATGAAGGGTGGAGCTTGATGTCGCACATGGGGCTGGCGGGGAGAGGAAGAAGGCCTGCGAGGCCGTTGAAGATAAACGGAGGAGGCCAATGGCCATGGCGATCAAAGGTGGCTGAAGAGGAGGGTTTTGGTGAAAGAGGGAGAAAAACTCGAGAGGGTTCCCCCCCCCCCCCCCCTCCTTGAAACCCTAACTCGATTTGAGAGTTTTGCAAGGGTTTTCCTTTTTCCAAAAGAGGTCTTCTTATAAAAAGATTTTTCCAAACGGGTTTTTCAAAAACCATTTTTTTTTTTTTTGGTTTTGAAATTTCCTTTATTTATTTTTAATTTATTTTTTGTTCTTTTCTCAATATTTTTACTTTTTTTTTTCTTTTGTATTTTGGGAATGAAAATCTAAGATTTCACAAGAAAACAAGGATTAAACACTAATTTTTTGTATTTTTCTGAGAAATATTTACAAAAGTATTTTTTTTGAGAAGCTTGGACCATTTTGGGGAAATTTCTTCAGAAGAATGGGTTTGGACCCAGGTTTTGAGAAAATGTTTGAGTTTTGACACTCGAATTGATAAATACAACGTGATGGATCAAATGGATGTCGGATGGACTGTCCGAGCTATTCAAAAAGTTATTTTGGAAATTTTGAGAATTTGATTTAAAATTGGATAATGAAGCTCAGATTTGATTCTGACAATGGATCCGGATCCGAAATTGAGTCAAATATATAAAATGAATCTAATTTCAGCGAAATTTGAGAAATAAGATGGAATTTAGATTTAAAACTGACTTAATTACCCAGAAAGTGGGGTCAGGGGTAAAAAAGGGGAATATTTACCATATTTTGAAAAATTTGGGGTGTTCACAGATGCCCCTCTTTGCTACTAAGCCGGTTGAAAGTCGAGCTTAGTGGCAAAGAAACACTCCAAATTTTGAAAAATGCCCTAGTCAGCTGATCCGAGCTGGGTGTGGAAGAATTATGGCTTTTTGGGCTTAAAATCCTCATCCTGAATGGTCCCGGGGTGGGCGAAATCCTCGACAATTATATGATTGAATGATAGAAATGAGGAGCTCGTGATGGGACTTGTGGGCAAGGATCCCGAAGTGATGAAAGATAGGAATTTAGATCAAGTCTCGTGGATGAGACAAGATCAACTTTTGAAATGGCTCAGGTTTAACCCTTAACCTGGATGGGACAAAGATATATCAAGATAATTTGGATGGGGAAAGGAATATAAGCAGACCTTGATGGAACATTTTGATAGAAATGCCTCGTGAGATGAAATTTCCAACATGATCCTTTCCTGGATGGATGTACAGCGCATGGATTTCTTTGTGGGGGAAAACCATGATGGGAATGGAAGGATTACCTCGTCGAAACGAGGCTCAGGTTTAACCCAAACCTGAAAGGAAGGTACCTCGCGGAGCGAGGTTCAGGCTTCACCCTTATCCTGAAAGGGACGACCATATGGAATCCTCAAACAAAGAATCTGTGATGGGACAAGAAGGCATATATCATTAGAAGAAGATTTAAGATTTTAATCTTTGACCTGAGCGGGGGATGATACAGAATCTTTGGATGAAGAAACCGTGATGAAACCTTCAGAATTTGGACGAACAAATCCGAAAGGAGTTTGCGAGAAGAGAAAATCAAGGGATTCCCTAAAGCTCGGAAAGGGGATGATCTTGGGCGCCTTATTACTGAGACTAAAATCAGCTTTCTAAAAACAGACGACCTCTCGCAGAAGGTTTGGGTGGTACCTCGAGGAGCGAGGTAACAGGTTTAATCCTTAGCCTGAATGGATACAAAATCCTCGAGGAGCGAGGAAACGGTGATGGGACTTGAAAGGATATCTAGTCGGAATGGGACTCAGGTTTAACCCTAACCTGAGCGGAAGGTACCTCGTGGAGCGAGGTTCAGGCTTAACCCTCATACGGAATCCTCGGATGAAGAAACCATGATGGGGCCTTCGGAATTTGGACAAACAAATCCATAAGGGGTTTGCGAGAAGAGAAAAAACAAGCGATTCCCTAAATCTTGGAAATGGGATGATCTTGGGCGCCTCATTGCTGAGACTGAAATCAGCTTTCTAAAAACAGATGACCTCTCACAGAAGGTTTTTGGGTTACACCTCGAGGAGCGAGGTGACAGGTTTAATCCTTCGCCTGAATGGATACAGCATCCTCGAGGAGCGAGGAAAACTGTGATGGGACTCTAGACTTTGCACAACAAGTCCAAGAGGGGTTTTTGCAAAAGGATAAAAATGGGGGTCCCTAAAGCTTGAAAAGGGGTTGTTTTTGGGTGCCTCATTGCTGAGACCGAAAACAACTTTTGACAATAACAAATCTTTTACAAAAAAAGTTCAGGTTTAACCCTTATCCTGAGCGGGAACTGTCCATGGCGGGACAGTGGGGAGCACAGGGAAGCGTGGAAATCTGAGAGCGCTCAGATCAGACGGAAGGAAAGGACTTTTCAGTCCTAAGGAGGGATGACGTCAGGATACGTCAAAACGATCCTCAAGTTCACACTTCATGTTGGGATAACTAGAAAATATTGCCAATAAGATGCCAAAATTTGTAATTGACTCAGAATGATTAAATTGTGCTCATGTGTGAAAATATCACCTCTTTCTACCTAGAGTATTAATTCCAACAGGGCTAACTCTGTAGAATTAAGAATCAAATTCAAATTTGTTGTTGTTGAGTTTCTTCAAGGAAGATATCAATTCCCTTGACATGAAAAGAGAGGAAACATTCTTAGCTTCATAAAAGCAATTAAGTGAAAAGATATTGATAAAGAATTTCACATAGATAAAGATGATTCTTGACAGTTTCGGGCAGTTTGATATTCTGGGCATTTCCCATGATGATATGTTTGCACTCTTTTGAACCATGGACCTTTTCTGGGTTCTTTTACATCCTCCTTCATTTTGGAGATGTCCTGACTTTTCTCTCTTTTTCGGGGAAGGGTACGTCACAAACTCCTTCATCTTGGAGATGCTCCGATCCTTGTTTTTCTCTCTTTCTCAGGGATTACGACATTGGCTCTTGGATTGAAATCTCTGGATGATAGCGGGAATCAAATATCTTTTAGGGTTTGTCGGTAGGTTCATCGCATCCGCCTTCATCTCGACGGTGATCCGAACTTTCCCTGGAAGGATTCGTCACAAACTCCGTCATCTTGGAGATGTTTCAAATTTTCTTTAGCCCCGGGGGTCTACTCGCTTAATTCGCCTTCATCTTGACGACAATTGAGAGATCCCTTTTGCGGATATTTGATTGCAGCTTAGATGACTGAGGATATATGGATTGGGTAGGTTCTTTTTACTGCCCAGGATATTTTCACTATCTTATCGCCAAAAGAATAATCTTTAAGAATGCGCCCCAACTATGATCAATATCAGTTCACTTATGGATTTTCAACATCATTGAATTTTCCTTTGCCGGTCATATCGAAGATTTTTCTTCATCCTCTTGGTTGACCAATAGAAAAAGCTTGAATTTAGTTCTTATTTCGCAAGAGTCTTGCTCTTTTGAAAATGATACTGAAGGTAGTTTGAGATAATTCTTTGTGCGATGAAAACTTTGAGATCAACAATGACTTTTGATAGCAAATTGGCAATGTACTCTAGAAATCCTTGATGAAAGAAATTGCTCGATATCGACTCGACACGTCCGTGACAAAGTTCTCCTCTCTTTTTCCCCAAAAAGAGAGACTCAGGCTTAGCCCTTACCTGAATGGGAAGTTGGAAATACTCCTCTCTTCCCCAAAGAGGAGGTGTTTGCAAAACGAAACTTTCGAAGAGAAATTAAGTTTTCGTCAAAACTCTCTATCTCTAGGCTTCTCTTATAGAAAGGCGGCCGAAAAACGAAGTTGAGAAAGTATCACAGAGGAACGAGTCCATCACACTCTCCCTAGAAGAGGGTCCTCTGTGAAGGGGTTGACCAAAGATGAGAAAACAAAGGGCCACAAAAGAAATGAGCTTCCGTCGAAGCTCTCCCTGAAAAGAGGGTTCTTTTGTGTAAAGTTGGTTGTTGTTTTGCAAACTGTTCACGAAGAAAACGAGTCCCTTCAAAACTCTCCCTGGAAGAGGGTTCTTGCGAACGAAAGATGGCTGCATGCGAAAGGAACGAGCTCCCTCAAACTCTCCCTAAAGAGGGTCCTTCGCAAGAGAAAATGATTGATTTTTGATAGAATGATGACCTGAAGGTCGAGATTGAGAATTTATAGCTTGAAATGATGATGTTTGGTTAGCACGAAGGCTGAACCTGGATGGCTAACTGATTAGTCAACCAAACACTAGCACGAGCGCTAGATGTACCAGCACGAGCACTGGATTTCGAAAAATGCCCCAGTACGAGCGCTGGGTTTTGAAAAATGCACACCAGTACGAGCACTGGATTTTCGAAATGCACACCAGTACGAGCATTGGGTTCTTCAAAAGGAGGATTTGAAAAATGAGACCGACATTCGAAGATACTTGAGAATTAAGCGAGAATGTGATTGCCGGTGTTTCAGGATTATCCCTTATCCTGAAGGGGAAGAAATGAGTGAGTGTGAAAACTCGAATTCACAATAATTTGTCCAATACGAGCATTGGAAAAAGGAAGTTCAAGTCGGAACTTGAGACTTCAGAAATAAGAATATACAAAAAGGAAAATCCGAGTCGGAACCTGGTTTTTAAATATAAGAAAATGAGTGAGAATTGAGTCTGAAAATGATCATGCATATATTTTAGGGATATTTCATATAAAAATATGCATGATTTCATGAGAAAATGATTTAAAAAACCCAATTTTATGTTAGTTTTCGAGTAAATGTGCTAAAATGATTTAAAAATAGAAAATGCATAAAAAATAGTTTTATTTTACATTTTTTATACATATTTTAGTTTTTTTATTCATAGTAGTCTAGTATTAGTTTTCAATTAAAAAAAAATAAAAAAAAATAGAATAGAGAAAATAGTTTTTTTAAAATCATTTTAAATGTTTGTTTTTTTTTAGAAAAGAAAAAAAATTAGTAGAATAGTTTTTATTTTCCTTATAAATGAAATAAAGTTTTGTTTGTAACTTTTTGAATAAAAAAAAATTCTAATAAACCGGTTTCCAAGGTTGTTGAATTTTAAAAAACTAAAAAAAAATTTAATAAGCAAACCGGCTGGAACCGGTTTGCATTGTTTTAAAATTGAATAAATCTTGTTACAAACCGGTTCCAACCGGTTTGAATTTTTTAAAACAACAGAAATAAACCGGTGAACCGGTTTGTTTACTGTTAAAAACCCCAAAATCGCAAAAACCGGCTGTCTCCCCCTTCCTGAGCTACAGCCCTCTCTTCTTCTCCTTCCTCTCCACTTCTCCTAATCCTTTCTTCTCCTTCTCCCTCTTTCTATCTTCTTCCCTGTTTTCCGGTGGAGAGAATTCCAGCAACGGTGGCGGCGTACGGGAGGAGGCCGGCCATTCTTCTCTAACCCCTCAGGTTCACGGTGAGTGTTGAGTGCTCTGCATCTTCTCCTACTTCTTCTTCTTCTTTTTCTTCTTCTTTATTTCTTCTTCATCTGATTTCTTCTTTCTCTTCTTTTTCAGTTCTTCTTCAGTTTTTCTTCTTCTTCTTCTTCTTCTTCTTCTTCCGATTCCTACTTCTTCTTCTTCTTCTTCTTTTACTTCTTCTCCTAATCTGCATCATCTTCTTCTTATACTTCTTTCTCTTATTCTTCTTCTGATTCTTCATTTTTCTTGTTCTTTTTCATTTTTAATCGAATTCTGTTTTTGATTTTTGTGTGAAACGAAAAGAAAAAATACAGATCGCATGTTTTTTCTTTTTCTTTTTGATTTTCCTGTTTTAGATTCAAGTCAGATTACATGTACCGATCGATTAAGTTCCATAAATCAGTCACCTAATCTCCAATTATTACTGAGATCAGTCTGTTTTTGTTTGAATTCCTCTTATTCTTTGGTTTAATCCAATGTTTGAGAGAATCTGATTTTTGATTTCAGTTACATTACGGCTGAGTGTTGGTCGATCATCTGGATCGATAAAAAGGACTTCTGATTTCTGATAAAAATTCCTGTTGTGCTGGTGAATGATCTAAATACTGGATTTCAAATAAGGGTGCTCTGTCATTGTTATCGGAAGAGAGTGAGAACTAATGGATATTGTTGTGAATCACTATTATGAAATCTGAAGTTTGTGATAACTGAAGTTGAGTTTGAATTCATTAGAATTTTTGCAAATTCCGGCAGGTCACCACAGAAACTGTTGATCGTGTTGTTACACAGTTATATGTAAATCTTGTTAGTGAAATGCAGAATCAAGATCTGATTTACATTCAAATCTGAGTTAGTTAATTGATTCGGTTATTGATTTCTACTTTTCTGATAATTGATTCGGTTAACTAATCTGAGATAATCATCAGAGTTATCAGGCTGTAAATGTTTTTCAGTTGAGCTTCACTATTGCCAATGAATGTGTGGATTTGTTGAAATTTAATGTTTTTGTTTACTGAAATGTAATTGTCCGGACACAATTTTCTATTGAACTTCACTGCAATAATGTGTTAATTTTCAGTAAAAATGATCAATGATTTTCACTGAATTGTTTCTTTGCTAAAATTCATGGCAATTCTCTTTTAACCTTCACTGTTGGAAGTATGTTGATCTTTGATTGTTTAGTTGGATTTCTATAGAGTGTTGCGGTTATTAAGATTCACTGAGATTTATGTGTGTTTTTACTAAGTGTCTCCCTGATTTTTACGAAGTGTGTTGATAATAGTGATTAGGTTAGCTGTTAGTTGTAATTAGTATTACTTAGTTAATTAGCAGTTAGTATTACTTAGTTAAGAAAATATTGTTAGTTTTTTATATTACAATTAGTCTTAAAACTTCTTAATGAATTGTCATTGTAGTATTAACATTTAGTTAGTTAGTTTCTGTTGTTTTTTTTTCGTGTACTGCTCGTGTTCATTTGAATTGTGCAGGATAGCACGGGATTGGAGCGGAAGTGATTACGTGACACGAAGATAGAAGAATTTTTTTTACTTTTCAGTTTAGAATTAGAATTTTAATTGGGTTTGTAAATATTGCACTTTACGCCCTGTGCGAAGGGTATTCATTTGTTGTAATAGTTAGTTGTTTTTACTTTTCTTGAACATTTTACATTTCAAATAATGTGGCAATAAAGATTAGTTTAGATTTGTGTATTTGAATACGATATATTCCCGTTCCTTGAGTTCGACCCGGTCTCATCCACTAGTGAGAACCGGTTTTATTATTTGATGTCTGGTTTTCACATGTTTTACATTTAAAAATCTTTTCAAAATTTACAATGATTGCAAAAAGACATCAGAAAACTCGAATTCTCAAAACAACGATTTGTCCAACACGAGCATTGGATTCAAAAGGAAGTTCAAGTCGGAACTTGAGACTTCAAAAATAAGAATATACAAAGAGAAAAATCCGAGTCGGAACCCTTTTTAAACATAAGAAATGAGTGAGAATTGAGTTTGGAAACTCAAATTCTCAACACAACAATTTGTCCAACACGAGCATTGGATTCAAAAGGAAGTTCAAGTCGGAACTTGAGACTTCAAAAATAAGAATATACAAAGAGAAAAATTCGAGTCGGAACCCGTTTTAAACATAAGAAAGAAAGTGAGAATCGGGTTTGAAAAACTCGAACTCTCAAAACAACAATTGTCCAACACGAGCATTGGATTCAGAAGGAAGTTCAAGTTGGAACTTGAGACTTCAAAAATAAGAATATACAAAGAGAAAAACCCGAGTCAGAATTCATTTTAAACATAAGAAATGACTGAGAATTGAGTTTGGAAACTTGAATTCTCAACACAACAATTGTCCAACACGAGCATTGGATTCAGAAGGAAGTTCAAGTCGGAACTTGAGACTTCAAAAATAAGAATATACAAAAAAAAGGAAAAATCTGAGTCGGAACTCAGATGGGAAGGAAACAATCCCAACCCAGGAGCCGGAACTTGAAGGATTGACAAAGCATGAATAGATTTTGACGATGAAGATGGGAGATTTATTCAAGATCCTTGACCCAAGGTGGCCTAAGATTCAAATGGCTTCAGGGTCTTCCCCTATCCTGAAGGAGTATAGAATAGAATTTGATGAGAATTGAAGAATTTATGGGGGAATAATTCAGATTTATCCCTTAATTTGAAGAAGAATAAAATTTATAAACATGAAGAAGAATTTAAATAGCTTTATTGAAAATTTGTTTTAAAAAGGAATTCTCACGGGTAGCAGTGACGCTCCTATGAGGGGTATCAGGATTATCCCTTATCCTGAATGGGAACACCTCGGACAACGAGGGTCAGGTTTTTCCCTTAACCTGAGGGAAAAAAATAAAAGAATACCTTTTTGAAAAGAGGCATCAGGTTTATCCCTTAACCTGAAGAGGGTTTTTAAAGATAAAAGAATAAAATTTGATAAAACTTAATAAAACTTTGACAAATTGATGAAGTTGACAATAAACTGATAAAATTTGATTAGATAAAAAGAATGAAATGAACACAATTTAATAAAGATAGCCACGTTAGCAAAGAGTTGGTAAGATTTTTTTGGAAAAAGGATTTTGTCTGATCCTGCCTGCATCATGATGAAGGAAGTATAGATCAAAAATAAAATGCCCCAGTATCAGGGGGAAGAATGTGAGAATTTAACAGAAGAATATTGCTTTATTTGAAAAGACTCTTAAGGAGTACAAAAGGCTATGACGAACAACTCAAGTATAAAATCTTTTCAAATGTAAAGCATTAATAGGATCGGGCAGTTCCACTCCATCCGCGTTAATCAGACGATAGGAATCGCGAGGCAGTGCTTCCTTAACCACATAAGGGCCTTCCCAATTGGGTGACCACTTGCCCTTCGGCCGATGCTTGAAATGAGTTGTTGATCTGAGTACGAGATCATTAACTCGAAACTTTCTCTCAATAACTGACTTGGCGTAATGCCGAGCTATCCTCTGACGATAAGCTTGAGCGTGCTCTTCTGCCTTGAGTCTTTTCTCGTCTAATAGATCAAGCTGCACCAATCTCTGCTGCTGATACTGATCAAGCGGAAGTTCAATGAGTGACGCAAACTTGAGTGGGGGCTTCTGAACATGTAGAGGTAACACCACCTCCGTCCCATAAACAAGCTCTGAAGGCGTAGCATTGGTTGGGGTTCGAATGGTGGTTCGGTACGCCCAAAGTGCGTCGTGCATCTTCTCGTGCCAATCACAACCCGTCTCCACAGTTCTTTCCAGAATGCGGATCAAAATCTTGTTGGTGGCCTCTGTCTGGCCGTTCCCTTGGGGATAGTAAGGAGCTGAGAAGTGGTGATGAATCCCGAACTTCGAGCAGAAGGTCTTCATCTTCTCATTCTTGAAATGACTGCCATTGTCTAATATGATGTCATGCAAGACGCCGAAGCGGCAAAGAAGATTCTTATGAATAAATGAAACCACGTGTCGGCCTTCTACTGCTCGCAGGGTCACAACCTTGACCCATTTGGTGAAGTATTCTGTAGCCGCGAGGAAGTATCGGTGGCCATTAGAAGCCAAAGGAGTGATGGACCAACTACATCAAAGGCCCACATCGAAAAGGGCTAGGGCGAGACCACGGATTGCAAGTATGTGGCTGGCGCATGAATGGAAGGTGCGTGCATTTGACACTTGACACACTTCCTTACAAATTGATGGCAATCTTGCTGCATAGTTTTCCAATAATATCCCGCCCGACTAATCTGCTTGACAAGTGTTTGGTAGCCGACGTGACCACCACAAATTCCCTCGTGTGCCTCTCGGACAACTTCCATGGCTTCACCCTTATTTAAGCATCTGGCATACTCATAACTGAAACCACGACGATAGAGAATATCGGCGAGGATGAAGTGACGTGCTGACATGCGCTGAATCGCGTGCTGCTCTTTTCTTGACATTTTCGCTGGAAATTTACCAGTTTCAATGAAGTTCTTGATGTCTTGGTACCATGGCTTCTCTTTCTGAGTGACTTGACTCACTTGCTCAACTGGAATGTAGGCAGGTTGATCAAGTCTGCCGATCTCGAAGGAACGACAGGATTCACTATTTTTAAAAGACAAAATAGAGCCTAAGCAGGCTAGGCCATCGGCTATGTGATTGAATTCTCTTTTGACATGGTTGAGCTGAAACTGTTCAAAATTGCCTATGAGGGCTAAGGCAATCTTTTGATAAGGGATTAACTTTGAGTCCTTGACTTGCCATTCAGCATTAACTTGACTGACAACAAGTAATGAGTCGCTGAAAGCATGTACTCTTTTGACACCAAAGTCTTGCAAAATCTTGAGGCCTTGTATTAGAGCTTCATACTCGGCCATATTATGAGTACACTGGAAGTCGAGTTTGAGGGAATAAGGGAGCATCTCCTTTTCAGGAGTGATTAGCAAGATCCCAATTCCTATACCAGACATGTTTCTGGCTCCATCAAAGAATAGAGTCCAGACTGGAGATTCCTGAATACTGCAAATTTGATCGTCAGGAAAATCATCTTCGGCTTTGATCTCTTCTGTCAACGGGAAATCTGCCAACTGATCTGCGATTGACTGACCCTTGACTGACTTCTGAGAAACATATTCCAAATCGTACTGCATCAGGAGGACTTGCCATTTTGCAATCCGTCCAGTAAGGAAGGGCTGCTCAAGGATATACTTAAGAGGGTTAAGTCTCGATAGAATTTTGATCTCTGAGGCCATCAGATAATGTCTCAGCTTCTGACACATCCATACTAAGGCCAAATATGTCTTCTTCATCTGAGAGTATCTTTTCTCATAATCAATGAAGGTCTTGCTGATGTAGTAGATGGCATGCTCTATCCGGCTGCCTTCCTCGTACTGTGCAAGAAATCCGCCACAAGCATTGTGGTTGACAGAAATATACAAGAGCAGCGGCTTTCCGAGTTCTGGTGTCTTCAGAACTGGTGAATTGAGAAGATACTGCTTAATGCACTCAAATAATAGCTGACATTCTAGTCCCCACTCAAATTTCACTTCTTTTCTCAGCAAGTGATTGAAGGGCTCGCATCTCATGGCTAAATTGGAGATAAAGCGACAGATAGACTGAATGCGACCCTGAAGGCTTCGCAGCTCTTTAAGGTTAGTGGGAGGCGGCATATCAATGATTCGCCTTGGCAGGATCTACTTCTATGCCTTTCTTGCTGATCATGTAGCCGAGCAACTTGCCTGACTCTACTCCGAAGACGCATTTCTGTGGATTGAGTCTTAGCTTGTAGAGAATAAGTCTTTCAAAGACTTGGTCGAGAGCATCAAGATGATCTTCTCCTTCTTTTGATTTGACCAGGATGTCATCCACATAGGCATCCATGTTCTTGTGCATCTGGTCATGGAAAATAACTGCCATTGCTCTCTGATAGGTTGCCCCAGCATTCTTGAGCCCAAATGGCATGACTGTATAGCAAAAGGTACCCCAAGGCGTGGTAAAGGAAGTTTTGGATTGGTCACGAGCGGCCAATTTGATCTGATTGTAGCCTGAGTATCCGTTCATAAAGGAGAACATGGCATGGCCTGCCGTGCTATCGATCAGAAGATCGATGTTGGGGAGTGGATAATCATCCTTTGGGGTGGCTTTGTTCAGATCTCTGAAATCAATACAAATTCGGACTTTGACACTCTTTTTGGGGACTGCCACAATGTTTGCTAACCAGTCTGGATATTCGATGGTCTGAATGAATCCTACTTTTAATAACTCCTCAAGTCCTTCTTTAACTTGTGGTGCTACTCGAGGATCCATTTTTCTAAGTTTCTGCTTGATTGGTTTGCAATCTGGCTTCAACACAAGGCGATGCTCGACTAATTTGGGGTCCAAGCCTGGCATATCCTCATAAGTCCAAGCGAAGACTTCCTGATGCTGTTTGAGGAAGTAGATGAGCCTTTCCTTCTTATCTAAACTCAAGCTCGAACCAATTTTAAGGATCTTTGGATCATCTTCTGAACCAACATTGACATCCTCCGTTGGATCTTGAACCAACGGCGATGGTTCATCCTGCTTCTGAATGCTGGCAAATCTTGAATTGTCGAGTCGAATTCTGCCAACTCTTCAATCTGCTTTGTCATTTTGCTGACTTCTGCCCCTGTCTTTGCCTTGCAGATTCTGGCCGGTTTATTTTGAAAAAAGTTGGTATTGATAACGAGCTTTTTGAACGATTTAGGAGTCATTATTCCGGCAATCCTGAAAGCGAAAAGAAGGCCTTTGAGAAAAAGCGGTAAGATATTTAAAAATAGCCTTTTGTACAGAAACAGAGAGCGACAAAATATACGAGGATATAAGAATTTGTGTATACCAAGATGAACAAAGAAAACAAACTTTTCATTGATTAAGTAAACTTTGATATTTACAAGCGATTGTTTGAAGGAAAGAAAGAAACCAGGGCGGATCTTGCCCTTACAAGATGACAAAAAGAAAGGAAAAAGCAGAAAACACTGGCATTGTCTTCTTTACGGGGCTCTCTTGACGAAGGTGGTCTTTCTGCCGGATGACTGACCTGTAAAACCCAAGCCTGTACCGGTGACATGCTGATCGGGGACGATCGGCTCCAGGATGCCGTCTTCATTTCTGCCCAAACCCCTGAAGGGCCGATAACCGTGCTTCATTAGAAGATCAAATCCTTTCCTTGTTTTTGAGAATTGAGGAAAAAGCGGATGATCCCGAAAGGAGGTGCAGTCGAGGCGCCCACCTAACTTGAAGAAGTGGGGTCCTTGCCACTGGGCTATCATTGTTACGCTTTCTGTCGGCTGAACTTCTTTCAATTTTAGCATATCCAGACTTTCACTCAGATTGATCTCGTCGACTTCCCTGATGCTTGGAATGTCGGCAGTGAAAGTAGGATGGGGGATCATGGGCTGTGGGAGTCGCTCTTCCGGGTCCTCTCCTAGGACCGTAGTGATCATGTCTTCCTTCGACCATTTGATGCATTGGTGCAGGGTTGATGAAACAACATTGGCATTGTGAATCCAAGTGCGTCCAAGCAACAGATTATATGTGGGCGGTACATTGACTACGTGGAAGAGCACAGTATGCACTGAATAATTGATGAAGATTTCAAGAAATATTTTCCCCTTGGCTGTCTGCCCATGGTTATCAAAACCGTAAATCGTGATCGGATCTGGGGTATATTCCTCTTCTTTTAAACCCAACGCCTTGGCTGTCATCTCTGGACAGATATTGAGGCTGCTGCCCCCATCAACGAGCACATGAGGAACTGTCATCCCCCTGGTTCGCACCACTATGTAAAGTGCGTTGTTGTGGAACGAATGAGGTTTTGGCAAATCCTCATCCGAAAATGTGATTGGCGCATTCGTCATTGCTTGATTGACGATCTGAGCCATGTCTTGTGGTGTTGTGCTAGGCTTGACCTTGATCTTTCTGAGAAGATCTTCTAGCACTTGCTGGTGCTCTGAGGAAGCGAGGGTCAAATCTATGATCGAAATGTTGGATAAAGCAGTAATTGGCTTCCGCACTGACCCTGAAGCCTCTTCTTTCTTTGAAGCTGCCTTGATAAAGCGCTTCGGGATCCTGGGAACTAGCTTGGCAGTTTCTGCCGCTGCCTTTGTTGGTTTACTGGAAAATGCAGTGACATCCGCCCTCTTGGCGGAAGACTGTGCTTGGCGAAGGACTAGGACCTGATGTTGATCCTGAATGTCTTGCTTAGAACATGGTTGGATATTGCCTTGCAGAGAGAATGCCTGCTCTGTAATGACTGAAGCTGAATGTTTAGGAAATGGCTTGGACAAGATTTCTGGCTGCTGTTCATCCTCGTCCTCAATCAGCATGTTTTTGTCAATACAATCTTGAATGATGTTTTTGAGGACAAAACAGTGTTCGGTGTCGTGTCCGACAGTCCGATGGAATTTACAAAATTTATCAGTCCATTTACCCATAGCGACAGGAGGATCTGCCACCTTGGGAAGTTTGATCATTCCTTTCGACATCATATATTCTAAGATGTCTTCGCGGGACTGCTCTAAAGCTAAAAATTCCTGATCATAACTCCAACCTTCGTGCTTCGACTTTTGTGGCTGCTTTGCTTCTGGCTGGGGCACTGGTTGGACGGGCTGTGGCTTAACAAATTTCCCTTTCTAGGCCGCAGAGTTTGTCCTTTCGACCTTGGGGTGCCTTGAGTTTTTGTTGCGATTTTTCTTGTTCTTCTTTCTGCCAGAGCTACTGCTGTTGTCTGAAAGATCCGTGGAATAAACAGCATGAGCCTTTTTCTTCTGCTCAGGGTTTCCTCGGACGAAAAGGTAACCCTCATACAGGCCATTATCCAAGTCGGTCTCGAGCCACTCGGCTCTCTCAATCAGTTTGATGAATGATTTGGCGGGTGAAGTAGAAATGAGGTTCCTCAGAGGCTGAGCAAAGTTGTTCAGAATAATCTGCAGGGCGTGCTCCTCTAGGATGGGAACTTTCATTCTGTTACAAGTGCTTCTCCACTTGTGGATAAATTCGCTGGCTTTCTCATTCTCCATCTATTTTAAATTATACAGATGATTGAGGGTTGGTGAGGCTTCGACGTTAAACATGAAGCGCTCAATGAACAAGTTCACGACCTTATCGAACTCTCGTAGTTCGATAGGATTAATGTGGTCTGCATACCACCTGGCTGCTATTCCTTCTAAGCTGCGAGGAAAGCAGATGAATAACGCCCGATTGTCTTTCCTGAAACGGCCGCATTCGGCATAAAAGGTGGCCAAATGAGCATTAGGGTTGCTAGTTCCGTCAAATTTAAGGAACTTGCGAGGGAGATTCTCCAGATTGTCATCCCCGTCCAGACCATGATAAAAATCTTCGCCAGAGTTGGTCTGCTTGCCCTTGCTTTTAGCCTGGATATCTTTGATAGCCCGATTCATTTCTTTCATCTGTTCTTGCATCGGATCACTAACCGGAATGGGCTTGTTGATTGATTCGGGCTCTGCAGCGGTCTTTACAAACTGCGGCAGAGGATTCTGATGATAAACAAACTGCTCTTCCTCTTCTGATTCCTCTTCTGCTGACTTTGTTTCTTCAGAAGTGGTGTCGGGCTGTACTTTCTTTCTAACAATCCTGACTGGTTTCTTTACAGCCTTCTTCTTTGGCTTGCTTTTTGGAGCAACTTCTTTCTGACTGGCCTCCGCCTGTTCTGACATCATTTTGGTCATCATTCTTTTGAACAGATTATACATGGCAGGATCTATATCATCTGCTGGGTTCTGTCCCCTAACTGATTTGGGAGAATCCATCCCTTCGGCCTCACTGTCGCTGTGTCGAGGAACTGTTTCTTTTTCTGCCCTTGTTACAACCATTTTACCAATGCCAGTGATTTCCTGCGAAGGTGAAAGGAATGGTTAGGGTTCGGAGGAGTTTTTGAAAGTGCAATTTTTGAGAAAAAGACATGAAAGAAGGAATTGATAGACAATTTAGATAAGTTATCCCATCACCAGGGATTGGGTTATCACAAATTTTTGCAATGATTGTGTCACCTTTTTTGTGGCAACAAAATGCGCCTTATGACCTAGGCGAGGTCGTCTATCACTGGGGATGAATTTGTAACTACATGAAACAATAAGATTTGGCCATAAAAAGCTTTTTATCAGAACAAAGGCTTGCATTTTCATTAATGACAAAATCTAAATACAAAGAGAGGGTGGGCAGACAGTTTGCCACCATTCTCGATACTCTGATGATACATTAGGACCAGGAAATATAGACAAAGGAATAAAGGAGTCCCAAGTGTATTTAGCAACGTGGTATGCTCCAGACCACTGATCCGACCATAGATCGAACTCTGGCATGCGGCCTGTCGGGAAGCGACTGTTGACACGAACCTGCCGCTGCGAAAACTGTCTGAGACATCTCTCTGGCTGATAGTCGACGCAGAAGAAAGGGCCGAGCAGTTTGTAGCGCTTGTCACGAGCATAAGTGCAGCGAGGAACGGTCTCTCTTCTGTCGAAGAAATCCCAAACGACTTCCTCCTGATGCAGTTTTTCGATCAAAGCTCGGCACTGAATGGCTGACTTCGGCTGCTTGCTGCAGAATCTGAAAGAACTGGCTTTCGATGGCACATGTCGCAGGAACCACGACTGTAAGGCGTACGTGCATCCTTCTACCAAAATGGTTTCTCCGAGGGTGAAACGAGCTAAACCTCTGTAGAGAAAAGCTAAAGCTACCATGGAGACTGAAAGCTGACGGGTCTGCTTGCTTTCCCATCTTCGAAAAAGTTGGGCGACTCTGACATCGATGAAATTCTAACCATCCTGAAAGAACGCTAGTCCCACTGTGCATAGGACCATGGCATGCTGAATTCTTTCTTTCGCTGCTCGAGACAAGGTATCGACTTCTTCGTAGGCTCCATACTTGTGATAGAGTTCGAATAGATCGATGAACTGACTTCCGTTGATTTCTGTGAGAGGCCAAGATCTGCTCCCTGTAGCTCTGGCCAATGCTTCTCGAACATCTATCCCTTTGATATTGATCAAGAATTGTTGCTCGACCGGGTCGTCTGGCTGATCGGCTGGCTCTGGTAATCCCATGATGTCACTGAACTCATCCATTAGCAAAGTAATTTCTCCCCAAGGAAACCAAAACGTGCAGGTACGTGGATTCCATCGTTCTGCCATGGCTTGAATTAGACTGTCGTTGATGGTTCGCTTGCCAACTGCCGATGCCATCTCCAATCCACAATCATCCAAGTGGTTTGGGAACATACGTGAGAAGGCGGTGAACCAAGAATAGTACCACTGAGGGAAGAAGGTACGAGACTGGATGACCCGATGATCTGGGGTTCCATCCTTTATTTGATAAAAGACATGATCCCAAGGAAAGATAGCATCGGAAGATTCGGACGCCATCGAAATGATATTGCTGTAAGAGAGGGAAAAGAGTCAGATAGAATGCAGGATTTACAGATAGACTTTTGATGAAAGAAGAGAGATAGACATAATTTCCTAGAATTTTTTTTGGAAAAGACAAGGAATTTTGAAAAAGTCTTTCCAGGGTTTTTAAGGAAAGTTTTGACATATAAAAGGGAATAGAATATAGGTAAAGGGAAAAATATGCACCTGGGGTTTTTTGAAAATATAGGAAGTTTTGAACAGTACACCCAGGGTTTTTAAAAGAGGTTCAATATATATATAGGAGAACACAAGAAAAAACATTGCATAATCATAGCTGCACAAACAAGGATGCGCATACAGCATTCCCTAAAGGCGGACTCTAAATGCAATATTTGAAATAGCTTGTAGGACCTTAATCCTAACTCTATAGTTCAGATCATCTGATTCCAATCAAGGTATGCCGATATACTCAAGCCGAAGCTCGAAGTACGTGGCATATAAGATATTTCTTCGGTTCTAAGGTAAGGGCTTCCCAACATCCTTGAGCACCTACCGATATACCTCGGACTATGGCCCTTAGGTATGTGGTAGGGGGGCGCGAACCCAAATAAGTGGTCCAGTTGTGAGGCTCTCTCCCGAACTATGGTTCAGTGAGACAGCCTAGCAACGTGAAGACCGGGACAATATAGGTAGGGAGGTTTTCAAAATATGATCAACATGCAAAAATCATAAGGTTCTAATGCAAGTCCTAAAGAGATAGATTTAAATAAAGAGAAGCATACACTTGCATACATTGTTTTGCATTCAATCCTTAGAATTGAGGAGAGTTGTATTTCAACCTAAATCTAATGTGAACATGGATATAATCTCCTCAATATGGTCCTACCAAACCATACTTAGATCCTATATGCAATGATGTCAGCTTAGGACAGAGTCTAGGCTCCTAAGGTTTGCATGGAAATGTAGCTGACATATGTTAGAATAAAGACTTAGATTATATAAAAGCAAAGCAAAGGCACAAATTCGATCGGACGAAGACGAGTCCCATCACGGTCGCCAAACCTATGATCATCGCAAAATTTTTCCTCTCTTGTGGTTTCTCTCTCTTTCTTCTCTTTTCCTTTTCTAACCTCTATTTTCCTCCTTTTTGAAGGGAGAAGAATAAAAGAAAGAAAAGAGAAAGAGAAGAGAAAAAGAAAGAAAGAGAGAAGAGGAACTATTTTGCGCGGTCTTACTTGACCTTAATTTGAAAACATTTAGAAATTTAACTCGCCTCTGTTTTTTAAAATATTGCGGGAAAATGGAGAGACGGGATTCGCTCGTCGGTACAAGGTTCGACCATTCCTGGCGCCTTTACCAGGGGTAATCGAACCAAGGATCGAATCTATGCCTTTTGCTTTGCCTAAATATAATCTAAGATTTTATTCTAACTCTAAATGCACAAAGAATCATGCTTGTGCAATGCGAGGATGTATGCTTTTTTCAAAGATGTTTTGGAAATTTCCAAGTATTCTGAGATGAACTTGGTAAGGGAATGAAGAAATATTTGAATTTAACTTAGAACTTGAGATAGATCAGAGAAGTTCTAAGTTTTCAGAGTTGGGAAATAAATATTGATTTTGAAGAGAAAGATTTGAAGCTTTGAAATGAAAGAAAATGGAATTTCAAAGTCAGAAATGGACTTTGAATTTAATCATGGATTTAGGAGAAGAAGATGAAATTTGAAAGTGTAATCTTAAGATTTGAAATTAGGACAAGCTTGAGAGATCCAAATGATATAGAAAGTAGAAATGGATTCAGACGAGATCTGAAAATGGAATTGGATTTGAAATCTAGAATTTAGGAATGGAATTGGATCTTAAAATGGATTTAAAATTTGAAATCTGAGATCCGATGTAAATTTGGGTTCTGGATCCTAAGATGGATTTGGATCTGAAGTCTGAGATCCAATGTAGAGTTGGATTCTGGATCCTAAGATGGATTTGGATCTAAAGTCTAGAATCCCATATGTGAGATGGATCTGGAGTCTAAGATGGATTTTGGATATGAGGTCTGAGGTCCAAAAGTGGAACTGGATTCTGGATCCTAAGATGGATTTTGGATCTGAAATCTGAGATCCAATGTAGAGTTGGATTCTGGATCTGAAATCTGAGATCCAAAGTAGAATTGGTCTTGGATCCTAAAATAGAATTGAATCTGAAGTCTGAGATCCAATATGAGTGTTGAATCTTGTATCTTAAAATGGATTTGGAGTTAAATTCAGAAGATGAATCAAGAATTTCTAAGTCTGATTTGAATTTGGGAAAAGGAATTTTGAATATACAGATGAATCCCAAAGTCAATTTGGACCTTGGATTTGAAGTTTGAATTTGAAATTTAGAAAAATGAATCAAGAATCTCAAAGTTATATGAATCAAGAATTTCTAAGTCTGATTTGAATTTGGGAAAAGGAATTTTGAATATACAGATGAATCCCAAAGTCAATTTGGACCTTGGATTTGAAGTTTGAATTTGAAATTTAGAAAAATGAATCAAGAATCTCAAAGTTAAATTGAACTTTGAGTTTGATTAGAGCTTTTGAAAATGAATTTGAAATTTCAAAGTCAAATTGAACTTTGAAATCTGATTTGAATTTGAATACATAAAAATGAACTTGAAATCTCAAAGTTGAATTGAACTTTGAGATTAAAAATAGAATTTTGAAAAATGAAAGGATGAATTGGATTCGAGAAGGATTGAAGATAGATTGAGGAAGATATTTACATTACTTGGAGTTTTGAAAAAGGAATTTTGGAAAATATGATGCAGTTCTATCCTAAATGATGAATGAATTTGAATAATTTTGAAATTGGATTTTGAAAAGCTATTCCATTCTTTAAATGAATCAAAATAAGATTGAAGATATAATACATTCTTGACTATGGTCATTGAATGTATTATATAATAATCTATATTTAAATTCAGGTGAAGAATGAAACACATTTAGTGCTTTTATAGAATTTAAAATGAAATTAACTCTCAATATACCCTAACTATGGCCATTGGTATATATTTTGAGTTAATTTTAAGTTAAATTCTAATAAAAGAAGAAAATATTTAAGGAAAATATGATGAATTTTGAAAACGGGTCCAGTGTGGATCCAATGTTATTTTGTAAAAGATAAAAATACTAAGTTTTGTCCACACCCTGACTATGGCCATTGATGTGGATCATCAACTTAGGATTAATTTACCTCTTACGAAATGGTGTATGTGCCATAAGTGTTTCACCAAAGTGAGATTTTGAAAAATAAAGGAAAAATGCATGAAGAACAAGTAATTCATGATATTTACAATGCTCATTCATTCTATCTAAAAGCTGGAAATGTAAATTTTCATTAAGATCTAACCTATTACAATAATCAAAATTGAAAATACAATTCCCAAATAATGTCATTTTTTTTTTATTCTCTGCAAAATAGAATTAACATAAAGGGGGAAATTTAAAATGTTATGAATGTAAATGACCATTCCAACTCTTACACAGGATGGTACACCCTACCTTGGTTAGAAAACGTGCACCTACGTTTATATATATATATATATATATATGTATATATATATATACATAGGCAACGCCATGAAGATCTATATGCAACGAATGAAGGCAAGGGCCAGGATGGTTTAAGGTGAACCATCGTGGAACATGATGGCCATAGTAGTTCGTGATGAACCACTATGAGGAAAAGGAATGTGACTATAGTTGTTCTTGATGAGCTACTATAGCAAAAACTGATCGTAATGGTTCCTGGTGAACCTTTATAAAAAAAAAATGACAGTGATGATGACTCTAGCTGAACTATTATAACAAAGGAAAGCCACAGTGGTTCCTTGAAAAATACTGTAAAAGAATAACAATTATGATATTTCTAGATGAACTAACATAACTAAGAAAAAGCTACAGTGGTTCCCTGGAATCCACTGTAAAGAATAACAATTATGATAATTTTAGATGAACTAACATAACTAAGAAAAGCTACAGTGGTTCTCCACTGTAAAAGAATAACAATTATGATAATTTTAGATGAACTAACATAACTAAGAAAAAGCTACAGTGGTTCCCTGGAATCCACTGTAAAAGAATAACAATTATGATAGCTCTAAGTGACTGTCATGACTAAGAAAAAACTACAGTGGTTCCTTGGGAACCACTGTAAAGAAGAAAAAATGCAGCAACCATGGTGGTTCCTTGTTGAATTATCATAAATTAAAGGAAGACATAGTGGTTCCTTGGGAACCACTGAAAAACATGCAGCAGCTATGATAGTTCATTGTTGAACTACCATAGATTGGAGGAAGGCACAGTAGTTCCTTAGGAACCACTATAAAAGAAGCAACTATGGTAGTTCATTGTTGAACTACCATAGAAGAGAAGAAGACACGGTGGTTCATTTGGGAACCACTGTGAGAGAAGAAGAAAAAAAAAAAGGGGGATACGTGGGGATAAAAATTGTGAATCGAGATCCAGTCTCAATTTGAGTTTGCAGATGGAATTTCAAAAAAATTTGTTTGAGTGACATACAGCCACTGGCTTTACAACTCAGGAGATTTTTAGTAACCACGGATAACGACTTTGTTTTTGAGGCATCACGAGCACTGCTTCCAGATTTTTTTACAAATCCTGTAGGATGATTGGCAAAGCACTTACAGTATCAATTTCTCCCAATCCCATGAAGTGGGATCTGTCACTCTGTAGGTGCTGTATGGACTAACATCTTGTATGCCTTAGAACATCTTGTTAATGACTGACAACCCTATCTCAATGAATTTCAAAAAAAAAAATGTGTGTTAAGTTTGACGATGACTGGAGATGGTGTGATTCTTGTGATAGGTGAAAAAGTTTTCATTGGCAACATGACATTGTTACTTAGGTTCAAATTATTAGCAATCATTATCATCCAACGACACAGCTATGAACGTACCTTCAATTGATGTTCTAAAAGAAACACAGGAAAAGGAGAATCTATACAGATGCAGGAATTTAATAAAATTTTCAGAAGCACTAATAACACAGGGATTGTTATGTACATACCTTTAATTAATGCTCACACACAAAAAAAAAAAGAAATCTGTAGGGATCCGTGAACAGTCGTGCAACCAAAAAAAAAAAAATTCAGGAGGATAACGCCAAAAATGAGCAGATTTCATCCCAGTAATCTCTCCTGATAGTAATAGGGTCATGGCCAAAAAAAAATGGATGCTTGATTAGTTCAAATGCGCATTCTGAGAATTTCTAACATCTTTTTTTATAGATAATGTTTCGCCTATACACGACCCACCTACACCAGTTGATCACACAAGTCAAGAGCCAACACAGGAAGCAAGGTTTTTTCAGTCTGGCATAAGAAGACTCATTCGAATAGTGTATATCGATAATTGACCGTAAGTATTTCATTTTCAATTATTGCATATCTTATAAATATTTTATATTGATATTTACTGTATAACAATTCATGTGCAGCACGAGGTTTGAGCCACAAGAAGTAGTACGAGAGATTAGGAATTCACTTCTTCAACATCTACCAGAACCGGTTGCTCAATGAAAAGAGTACTCAAATGACGTGTTAGACAAATTGTGGTCCTCATTCACGGTATACAGTTGTTCCTCATAGTTAATGTGTTTCATATTTATTTTTTTTAAGTAATGTCTACTAACTTTTTGAAAATATTTGTAGGCTTCGAATCGCTTCGCAACTACGGTGGAAGAAAATGATGCAAGGAAGGTGTGGCAGAAGGTGGCTGCCAATCGATTTGCAGACATGTTGCACACTATGAAGACTGCAGCAAAAAAAGCATCTGGCGTAGTAGATGATCCACTACAGTGGAAGGGCCATGACTCTATTACTATCAGGAGAGATTACTGGGATGAAATGTGCGATAAGTGGGCGATAGATTGTCCTGGGGAGCTTGATAATGAGAGTATCACGCTGATTGTCCGCTAGGTGATGTCATTCATTCAATCCCAGTAAGCAGTCAGGACATATATTGGTGGGAGGTGGGTGTTGCTTCTACAGCAGCTGTGGAGAGGTAATGACAATGTGCTAGAAGTGGAGATGCAATGATGCAGGGAAGAGAGCAGTGCTCAAAGATGGACTAATATTGAAATTGGAAAAACATGGACAAGATAAAAGTAATTCAAGCATATCCGAAGTGTATTGGAGAAAAAAGAAAAGAAAAAAATGGACTGTAAACAGCAAAAAGACATTACATGGCAGAGATGTTAAAAAAAAAATGTATATCAAAAGGAAACATCAAAACAACCCAAAAAACTGAACTGATCATGCTGCTGCAAAACATAGTTGCTATCCATCAGATAAACCATTTTCAAGATGAAAGGTCTGGGGACACACATGATGCTTGAGCCCCTCAATGGCCAGACAAACATTGAGAACAAACACGCCTAAAAAAAAAAGGTGATATTGGAATAGGCTACCCCTGTTTTTCTTTGTTTGAGGCATCCAGAGATAGGACTGAGGAAAACATTGCAACTCCAACACCAGGAATAGTTCTGGTACTCCGAAATAGACCAGCAGCCAATGATCCAGATGTAGATGGAGCATCAAGATTTGAGAAAATGCTAGCCAGACAACCGGATGCTGCAGCACACAGCTTACCAAAACCATAGTTTATATTCTGTTGTGAAAAAAAAAAAAATCTCCTGGCCTGCTCCTGTATTAAAACTTTGTTGCATAGTTGTTGTTATCACTGCAAGAGAGATAAACAACAGGGTGCCAAGCAAGGTCTCAAACATATGCGCATTGTATGACTCAACTGGAGGTGTCAGACTATAAGATCTTTCAGTCCAGTTTTAAACCTAAACTAGTAAAACCTCTAAAAAAAAAAAACTCATATGTCATATTACACCTGTTTATTTTTGGTATGCCTAACTTCTTGGCATGAGTCAGCATCACCCAGACATTCAGCAAAATTGTATAGAATCAATCCTGAAAGTTTGTTTATTCAAGAATTCCAGAAGGAGTAACTGCAGACATAGGCGGAAGATGGCTTCTGGATCATGACATCCATTCTTTATGGTTCATGAAGGCCTCTATTACTTCCAACGAAGTCTTCCACGTGAAGCACTTTGATGTGCCTTTGGTACCTTCAGAGGTGTAAGCTTTGGAGGAGTTTCAACAATTTCACCAAACCAGATTCTCTCTCGTTCCAGGAACTTTCAAGGCATGATCATTTTTTTTTTTTAAGAATATCCTTCTACTTGCTCAGACCAGCAGAAGCCAAATCAAGGTCTTGATTTGAGAACCGAAGGTCATCAACTACTTTTCTTATTCTTTTGCCTTCTTCTCATTACGTCCATTGTCTCCCTTGAATATCCACACCCCACCTACACAAGTAGGCATGGCGGCAACTCTTTTTCTACTTTTTTTTTTTTGATTAACTGCAACAGGATCATGCATGCCATCACTTTTAAAAAAAAAAAATTATCTGAAACATCCTTTTTCTTCACATGGCTGGATTTGGGATCGATGGGCTTTCTAGACCCACCCTCAGGAGTATCGTGAATCAATACTCGATGGACAATACATCAGCAATTAAACACAGAAACAACCATATGATACAATGAGTGGGACGAACACAGGGATTAGCAGTGGGATATGAAAACAAATGCTGATAGGAAAATGAAACCAAAAAAAAAAAAAAAAGGGAAATCGGCCACAGGAAATTCAAATGAAAACAGGAAATAAAGTGGAAAGTCACAATCGGATATACCCATGATGCTGCAAAAGAGATAAAATCAAACAAACGATCTAAATAAATATCCGCTAGCAACAAATGGAAAACTTCGTAAAAATAAGGATTACCAGATGAGGTGCCATAGTCGACTTGATACAGAATTATCACGTTACAATGAAATGTGACTGATACTGGCATGAATATCATCCTTGAAATCTAATATGGTGACTTCTGAATCCCATGATATAAACTAAATTACTGCATACCGATCGGACAATCAAAGGAAAGGAATAGTTGTGGCTTCAAGAGAACACAAAATTTTACCACATGAACAGAAAATCGAACATATATAAATCAAAATAAAATAAAAAAAAGGGGGGGGGGTCCGCACCCTGTTACCAGAAAGCATATCGATATTGCCGATGAAATTGGGGATACAATGGATGGATCACAAATGAAGTAAAACATGATACTAAACAGAAATATCAGTAAACAATGATGGATGAAACACAGTTAGAAGGATAATTAAGCGTAGACTAAAACAGGGAAATCAAATACAGGTTGGGAATTAAAATCTACTACAACCGATATACAACAAGCGGATATGTTAAAACTCTGGAAAATCAAAGTAAAAAAAAAAAATGTAGCCAACGATGGGGCCAGATTTTTATTGCAGAATGCATGTCGATGCTGCCATAAACAGATCGACATTGCATTATTTTGCTCTAAACAGATAAGAGATGAAAAAAAAAAAAAAAAAACTGAAGAAAGAAAAAGGAAAAATCAGATTCAAGAAGAAGCTAGAGCAGAAGTACTCACCTCGATGGAGTTTCTATTGCAAGGTCGGCATCCTCCAATAGGAGGGGAGAAAACCAAAGGAGTGGTGAGGAGAAAGAGGGAGGAGAAAAGAAGAAGAGGAAGAGAAGAAGAAACAGAAGGGGGTGAGACGCGGATGCTTCGTGGATGCCGATCGATGCTGGCTGAGAAAATCCCCCTTTTTCTCCTTTCTCACCGGCCTTCCTTTATAGAAAAGGAGAAGCCTCGAGAAGGAGGGCTTCTGTTGCAGATCGATGGTCCGAGTGAGGGGGCTCGGTGATGAAAGGTGGAGCTTGATGTCGCACATGGGGCTGGCGGGGAGAGGAAGAAGGCCTGCGAGGCCGTTGAAGATGAACGGAGGAGGTTGTGATCATCACAAAATTTTTCCTCTCTTGTGGTTTCTCTCTCTTCCTTCTCTTTTCCTTTTCCAACCTCTATTTTTGCTCCTTTTTGAAGGGAGAAGAATAAAAGAAAGAAAAGAAAGAAAGAAAGAAAGAGAGAGGAATTCTTTTGCGCGGTCTCACTTGACCTTGATTTGAAAATATTTAGAAAATAACTTGCCTCCGTTTTGAAAATTTGCAGGAAAAAGTTGGAGAGATAGGATTCGCTCGTCGGTACGAGGTTCGACCGTTCCTGGCGCCTTTACCAGGGGTAATCGAACCAATGATCGAATCTATGCCTTTTGCTTTGCCTAAATATCATCTAAGAATTTATTCTAACTCTAAATGCACAAAGAATAATACTTGTGCAATGCAAGGATGTATGCTCTTTTGAAAATTGATTTAGAAATTTCCAAGTATTCTGAGATGAACTTGGTAAAGGAGTGAAGAACTGATTTAATCTAACTTAGAACTTGAGATAGATCAGAAGAGTTCTAAGTTTTTGAAGTAAATCAGGATTGGAAGAATAAATGAAAAAGAATGACTTGAAGCTTTGAAATGAAAGGAAATGAAGTTTCAAAGTCAAAATGGGCTTTGAATTTGAATTTGAATTTAGGAAAGGAAATGAATACTTGAGATGGAATTGAATTTGGATTTTTAAGTTTGGAATGGATCTGAGATGATCAAATGGTATTTAAGAATAGAAATGGATTTAGGGAGTTTAGATGAGATATGAAAATGAACTTGGATTTAAAATCTAGAATTGGGAATGGAATTGGATCTAAAGATGGATTTAAAATCTGAGATTTGAGATCCGATATAAAATTGGGTTCTGGATCCTAAGATGGATTTGGATCTGAAGTCTGAGATCCAAAGTATGATTGGGTTCTGGATCCTAAGTGGGAATTGGATCTAAAGTTTGAGATCCAATGTAGAGTTGGACTCTGGACCCTAAGATGGAATTTGATTTGAAGTCTAAGATCTAAAGTGGAATTGGATTCTAGATCCTAAAGTGGAATTGGATCTAAAGTCTGAGATCCAAGGTGAAATCAGATTCTGGATCCTAAAATGGAATTGGATCTGAAGTCTGAGATCCAAAGTAGAATTGTATTTAGAAACTGGATCCAAGTTGATCTAATTTTGGATTTGAGTTTTTGAAAGTCCAAGATGGGACTTTTGAGTATGGATCTGGTTTTTGAAAACTCAGATTGAATTTAAAACTTCGAAAAGGCAAAGCTTTTGAGATTCAAGAGCAATCACAAACTTTGATTTTGGATTTGAAAGGCTGAACTTGATTCTGATTTTGAAATCAGAAGATAACTTCGGAGTTAAATTGAACTTTGAAGTTTGATTTTGAAATTTTGGGACATACAAATGGATTTCAAAGTCAAATTGGACTTTGAAGTTTAGAATTTTGAATTTTGGATATACAAATAGATTTCAAAGTCAAATTGGACTTTGAATTTGAAGTTAGAATCTGAAAATGATATCTGAATTTATGAGAGTTGAAAATTGATCTGAGAAGTGAAGGAAAGAATTAATCGTATTTATGAAAAAGAAATTTTAAAAATATGATGCAATTCTATCCTAGATGATGAATGAATTTAAATTTTTGAAATTGGATTTTGAAAAGCTATTCCATTCTTTAAATGAGTTAAAATAAGATTGAAGATATAATACATCCTTGACTATGGTCATTGAATGTATTATATAATAATCTATATTTAAACTCAGGTGAAAAATGAAACACATTTGGTACTTTTATAGAATTTAAAATGAAATTAACTCTCAATATACCCTGACTATGGTCATTGGTATATATTTTGAATTAATTTTAAGTTAAATTCTGATAAAAGAAGAAAATATTTAAGGAAAATATTGATGAATTTTGAAAACGGATCCAGTGTGGATCCAATGTTATTTCGTAAAAGATGAAAATCCTAAGTCTTGTTTACATCCCGACTATGGCCGTTGATGTAAATCATCAACTTAGGATTAATTTACCTCTTACGAAATGGTGCACGTGCCATTCTTGTTTCACCATGGTGAGAGTTTGAGAAATAAAGGCAAAATTGCATGAGAATAAGCAATTTATGTTGTTTACAATGCTCATCCATTCTACCTAAAACGGGGAAGGTAAGTTCTCATTTAGATCTAGCTATTACAACACATGAAATCAAATTTACAGCCCCAAATGATGAATTTATCCACATATTTCCTGCAAAGGTGGGTTAGTACAATCACAAGGAAAGATGACTATAGAATAAAGAAAGTAAGTAGGATGAATTTTTAAGATATGCGTGAGAGTCTACATATATGTATATATATATATATATATATACAAAGAGGAACATATATACTGAAAGATAAGACTTTAGGCCTAATGAGGAATGACACATGATCATGCTTACTCTATGATGGAGATACCCAGATTAATGATGATGTCCAGATTTTAAAACCCATTGTAAAGATTGAACTCGCACACATTTATCTAAATGTGATACCTAAGTTTGATGGAGGTATAAAAGAAAATTGGTGGTAGTGGGGAGCTACAGGTATTGCAGCTGGGCATTGATGGTGTGCAGGGAACTGTGAGGCACATAACAGTGAGAAGGTGGAATATACATACATATAGGTGGCTATAAGGGTGACTAATCTAGGGATATACAAGAGGTATGAAATGCAGTTGACAGAGAGATTCAGCTGCAAGTGCAAAAGGTAATAGGTGTGCTGGGAGGTATTGAAGCAATTTCACAAGGAGTGTATAACAAGACGGTGGTGCTAAATGGGTTGAAAACCTGTGAGTATGTGCAGGTGAAGAGATGTTTGAATACCTGTGTTACACAAGTGATGTAACGTCTGATTACCTATTACTGCTTATGATCGGTGAAAATGTCATATGATTAAACAGATGTGATGAAAGTGTATTACTTTGTGAAGCATGGATGCACCAATGAGTGAGTGAGTGGTAATAAACATAAGGAGGCTATACAGGTAAATACCAATAAAAGTGGATTGAGTGGGAGCATATTTGCTCAGCATGTGAGGTTTTCATAAAATAATCACCAACCACCAAGCATGTAAACATAGAGCAACTTTACCACGGAATGAAGCTGCTGTAAAAAAAAAAATGACATATATCCCTGGATGACATGATTGCACTCTACTTAGCTGCAACTGCTAAAAATAAAATTTCTGTAGATACACACCTTATGTAAGCATGAATTGAAATTAGAGATATGCTGAGAATGTTAAAGTGGGCTTTACCTTGTCGTAGTTGTATATAACCCAACAGAAGGGCTTCTCTCTTTTAGCTGACAAAGAGTCTTTACTCATCAAAGAGAAATTTTTTTTATCATCGACCCCATTGGTCCTCTGGTGACCAGGTAGCCTTGAAGTTAATGTGACAAGCCAAAAGTCATAATAAATTTATGCTCAATCAGAGACGCTGAAACAATAAGCTGCAACTCAGATCCTCTGTATAGTCAGGTAACTGGTCACATAATTTCCTTGAAGTATAATCAAAACAGCGCAATAAAAAAAATAGAATAGACAAAGCCCTAACATATTATATACACCAAAGAAAATACACGAATATTGCCATTGCGGTTAACAGGTCACGCTAAAAAGTCATGATGGGTTCCTGTTAGAGCTGAACCCCAAGATAATGTTACAGGATCAACACAAGGAGAAACTTGTCTTGCACAGGATAGTCCAACTTTGAGTGCTAACACGCTATTTATCAATGTTAGGAACCACCATGGCATCTGCTGTAATCTAGGCATCCACATTGTATGAGGTCAAGTTGCCGCTGTGAAGAAAGATTGTGCCCTGTCACTTGCTGCAACAAGCTTAAACTTGCCAAATCAAGCGCATAAGAAGAAACTGCATTGTCCAGAATGTATTGGCATTATGAGATGTAACTAGTATTCTCTGACAGGCACTCTAATGTGCTCTTGGCATGAGCCCCCTTTTAACTGAATTCTGCTACTTATACAACCTTTCGCATAGTGTTTTAAGTTTTATTAAGCCCTTCATTGATTTGAAGCAGAGGGTTTCCCAACAGAACAGATCGAATTTCACAAAGAACCCGAATTCTCTAAATTTCACCTAACTGAAACATCTCGAATTATCAAGTTAAACGTAAGTATCTAAGTATCAAAAAAAATAAAAATTTTACTGAATCTGATAAGACTAATTCAACTTAAGAGTATTAGAGTTAAATTACCTGAGCAGAAAAATGATCTGAATGGCCACCCTCTTGACAAGTAAAAAAACATGAATAAACCATGTTAAATGTTGGAATCTGACGCACAACTTATCGGGCAAAACGATATACAATAATGCCAAAATATTTAAAAAAAACATTTAATTACATGACGAAAATACCAGAGAGGTGTTGGTGAATAGGCAAACTAATCAACAAAATTGAAGTACACGATACAGGAAGACTATACACAAAGCATACATAACTTGACAATGCATCCTGCGTGCGTGTCAGACATCTTGGGATTCATAATGAATTGCTTTCTTCTTTAAATGTGAAACCAATGAACCCATCCTCTGATTCTGGGGACTCTATACCTCTCCATGAAAAACCAACCTATTCATCAACATCATAGCTCAACCTTCCCACAAGAGAGGGTGGACATGAACAAGTACCAATGATACACGATGATAAAAACCATAATACTAGACCCTGATGCCGAAAATTAAATCACACAAATGCATATCGGTAAACAATAGAATGATATAGTATGTGATGTTTATCAGAAATGAGTGATATCATGAAATGAACAAGGAGCCAACAATGATCATGATAATGCAAGAAAATGTGATACAAGAGACGCAACCAACAAGACAATTAAAACAAAGATTCATTCAATTAAAAGTCAAAAGGGAAAATGATCAGAACATGGATAAATTAGCAGAGGGGAATTTCTGAAATAAGAAAAAAAAGGAACCGAATGTCAAAAGGAGAATCAAACTGAAATGGAGAACTAAAGTAAACTCAAAACTCAGAACTCAGGTGAACCGATAATGCCGTTGCGAGGCCTCATCGGTTATCGATATATCAGGGGATATACCGAATGAAATTGAGGACCCAACATAAAATTCAAATCAAAGCAAGCATGGGAAATTAGGATAAACAGACAATGAGTGCGGAAACAGGGAAAGTCACATTACAAACATATGTTAAAATCTATGAAAATCCAGGAAATTCAAGAATGAATAAAAAAAAGAGGGAAAAAAAGATGTTGGAATCGATATATTCCTCTTACTGTAGCAACCGATGGGTCGATCCTGCTATAGGCAGGTCGATTTTCATCTTTTGTGCCTTAAAATGCAAAAAGAAAAAAAAAGAAAAACAAAAGATCGAAGCGAAAAAATGCTGGAAATGCAGGTAAAGAGACATTCACAGAAAATATGAAAGAAAAAAAAAGTTCGGTCACTCACCTGTGATCGCATAGATGGTCGATCGACCCCTTTTAGAAGATGGAGAGGAGGACGATTTCTTGGAATTTTGAAGGAAGGGTGGTACCTTCTGTATATCGTAGCCGCAACTCTTGATTGTAGATGCTTTAGGACGATCGACCTCTTCTGGTCGGATGAGAGAAAACCAAGGAATTGATAGGAAGAGAAGGGGAAGAGGGAAATGAAGAAAGATGAGAGGTTCGAGTGGAGACTCTGATGTTGAAGAGGTTCTTCAGCCGATGCCCACGAGAACCAGAGAGAGGGGAAAAAAAAGGGAGGAGAAGATCCGATGAGTGAAGAAGGGGGTGCGGGGGTGAAACGCGGTAGTGAAGAAGTGCCTTGGGGGTTTCTCTTAAAGGGAGAAGAGAAGGATTCGGTTAGGGAATCAATGGTTGGAGATCGAGCTGTTGGCGATGGGTGGCTTGTGAAAGAGGAGATGGAGGTTTGTTGCAGATCCATGGTTGAGAAAGGGGGAAGGAGTGAGGTCGTCCGATGAGGAGGACCCTTCTGGAAGGTAGCGTGCGAGAGAGGGAGAGAGGGTTTCTGTGAGAGAGAAAAAAAAAACTTTGTAACCTTAAAGAAAACGCGATTTTTTTCTTTTTTTCATAAAACCCCTTCTGTTTTAAAGATTTTCAAATGGCCGACTTTTTTTCAAAAGCTTTTGCAAAAACTGTTTTTAGTTTAAAAGATTGTTTTTCAAAAAAAAAGTTTTTCAAAAGTCTGAATTTTGTTTATTTTCTATATATATATATATATATATATATATATATATATATATATATATATATATATATATATTTTTTTTTTTGTTCTTTTCTGAGTATTTTTATTTTTTTGTATTTTTGAAATAAAAATCCTAAAATGTACGTCAAAACAAGGATTTAAACTAATTTTTTTGTATTTTTGAAAAATATTACAAAAAGGAGGTTTTCGAGGTTATTTAGAGGAAATTTCTTCAGAAAATAGGTTTGGACCCAGGTTTTGAGAAATGTTCGAGTTTTGACACTCAAATCGAGTAACACAACATGATGGATCCAAACAGATGTCGGATGGACTGTCCGAGCTATTTTAAAAACTATTTTTTGGTATTTTCTATAATTTTAATTTAAAATTTGAACAAGGAGACTCAGATTTGGATCTGGACAATGGATCCAGATCCGAAATCAATTTAAACATATGAAATGAATTTAATTTCAATAGAACTAGAGAAATGAACTGGAATTTAGATTTGAAATGACTCAATTGCTTCAAAAAATGATATTAGGGGCAAAAAGGGAATATTTAAAAGTTTTTGAAAAATTTGGGGTGTTCACAGATGCCCCTCTTTGCTACTAAGCCGGTTGAAAGCCAAGCTTAGTGGCAAAGAAAACACTCCAAATTTTGAAAAATGCCCCAGTTAGCAGATCTGAACTGGGTGTGGAAGAATTATGGCTTTTCAGGCTTAAAGCCTTGTCCTGAATGGCTTGGGGGGACGAAATCCTCGACAATGATATGACTGAATGATAGAGATGAGGAAATCGTGATGGGACTTTGGGTGAAGATCCTGAAATGATGAAAGGTAAGAATTTAGATCAAGTCTCGTGGGCAAGACAAGATCAATCTTTTGAAATGACTCAGGTTTGGCCTTTAACCTGGATGGGACGAAGATATATCAAAATAACCTAAATGGGGAAAGGAATATATGAGGACTTTGATGGGACATTTATGAGAGAAGGCCTTGTGAGATGGAGTTCAAATAGGATCCTGTCCTGGATGGATATACAAAGCATGAATTCCTCGATGGGACGAACCATGATGGGACTGGAGGAAAAAACACCTCGTCGAAACGAGACTCAGGTTTAACCCAAACCTGAAAAAGGAAGAAACCTCAAGGTACGAGGTTCAGGTTTAACCCTTAACCTGAAGGGGACAACCATACGGAATCCTCGAGTGAAGAAACCATGATGGGACCTTCGGAGTTTGGACGAACAAATCCGAAGGGGGTTTGCGAAAGGAGGAAACGGGGTTCCCTAAAGCTTCGAAAAAGGGATGAACTTGGACGTCTCATTGTTGAGACTAAATCAGCTTTTGAATTTAGTGACTTCTCGCAGGAAGTACAGGTTTTGACCCTTAACCTGAGTGGGAACAACCATACGGATTTCTCGAAACCATGATGGGACAGGAGAGATACTTCAACTGAATGGGGTAACTCTTCTGGAAGATATAAACAACGCTAGATTGCACCAAAATAGATATTGGATATATATTTCATTCTTAGAATATCTAGAAAATTTTGCCAATAAGATAAATTTATAGTTGATTTCAACGCTTGAAAATGTGCACATGTGTGCAAAGATATCCCCTCTTTTACCTAGAGTATTTCCTCCAACGAGGTTAACTTCTCGGTCTTTAAGAGTCAAATTCAAAATTTTAGCGCTGATGATTTTCTTCAAGGAAGCTATCCATTTCCTTGATATAAGAAGAGAAGAAATATTCTCAATTTCATAAAAGCAAGTAGTGAAGAGACATTGATAAAAGAATTTTGCATGAGAAAAGATGACTTCTGGCAATTTCGACAGTTTGATATCTGGGTGTTTTCCTATGATGATCTTTTTGCACTCTTTTTGAGTCATTGAGCTTTTTCGGGCTTTTTACATCATCCTTTATTTTGGAGATGTCCTGACTTTTCTCTCTTTTTCAGGGAAGGGTACGTCACAAACTCCTTCATCTCGGAGATGCTCCGATCCTTCTTTTTCTCAGGGATTATATATGATATTGGCTGAAAGGTCTTTAGATGATAGCGGAAATCAAATATCATTTAGGGTTTGTCGGTAGGTTCGTCACACTCGCCTTCATCTCGACGGTGATCTGAACTTTCCCTGGAAAGATCCTTCACAAACTCCTTCATCTCGGTAGATGATCCAAATCTTCTTTGGCCCCGGGGATCTGCTCGTCTATTCGCCTTCATCTTGACGACAATTGAGAGATCCCTTTTGCAGATATTTGATTGCAGCTTTAAACTGGATAAGGAGATATGGATTAAGTTGATTCTTTTATGGCTCAGGATATTTCCACTGCCTAATTCCCAGAAAATCATCTTAAAATACGCACCATAGCCATGATCAATATCAATTCGTTTCTGGCTTTTCAACATCATTGAATATTTATTTCACTAATCATACCGAGGATATTTCTTTCATCCTTTTGGTTGATCAACAGGAAAAAGATTTGAATTTTACCTCTTTTCGCAAAAAGTTTCACCTTTTTGGAAAGAAATACTAGAGGTAATCTGAGGTAATTCTTTTATGCATTTAAGAATATTGGAATCAATAAATATTTTTAGCAAATTGGCAATTTTTTCATGAATTTTTTGTGAAATAATCACTCAATATAGATTTTGATACGACCTTTAGTTGCAATTTTTGGTTTTGGACATTCTGACCAGTAAAACTGGAACCTTTTATTTAACGACCAGCGAAGTAGCTGGAACCTTTCATTTAATGACCAGTAAAAACTGGGACCTTTCATTTAACGACCAGCGAAGTAGCTGGGACATTTCATTTAACGACCAGCGAAGTAGCTGGGACATTTCATTTAACGACCAGCGAAGTAGCTTGGACATTTCATTTAACGACCAGCGAAGTAGCTGGGACATTTCATTTAACGACCAGCGAAGTAGCTGGGACATTTTATTTAACGACCAGCGAAGTAGCTGGGACATTTCATTTAGCGACCAACGAAGTAGCTGTAACATTTCATTTAACGACCAGTGAAGTAGCTGGGACATTTCATTTAATCATTTAACGACCAACGAAGTAGCTGGGACATTTCATTTAATCATTTAACGACCAGCGAAGTAGCTGGGACATTTCATTTAATCATTTAACGACCAGCGAAGTAGCTGGGACATTTCATTTAATCATTTAATGACCAGCGAAGTAGCTGGGATATTTTATTTAACGACCAACGAAGTAGCTGGGACATTTCATTTAATCATTTAATGACCAGCGAAGTAGCTGGAACATTTCATTTAATCATTTAACGACCAGTGAAGTAGCTGGGACATTTCATTTAATCATTTAACGACCAACGAAGTAGCTGGAACATTTCATTTAATCATTTAACGACCAACGAAGTAGCTGGGACATTTCATTTAATCATTTAACGACCAGCGAAGTATCTGGGACATTTTGTTTAATGACTTGATTTAAGATTGAGACTTTTCTGAGAGACAAACAGCACGAGGACTGATGAACTTGATCTTTAGATTTGGAAACTTAGCAGAATAACCAATGCGAACACTAGGTTTTTCCAACTGAGAGTCGGGAAGGAGATTGGCCTATCTAAGATATTTAGAGATCGAAGCAAGAAGAATGGCCGGGGTTTCAGGATTATCCTTTATATAGACATTTGATGAGAATTTAGAAAGGAATGATTCAGGTTTACTCCTTGACCTGAAAGGGAAAAGAACATACATTTGATGAGAATTTTAGGAAAAGAATGATTCAGGTTTATCCCTTAACCTGAAGGGGAAATGGAAGATTTTATGAAGAGGTAACCTGAGACTTGAATTTAGAAGGAATATGACAAAATTTAGAATTTATGATCTATGATTTAGATGGACCAGGTATGTGACAGAGGATAAAAAAGAAGAATAAACTTTGAGAAGACAAAAGGATATAGAACTTTGAAAAAAATGTAGAACATTTGAGGAAAATTTGATTTTATTTTTGAAAAAAGAATTCTCACAGGTAGCATGGTTGCCCCTATGAGTGATCTCAGGATTATCCCTTATCCTGAAGGAGGAAAAGAATAGAATTTAAAGAGATTTAATGTAGGGAAATTCATATAAATGTAGAAAATCAACAAAGATTGACAAAACTTGTATTTACAAAAGAATCCTCATAGGTAGCGTTATTGCTCCTACGAGGGGTTTCAGGATTATCCCTTATCCTGAATGGGAACAAGAATAGAATTTAAGAAAATTTAGCGAAGGAAAATTGATATAAATCTAAAAAATTAACAAAGATTGACAAAACTTGTATTTACAAAAGAATCCTCATAGGTAGCATTGTGGCTCCTACGAGGGGTTTCAGGATTATCCCTTATCCTGAATGGGAAAAGAATAGAATTTAAGAAAATTTAGCAAAGGCAAATTGATAAAAATCTAGAAAATCAATAAAGATTAACAAAACTTGTATTTACAAAGGAATCCTCATAGGTAGCGTTGTTGCTCCTACAAGGGGTCTCAGGATTTTTCTTATCCTGAATGGGAACAAGAATAGAATTTAAGAAAATTTAATGAAGGAAAATTGATATAAATCTAACAAATCAATAAAGATTAACAAAACTTGTATTTACAAAAGAATCCTCATAGGTAGCGTTGTTGCTCCTACAAGGGGTCTCAGGATTATCCCTTATCCTGAATGGGAAACACCTCGGAGAACGAGGGTCAGGTTTATCCCTTAACCTGAAAGGGTACACCTCGGACAACGAGGGTCAGGTTTTTCCCTTAACCTAAAAGGGGCCACAAAGAATATTTAGAAAATACCTCATAGGAAAGAGGCATCAGGTTTATCTCTTAACCTGAAAGGGTATAAGAATTGAAAAAATTAAATAGAATTTGAGGAAATATTTGATAAACTTGATAAAACTTGATGAAATTGATGTAAACTTGATAAAATATGAATAAAATGAATGAAACAGATAAAAAAAATACCAAAATTAACTGAAAATTTATAAGACTGAGAAAAAGGAGTTTTTCTGATCCTGCCTGCATATGGGATCTTGGAAGGAAAATGTTTATTTAAAAAGATAAATGAGAAATCATTTTGGGGGAAGAAAATCCACCATAAGAAGAATGATCAGCGCCGGATCTGATCCTTTAACTCAAACATGAGAGATCATCATGAGGGTCAATTTTTGAAGGCAATGGTTTTGAAATCTAATTTTTGAAAAAAAAGATCAACAACAGATTTGATTTCTAAAAATAACAGTTCGAAATTGATAATAAGATCAATACAAGGGTTGATCTTTGAAGATAATGTTTAAAAACCAATCTTGGAAGATAAGACCAACACAGGGGTTGATCTTGGAATATAATCAATTTTTGGAAGATAGGACCAATGCCAGGGTTGATCTTTTGAAAAAAGATTTGAAATCCATTTTGGAAGATAAGATCAATACAAGGATTGACTTTTGAATATAAAGGTTTTGAAATCCACTTTGAAAGATAAGGGTTGATCTATGAAGATTTGAAATCCATTTTGAAAGATAAGACCAACACAAAGGTTAACCTTTGAATATAAAGATTTAAAATCCATTTTGAAAGATAAGACCAACACAAGGGTTGATCTTTCAATATAATGGTTTGAAAAACTTATTTTTGAAGACATGATCAACACGAGGGTTGATTTTTTTGTCAAAGGTCGGACCAAGGAATATTTGAACTCCTTGGTCATAAGGAAGACTTTTTGAAATTTCATGATTTTTAAAAAGCCCTCATAGGCAATATCATTTCTCTCATGAATGATGTCAGGATTGTCTCGCATTCTGAAAAGAACAGGAATTTAAATGCCCCAATATGGCAAAGGAAAAAAAAGAAGCATTATAAAAGATATAAAGGAAATTGACATTTCATTTTATAAGCAAGAGTTTGATAACAACCGAATATTTACAAGAACTTTAAAAAGGAAAAGACTCTTAGAAGACTGGGCTGACTAACCACAACAAGACAACTGACAAAAAGAGACAAAAGCAAACAAAAACTTTGGCTTTATCAATTCTTTGAGTGGTCCGGGAATGGCTCTGTCAGGACTGCTGGGCGCTCTTCTTCCTCGTCCTCTATCAAAATACTTCTATCAATGCAATCTTGTATCATGTGCTTGAGGACGAAGCAGTGCTCTGTGTCATGCCCCGTTGTTCTATGGAGCTTGCAGAATTGGTCTTTGAATTTTCCCAAGATTACGGGAGGATCCGCTATCTTAGGGAGTTTGATTATCCCATGCTTTAAAAGGTAATCCAGAGCTGCTTCCAAAGTTTGATCTAATGGAGTGAAGACTCGATCTTTCTCCCACTTGATGTACTTGGGCTTCTCTTAAAGATCCCCTTTCTGTTGGATACCAATTGGAAGCGGCTTGTCATTGTTCTTATAAGATCTCTCCTTCTGCCCCTTGCCCTGATCTACTCTCGGACCACTGCCACTGTTGTTCTTGTTTCCTTTGCTACTGCTGCCAAGATTATTGCAGGAGGCATCAACTGAATGAGCAAACTACGCCTTCTTCTTTTGGTCTTGGACATTCTTGACTAGAGGCGTGCCCTCGTAAAGTCCACTTTCTATCCCTGCTTCGAGCCATTCAGCTCGCTCAATCAACTTGATGAATGATTTCGCCGGGGAAGTGGCGATGAGGCTCCTTATGGGCTGAGAGAAATTGTTGAGGATCACCTACAGTGCGTGCTCCTCTGGAATGGGTACCTTCATCTTATTATAGGTGCTTCTCCACCTATGAATGAAATCGCCTGCTCTTTCATTCTCTCCTTGCTTCAGGTTGTAAAGATGATTTATTGTAGGTGAGGCTTCAGTGTTGAATAAGAAGCGCTCGATGAACAAATTTACTACCTTATCGAACTCTCATAGTTCGATAGGATTTACATGGTCAGCATACCATCTGGCTGCTACGCCCTCTAGACTGCGGGGAAAACAAATGAACAGAGCCCTGTTATCTTTCCTGAAACGGCTGCACTCTGCATAAAATGTGGCTAAATGGGCTTTAGGGTTGCCAGTTCTATCAAATTTGAGAAACTTGCGAGGAAGATTCTCCAGGTTATCATCCCCATCTAGACCATCATAAAAATCTTCGCTAGTGTAGGTCTGCCTGCCCTTACCCTTGGCTTGAATATCCTTAATAGCTCGATTCATCTCCTTCATCTGCTTGCTCATCAGGTCCTCTGCTGGAGCCCCAGACTTGGGCTTGTTGACAGATTCAGGCTCTTCTGCAGCTATTTTTACGGACTGCCTTGGAGGATTCTGCTTGTAGACAATCTGCTCTTCCTCTTCTGACTCTTCCTCGACTGACTCTGATTCCTCAGAAGTAGTGTCTGGCTGTATCTTCTTCCTGATGATTCTGACTTGTTTTTTTCACAGGCTTCTTCTTCAGCTTGCTTTTAGGAACTACCTCTTTCAGCTTGGCCTCGGCTTGCTCTGACATCATCCTTGCCATCATCTTTTGGAACATGTCATACATAGCGGGGTCGATGTCATATTTCTTGTTCTGACCCTGTCCTCTGACTGATTTAGGAGAGCTCATCTCTTCCGCCTCACTGTCGCTGAGTTGAGGATCTGTTTCTTTTCCCGCTCTTGTCGTAACCATTTTTGAATATTGGTGCTCTCTGTAGAGGAAAGAGGAGGTTTTTAGACCGAAGAAACTTTTTTGGAGAAGTTTTGACAAGAGGAAGGATTTAGGTTGAAATCTAAACAATTGTATCCCATTACTAGGGATTGAGTCACCACAAAATTTGTGACAATTGTGTTGTTTACTCCACGAGGGAGAGTAACCAACTAAAATATGAAAGAAAATACCATTTTGAAAAGGATATCTCTTGACAGAAAGAGATTTTTATGAAAATATAAACAAGAATATAAAAACAGAAGAAAATAAAAGGGAAAATGGAATTTGAGAATAAATGGTAAGGATTTAAAATTTGAAGAACTTGCAGGCAGGATTAGAAGAATTTTTGAAGAAATGTAGAAGAAGAAGAAAAATATACCTGGGTTTTTAGAAACAAAAGAGGAAATTTTGAAGTATATACCCAGGGTTTTGGAAAATATAAGGAGGATATATATACGTAATATTATTCAATCACAGACATACAAGCAAGGATACACAAACAGCACTCCTTAAAGCTGACTCTATATGGAATATTTGAAATGGTAAATATGATCTTAATCCTAACTCTAAGATTTAGATCATCTGATTCCAATCAAGGTACGCCGATATACCCAAGCCGAAGCTCGAAATACGTGGCATATAAGATATCTCTTCGGTTCTAAGGTAATGGCTTCCCAACATCCTTAAGCACCTACCGATATACCTCGGACTATGGCCCTTAGGTACGTGGTAGGGGGGCGCGAACCCAAATAAGTGGTCCAGTTGTGAGGCTCTCTCCAGAACTATGGTTTAGTGAGACAGCCCAGCAACGTGAAGACCGGAACAATATAGGTAGAAATGTTTTCAAAATATGATCAACATGCAATAAAATCAGAAGGCTCTAATGCAAGTCCTAAAGAGATAGAATTTAAATGAAGAGAAGCATACATTTGCATACATTGTTTGCATTCAATTCCTAAAATTGAGGGGAGTTGTATTTAAGACCTAAGTCTAATGTGAACATGGAATAATCTCCTCAATATAGTCCTACCAAACCATACTTAGATCCTATATGCAATGATGTCAGCTTTAGGACAGAGTCTAGGCTCCTAAAGTTTGCAAGGAAATGTAGCTGACATTGAAGAAAAAAGACTTAGAGAATATTAGAGCAAAGCAAAGGCATAGATTCAACCGGACGAAGACGAGTCCCATCACGGTCGCCAAAACTATGATCATCGCAAAATTTTTCCTCTCTTGTGGTTTCTCTCTCTTCCTTCTCTTTTCCTTTTCCAACCTCTATTTTTCCTCCTTTTTGAAGGGAGAAGAATAAAAGAAAGAAAAGAGAAAGAGAAGAGAAAAGAAAGAAAGAAAGAGAGAAGAGGAATTCTTTTGCGCGGTCTCACTTGACCTTGATTTGAAAATATTTAGAAAATAACTCGCCTCTGTTTTGAAAATTTGCGGGAAAAAGATGGAGAGACGGGATTCGCTCGTCGGTACGAGGTTCGACCGTTCCTGGCGCCTTTACTAGGGGTAATCGAACCACGGATCGAATCTATGCCTTTTGCTTTGCCTAAATATCATCTAAGAATTTATTCTAACTCTAAATGCACAAAGAATCATACTTGTGCAATGCAAGGATGTATGCTCTTTTGAAAATTGATTTAGAAATTTCCAAGTATTCTGAGATGAACTTGGTAAAGGAGTGAAGAAATTATTTAATCTAACTTAGAACTTGAGATAGATCAGAAGAGTTCTAAGTTTTTGAAGTAAATCAGGATTGGAAGAATAAATGAAAAAGAATGACTTGAAGCTTTGAAATGAAAGGAAATGAAGCTTCAAAGTCAAAATGGGCTTTGAACTTGAATTTGAATTTGAATTTGAATTTAGGAAAGAAAATGAATACTTGAGATGGAATTGAATTTGGATTTTTAAGTTTGGAATGGATCTGAGATGATCAAATGGTATTTAAGAATAGAAATGGATTTAGGGAGTTTAGATGAGATCTGAAAATGAACTTGGATTTAAAATCTAGAATTGGGAATGGAATTGGATCTAAAGATGGATTTAAAATCTGAGATTTGAGATCCGATATAAAATTGGGTTCTGGATCCCAAGATGGATTTGGATCTGAAGTCTGAGATCCAAAGTATGATTGGGTTCTGGATCCTAAGTAGAAATTGGATCTAAAGTTTGAGATCCAATGTAGAGTTAGACTCTGGACCCTAAGATGGAATTTGATTTGAAGTCTAAGATCTAAAGTGGAATTGGATTCTAGATCCTAAAGTAGAATTGGATCTGAAGTCTGAGATCCAAGGTGAAATCAGATTCTGGATCCTAAAATGGAATTGGATCTGAAGTCTGAGATCCAAAGTAGAATTGTATTTAGAAACTGGATCCAAGTTGATCTAATTTTGGATTTGAGTTTTTGAAAGTCCAAGATGGGACTTTTGAGTATGGATCTGGTTTTTGAAAACTCAGATTGAATGTAAAACTTCGAAAAGGCCAAGCTTTTGAGATTCAAGAGCAATCTCAAACTTTGATTTTGGATTTGAAAGGCTGAACTTGATTCTGATTTTGAAATCAGAAGATAACTTCGGAGTTAAATTGAACTTTGAAGTTTGATTTTGAAATTTTGGGACATACAAATGGATTTCAAAGTCAAATTGGACTTTGAAGTTTAGAATTTTGAATTTTGGATATACAAATAGATTTCAAAGTCAAATTGGACTTTGAATTTGAAGTTAGAATCTGAAAATGATATCTGAATTTATGAGAGTTGAAAATTGATCTGAGAAGTGAAGGAAAGAATTACTTGTATTTATGAAAAAGAAAATTTTAAAAATATGATGCAATTCTATCCTAGATGATGAATGAATTTAAATTTTTGAAATTGGATTTTGAAAAGCTATTCCATTCTTTAAATGAGTTAAAATAAGATTGAAGATATAATACATCCTTGACTATGGTCATTGAATGTATTATATAATAATCTATATTTAAACTCAGGTGAAGAATGAAACACATTTGGTACTTTTATAGAATTTAAAATGAAATTAACTCTCAATATACCCTGACTATGGTCATTGGTATATATTTTGAATTAATTTTAAGTTAAATTCTGATAAAAGAAGAAAATATTTAAGGAAAATATTGATGAATTTTGAAAACGGATCCAGTGTGGATCCAATGTTATTTCGTAAAAGATGAAAATCCTAAGTCTTGTTTACATCCCGACTATGGCCGTTGATGTAAATCATCAACTTAGGATTAATTTACCTCTTACGAAATGGTGCACGTGCCATTCGTGTTTCACCATGGTGAGAGTTTGAGAAATAAAGGCAAAATTGCATGAGAATAAGCAATTTATGTTGTTTACAATGCTCATCCATTCTACCTAAAACGGGGAAGGTAAGTTCTCATTTAGATCTAGCTATTACAACACATGAAATCAAATTTACAGCCCCAAATGATGAATTTATCCACATATTTCCTGCAAAGGTGGGTTAGTACAATCACAAGGAAAGATGACTATAGAATCAAGAAAGTAAGTAGGATGAATTTTTAAGATATGCGTGAGAGTCTACATATATGTATATATATATATATATATACAAAGAGGAACATATATACTGAAAGATAAGACTTTAGGCCTAATGAGGAAAAACACATGATCATTCTTACTCTATGATGGAGATACCCAGATTAATGATGATGTCCAGATTTTAAAACCCATTGTAAAGATTGAACTCGCACACATTTATCTAAATGTGATACCTAAGTTTGATGGAGGTATAAAAGAAAATTGGTGGTAGTGGGGAGCTACAGGTATTGCAGCTGGGCATTGATGGTGTGCAGGGAACTGTGAGGCACATAACAGTGAGAAGGTGGAATATACATACATATAGGTGGCTATAAGGGTGACTAATCTTGGGATATACAAGAGGTATGAAATGCAGTTGACAGAGAGATTCAGCTGCAAGTGCAAAAGGTAATAGGTGTGCTGGGAGGTATTGAAGCAATTTCACAAGGAGTGTATAACAAGACGGTGGTGCTAAATGGGTTGAAAACCTGTGAGTATGTGCAGGTGAAGAGATGTTTGAATACCTGTGTTACACAAGTGATGTAACGTCTGATTACCTATTACTGCTTATGATCGGTGAAAATGTCATATGATTAAACAGATGTGATGAAAGTGTATTACTTTGTGAAGCATGGATGCACCAATGAGTGAGTGAGTGGTAATAAACATAAGGAGGCTATACAGGTAAATACCAATAAAAGTGGATTGAGTGGGAGCATATTTGCTCAGCATGTGAGGTTTTCATAAAATAATCACCAACCACCAAGTGTGTAAACACAGAGCAACTTTACCACGGAATGAAGCTGCTATAAAAAAAAAATGACATATATCCCTGGATGACATGATTGCACTCTACTTAGCTGCAACTGCTAAAAATAAAATTTCTGTAGATACACACCTTATGTAAGCATGAATTGAAATTAGAGATATGCTGAGAATGTTAAAGTGGGCTTTACCTTGTCGTAGTAGTATATAACCCAATAGAAGGGCTTCTCTCTTTTAGCTGACAAAGAGTCTTTACTCATCAAAGAGAAATTTTTTTTATCATCGACCCCATTGGTCCTCTGGTGACCAGGTAGCCTTGAAGTTAATGTGACAAGCCAAAAGTCATAATAAATTTATGCTCAATCAGAGACGCTGAAACAGTAAGCTGCAACTCAGATCCTCTATATAGTCAGGTAACTGGTCACATAATTTCCTTGAAGTACAATCAAAACAGCGCAATAAAAAAAATAGAATAGACAAAGCCCTAACATATTATATACACCAAAGAAAATACACGAATATTGCCATTGCGGTTAACAGGTCACGCTAAAAAGTCATGATGGGTTCCTGTTAGAGCTGAACCCCAAGATAATGTTACAGGATCAACACAAGGAGAAACTTGTCTTGCACAGGATAGTCCAACTTTGAGTGCTAACACGCTATTTATCAATGTTAGGAACCACCATGGCATCTGCTGTAATCTAGGCATCGACATTGTATGAGGTCAAGTTGCCGCTGCGAAGAAAGATTATGCCCTGTCACTTGCTGCAACAAGCTTAAACTTGCCAAATCAAGCGCATAAGAAGAAACTGCATTGTCCAGAATGTATTGGCATTATGAGATGTAACTAGTATTCTCTGACAGGCACTCTAATGTGCTCTTGGCATGAGCCCCCTCTTAACTAAATTCTTCTAATTATACAACCTTTCGCATAGTGTTTTAAGTTTTATTAAGCCCTTCATTGATTTGAAGCAGAGGGTTTCCCAACAGAACAGATCGAATTCGACAAAGAACCCGAATTCTCTAAATTTCACCTAACTGGAACATCTCGAATTATCAAGTTAAACGTAAGTATCTAAGTATCAAAAAAAAAAAAATTTACTGAATCAGATAAGACTAATTCAACTTAAGAGTATTAGAGTTAAATTACCTGAGCAGAAAAATGATCTGAATGGCCACCCTCTTGACAAGTAAAAAAACATGAATAAACCATGTTAAATGGAGGAATCTGACGCACAACTTATCGGGCAAAACGATATACAATAATGCCAAAATATTAAAAAAAAAACATTTAATTACATGACGAAAATACCAGAGAGGTGTTGGTGAATAGGCAAACTAATCAACAAAATTGAAGTACACGATACAGGAAGACTATACACAAAGCATACATAACTTGACAATGCATCCTGCGTGTCAGACATCTTGGGATTCATAATGAATTGCTTTCTTCTTTAAATGTGAAACCAATGAACCCATCCTCTGATTCTGGGGACTCTATACCTCTCCATGAAAAAACAACCTATTCATCAACATCATAGCTCAACCTTCCCACAAGAGAGGGTGGACATGAACAAGTACCAATGATACACGATGATAAAAACCATAATACAAGACCCTGATGTCGAAAATTAAATCACACAAATGCATATTGGTAAACAATAGAATGATATAGTATGTGATGTTGATCAGAAATGAGTGATATCATGAAATGAACAAGGAGCCAACAATGATCATGATAATGCAAGAAAATGTGATACAAGAGACGCAACCAACAAGACAATTAAAACAAAGATTCATTCAATTAAAAGTCAAAAGGGAAAATGATCAGAACATGGATAAATTAGCAGAGGGGAATTTCTGAAATAAGAAAAAAAAGGAACCGAATGTCAAAAGGAGAATCAAACTGAAATGGAGAACTAAAGTAAACTCAAAACTCAGGTAAACTGATAATGCCGTTGCGAGGCCTCATCGGTTATCGATATATCAGGGGATATACCGAATGAAATTGAGGACCCAACATAAAATTCAAATCAAAGCAAGCATGGGAAATTAGGATAAACAGACGATGAGTGCGGAAACAGGGAAAGTCACATTACAAACATATGTTAAAATCCATGAAAATCCAGGAAATTCACGAATGAATGAAAAAAAGGGAAAAAAAGATATTGGAATCGATATATTCCTCTTATTGTAGCAACCGATGGGTCGATCCTGCTATAGGCAGGTCGATTTTCATCTTTTGTGCCTTAAAATGCAAAAAGAAAAAAAAAGAAAAAGAAAAACAAAAGATCGAAGCGGAAAAATGCTGGAAATGCAGGGAAAGAGACATTCACAGAAAATATGAAAGAAAAAAAAAGTTCGGTCACTCACCTGTGATCGCATAGATGGTCGATCGACCCCTTTTAGAAGATGGAGAGGAGGACGATTTCTTGGAATTTTGAAGGAAGGGTGGTACCTTCTGTATATCGTAGCCGCAACTCTTGCTTGTAGATGCTTTAGGACGATCGACCTCTTCTGGTCGGATGAGAGAAAACCAAGGAATTGATAGGAAGAGAAGGGGAAGAGGGAAATGAAGAAAGATGAGAGGTTCAGGTGGAGACTCTGATGTTGAAGAGGTTCTTCAGCCGATGCCCACGAGAACCAGAGAGAGGGAAAAAAAAGGGAGGAGAAGATCCGATGCGTGAAGAAGGGGGTGCGGGGGTGAAACGCGGTAGTGAAGAAGTGCCTTGGGGGTTTCTCTTAAAGGGAGAAGAGAAGGATTCGGTTGGGGAATCAATGGTTGGAGATCGAGCTGTTGGCGATGGGTGGCTTGCAGAAGAGGAGATGGAGGTTTGTTGCAGATCCATGGTTGAGAAAGGGGGAAGGAGTGAGGTCGTCCGATGGGGAGGACCCTTCTGGAAGGTAGCCTGCGAGACAGGGAGAGAGGGTTTCTGTGAGAGAGAAAAAAAAAACTTTGTAACCTTAAAGAAAACGCGATTTTTTTCTTTTTTTCATAAAACCCCTTCTGTTTTAAAGATTTTCAAATGGCCGACTTTTTTTCAAAAGCTTTTGCAAAAACTGCTTTTAGTTTAAAAGATTGTTTTTCAAAAGAAGAGTTTTTCAAAAGTCTGAATTTTGTTTATTTTCTATATATATATATTATTTTTTATTTATTTTTTTTGTTCTTTTCTGAGTATTTTTATTTTTTTGTATTTTTGGAATAAAAATCCTAAAATCTACGTCAAAACAAGGATTTAAACTAATTTTTTTGTATTTTTGAAAAATATTACAAAAAGGAGGTTTTCGAGGTTATTTAGAGGAAATTTCTTCAGAAAATAGGTTTGGACCCAGGTTTTGAGAAATGTTTGAGTTTTGACACTGAAATCGAGTAACACAACATGATGGATCCAAACAGATGTCGGATGGACTGTCCGAGCTATTTTAAAAACTATTTTTTGGTATTTTCTATAATTTTAATTTAAAATTTGAACAAGGAGACTCAGATTTGGATCTGGATAATGGATCCAGATCCGAAATCAATTTAAACATATGTAATGAATTTAATTTCAATAGAACTAGAGAAATGAACTGGAATTTAGATTTGAAATGACTCAATTGCTTCAAAAAATGATATTAGGGGCAAAAAGGGAATATTTAAAAGTTTTTAAAAAATTTGGGGTGTTCACAGAGGCCAATGGCCATGGCGATCGAAGGTGGCTGAAGTGGAGGGTTTTGGTGAAAGAGGGAGAAAAACTCGAGAGGGTTCCCCCCCCCTCCTTGAACCCCTAACTCGATTTGAGAGTTTTGCAAGGGTTTTCCTTTTTCCAAAAGAGGTCTTCTTATAAAAAGAATTTTCCAAACGGGTTTTTCAAAAACCATTTTTTTTTTTTGGTTTTGAAATTTCTTTTATTTATTTTTAAATTTTTTTTTTGTTCTTTTCTCAATATTTTTACTTTTTTTTTTCTTTTGTATTTTGGGAATAAAAATCTAAGATTTCACGAGAAAACAAGGATTAAACACTAATTTTTTGTATTTTTCTGAGAAATATTTACAAAAGTATTTTTTTTTTAGAAGCTTGGACCATTTTGGGGAAATTTCTTTAGAAGAATGGGTTTGGACCCAGATTTTGAGAAAATGTTCGAGTTTTGACACTCGAATTGATAAATACAACTTGATGGATCAAACGGATGTCGGATGGACTGTCCGAGCTATTCAAAAAGTTATTTTGGAAATTTTGAGAATTTGATTTAAAATTGGATAATGAAGCTTAGATTTGATTCTGACAATGGATCCGGATCCGAAATTGAGTCAAATATATAAAATGAATCTAATTTCAGCGAAATTTGAGAAATAAGATGGAATTTAGATTTAAAACTGACTTAATTACCCAGAAAGTGGGGTCAGGGGTAAAAAAGGGGAATATTTACCATATTTTGAAAAATTTGGGGTGTTCACATGGGTGTTTAATTTACATCACGGTAGTAGTTTAGTTTTCCTGTTTCTTAGTCTTACAAATTCATTAAAGTGTATTAGTGTAATGTAATTTAGATGTTTGAGTAACTTTATATTGTTAGGTGTCTTTAATTTAATTTGTATTTTCATGTAGAGTCAATGTAAGAGTTTGTTTAGTTTCATTTGATTAAAAATTCTGTAGGTATTCGTAGGTTAGTTTGTTGTTTGCTGTCTTTGAGTTTATATTTAATCATAGGTTAATTAGCTTGTTAATTTCTTGATGTGTATTCTAGTTAATTTAGTCTTAACTTAGAGTGTCGATTTTGTGTATATGGTCTAAAATAGATAGCTTCTCATTTTCAATTTTTACTTATCCATTCTTACCCTTTTAGTGATTAATATATATTTTGATTTAGCTAGAGTAATATTAGAGTAGCTTAGTTACTTATTTAGTAGTATATATTAGTGAAGGGTCTTTGAGTAATTGTAATTGAGAGTCATTTTTGGTATGAAGGCCATCCATTCAAATTCGTGATTGGCACTTAAGGAAAGATCTTTATGAGTATATCCAACAAAAGGTAATGCATTGTCTCTCTTACACGTTTGGAAATAATTGTCATTTGCAAAGATAATCATAAAACCGTGTAAGAGGTTTTGAGAAAGGTTTTCAAGAGGAGTTATTGATTTGAATATCAAAATCTTTCTAAAATGGTTCACACGAGTTGGGAAAGAAATTAATTATGCTATGATTTGGTATTCAACCCAAAATCGTGTAAGATTTAAGTTGGACGGTTTTCAGCATTTAATAACTTTCCTAATGTGCTATTATTAAGGCAATTATTAATGGAGTTGGCCCCTACCAAATTCGTGTTTTATCTTTTCTAAGCCCTTGATTAATTTCCTATTTTAACATAACATAGATAGGATAGTGTTAATGTGGCATTTATTGTCTTAAATTAGGAATTGTAAAATTGTGTGTTAGGTGTTTAGGAAAGTTCAATAGGTAGGTAATGTTTTCATTAGTATTGGTTTATATTCTAATTAGTTGTGTAACTTAATTATGTTAGGTTTTATTGTATTTAGTTGGCAAGTTTAATTAACCTAGTTAGTCACCCTAGGTTGGCATGGACCCTATTCAAGTCATATCCTAAACCGCCCCTAGCTAACTCTAGTTAGTGCTTAACCCTAGGTATCCTAAACCATAGTTAGTAAATTAATTTGAGTTAATCTAAGTAACCCTAACCGACCCTAGTTTAATCTAAGTTGATAGTCAACCCTAGTTAATTAACTACTAATCGTAGGTAGTTAGTTACCCTAACTAACCATAGTTAATAGCTAGTCTAGTTAGTTACACTAACCGTATAGACTAACCTTAGATAGTTAGTTAAATTAGTTAGGAACTAACCTTAGTTAGCATTTAGCCTTAGTCGATTAACCCTAGGTAGTTAGCTATTAACCTTAGATTAGTTAACTCTAATAGTAGTTACATTAACACTAGGTGGTTTGTTTTAATTAAGTTTTAGAATTAGAGTTAGTTAGTTAGTGAGTTTAGGTTAGATTAGACTTAACAAGTGGTGTAGATTAGATTTAATATTCGTTGTTTAGTTTATTTATTAGATTTTATCTAATTAGCTTAATTGTTGTCCTTTCTATAGTTTAACAGTAGTTTAGATTAGGTTAAGACTGTTTTGATATTTGATTTAATGTTTTAATGTCAATTGTGGATTTATACAAATGAATAGTGCACTGAATTTTAAAACTAATTTTTACCCTGTCGTGCACTCATCATTTTATGTAGATTATTTTGAAGTTTTCTCAAAATTATTTTTCTATTCTCTACATCTCTGTGTTAATTGTCTGAAGACCAAATTTCAACTCAATCCGAGTTGATTTGGTCTGGTTTTTAAGCGTTTTGTGAAAACAACTTTTTCTGGATTTTAAATTTTGGGTCCTGCGATTTCCAAGATTATCCTTATTTTGAAACGCTTATATCTGGAGATCCAGAACGTATTTTTCAAATTTGTAAAATGTGTCAGATTTTTTGATCTGTCAGTTACAGAACAGAAGTGATTTCAGAAAAAATGGATTTTGTTTGACCCTTAAAAACAATGATTTGTGAAAAGCTGTCAGAGTCCACTTTTGCATTCTTTAGGGACAAAATAGTCATTTAGTTATTTGTTTAAGTTAATGTAGTTTTCATCTTTTCTAGTCTTGTAGTGATTGAATCAGAGTTAGTTAGATTAATTAGAGTTGTTTTACTTAGTTAGTTTTGTTAGAAGTTGTAATTGTAGTTTTCTGTAGTAATTTAATTGTAGTTTAATTTCAGAAATAGTGTAGAATTAGTTATAGTTTGTAATTTAGATTTAAGTATTAAGTGTTTACTAACTTTATATTTTCATTGTGTAGGTTGATAAGTTAGAACAGGTTCACAGACGTAATTCAAATATGAGGTACCAATGCACATGTGATGAAAAGACAGTTTTGCCCCTGGAGATCTGTTGAAGACTTAACTTCCTGCTTGAGTTTATTTTTATAGTTTAGATTGTTATTTAATTTAAATTATAATATTGACATAGATTGTAAACTTTGTTATATTAATAAAGTGTTATTTTAGATTTATTTCAAAATATATCCCGTTCCCTGTGGATTCGACCCGTACTCGCCACTCTGTGGAAAGTCGGTTTTTATATCTTTGGTTGACGATTTTTCCTTGATTTCATTGAAAAATATTGTTTTAAAAATATGCATTCCAAAAGTACCAACCATGGAGCACCACTTAGTTGCAGCCCCTAACCTTAGCGTCATCTCCACCATCTCCTCCGTTGTTGAAAGCCGCAAAGGTGAGACGCACCTACACAAGACCATGAACAAGGGTTACGGTTGAGCATTTCAGTTTTTGATTTCTCATTTATGTATTTAAAGAATAGGCTGCATGCTTTGTGAATGAACTTTCGGTTGAGCATGCCATCACTAAATGGTTTTCCTTCGTTAGGCAAGTAGCTGCACAAAGGGTTGAGACCCTTCCTTATTCTTGTGTTTTTCCTTGATTTATGGCATTTTCTTCTTCATTGGTGGCTTGATGCATGATATTCAAGGTTTTTCCAAGGTTTTATACGTTTGGCAAGGAGGCCACATTTCGGCATAAGCCAGCAACCCTACATGTCGGGTTAGCCCCTTTTTGGGTGCTGCTGGCTTAGGCTAAACGGGTAGAGCCGTGGTGGAATCGCTCCATTGCAGTTCTTATTTCGTTTTCTGTCCGTTGTCCATAAACGCCATGTTCCTTTGTTTTATTTCTTTTAGATGGATGTTCCTGGAAGTGTGACCCAGGTCGTTCGCAACTGGGTTTGCCTCCCTCCTCTTGGTTTTTTCCGGCTTTGCGCAAACCCTTTGCGAGCACCCATTTTGCGTGGCTGGGGGTTTCTTTGGGCCTGACATGGTCTGGACCAAATCTGGTTCAGACCTGTCAAAGGCCATGGCTGAGCCCAGTCAGGTGGGGGCGTTAAGCCCTTTTGGGTCCTCGGTTTTTTTTTTGGGCCTGCTGCAACCTTGTGCTGTCGAGCTGCAGCTGGGTGCAGGCTGCGGGCCTGCACCCCACTCCTTTTGGTGCTGGCTGAAGCCAGCTGGGTATGGACGCTCTGTCCAGACCGTGCTCAATGTTGGAGCATGCCCTCCATGGTCTAGACCAGTCGGTCCAGACCTGGACTGGCTTTTGGTGGCTGAACCACACCCGGTCTGGACGCCCAGTCCAGACCTCGCCTTTGTTGTGCCAGCCCAGCTTGGGTCTGGACCAGTTCGGTCCAGACCTGGTCCTCCCCTAGTTGCCGTGACCACCTCTTGTGGCCTTCCCCTGGACCAGACCTACTTCGTCCAGGAGGTTCGGTCCCAGCAGCAAGCAAGTTGCTGTCATATCGCAGTGGTTGCTGCTTTGTTTTGGTTCAACAGGGCCCCCCATTTTGGGCCTTGCTACATGCGCATGGTGCCCCATGGCACCGGGTGGCTGGTGGTCAGCAGTTGGATTATGCATACTCTTCGTCACCCCTTTTCGCTGTATTAGCGAGCCTCCGGGCTGCATCCCATGGGGCTGCATATGCACTTATGACACGGGCCCCATAACTCCAAGGATTTGACATGTCACGACATGAATGCGCGTGTTGTTCCAAAGCACATATATATATATATATATATATATATTTGCACGTATCATAAAAGATAAAGTTATCGATGCGATATGGTATGGACTCACACTTATGTGCGTACGTCCGTTGTTGAAATGGAACGCGAAGTGCCTCCAAATGACACCCCTTTTAAATGTGTTAAAATAAAATAAGGTTGTTGCGTGATTAAGAACCTATGGCGTATAAATGGATATGGCACTTCCCTCGTCTTACAAGGCACGACACAATTATATATTTATTTAAGAGTATTATCATGTGTTTGTGGCGTGGCTTTTTTATGGTGTTTGAATGGCATGTACACGGCCACACACACATTAGCACGTAAGCTGGCACACGAAATGAATGCAGTCACATATTCATACTTGCGATAATTGAGTGTACGAATCGCCTTGTCAAATTATAAGTATGTTCCCTAAGTACAAAGGGATTCGCAAGATACATGTTTGGAAGTATGGCCTTACGAGACTTATGTGATTTTTAGAAACTCCTTGGCGAGTTTTGGTGCGGGTGATGGCCCCACCTCGCGAGATGAGCTCGCTTATGTTAAAGATACAAGTTTAATATGCTTTTGCTCGCCTCTTGATTGGTTTCTAGAAATGCCTTACCGTGGCAAAATGTTTCTAACTATCTCATCATAATGTTCAATGATTTGTATCGTCACTTGGCTAGTTCTCGTACTTATGACACGATGCACGTGCTTGTCCATTTGTATTTGTGCACAGTTCACGATGACACATCTGTTCGCACATCGCAGCCTCTTGTGTTGTTACATTAGCCATTTTATGTTCTGTGATGCATACCATGTTACAAATGCCATAAATTGTGTAATGGATAGTCGTAGTCACTTTCTCATATCTTGCATGATTGCATTGACTTATGCCAGTAAATTATCATTTATTGCTCCATGTATAGATTGGTCACTTTCTTGTACTTGCTCATACTACACTTGTTCAATTATTGCAAAAGAATAAGCATGCTATGTGTTGCATGAATAGCTCTGCTTCGTTTTCCATACATTGTTATATTGTGTTTTGGTTTGTCTCACCAGCTCGAAAGAGTTCTGACCCTGTTTTATGGGGATACAAGTGTTGCCTCTAGGCGTGCGATGGAGCTCGATGTGCGGCAGCGGACCTGAACCCACACTTCTGAACCATCGAGGATCTAGGCAGATTGTTGTTTTTGTAAAAGAAGAATGACTTGTACATTTTGTAAAATGATAATAAAACTATTTCACTTCACTATTGTTTCATCCTGTGACGCGCCCAGAGTTTCCACTTGGTTTCCCTTTTTGGTACTTCCGCACTTGCGCAAATGTTTTCCATTGTCTTCAAAAAAAAAAGTTTACTCTAAAATCTAAAAGATTTTCAAAGTCGGGAATTCTGGGGGCGGCGCAATTTCTACCCGATCTTCAGGTTGCTGGGATTTCTTCCAGAACCATAGTTTGGGATAAAGCCTCATAACTGGGCCACCTATTTGGGCTAATGCCCCCCTGCCACGTACTAAGGGTCATAGTCCAACGTATACCGGCAGACGCTCAAGGATGTTGGGAAAATACAAGCCTAGAACTGGAGATGAGTTTTTATGCCATGTACTTCGGGTCTCGACTCGAGTATATCGACATAGCCTAGAGTCAGGATTAGGGTCCTACAACTATTTCAAAATTGATGCATTTAGAGTCAGCTTCTTAGGGAGTACTGTATGTGCATAATTATTTGTGCAAGATGTGATTGAATGCATTCTCCTTTATTTCTTATTTCCCTTTTATTTGCCTTTTACATCATTTTTCAAATCTCATTTATTTTTCCAACAGTTTTATCAAAAACCTGGACGGTTTTCAAAAACCTCATATTTTTTCTCAAAAAGTTCAGGTGATTTCTCTTTTCCTACCTTTCCTCTGGATCTTGAATTTCCAACCTCTTTTTTATCCTGCTTGCAATTTTTAAAATCATATATTTTACAACTATTTTCCCTAATTTTCCAATCCTTCTGTCTATTTGCAAAATTCTTTACCTTATTTTCCTCGTACATTCTTGGATTATTGCGGTGGAAATTGTATATCCACCTTCCTTTTTGCCATCATTTCATTCCAAATCCTTTTATAGATTGTTTTCGTCAAGAGATATCTCTTTCCTTCAAAAAGGGTCTTATTTTTCATGGTTGACGACCTCGCCAAGTAACAAGGCATATCTCATTTGTTTATTTTCTCTCACGGAATAACAACGCAATTGTTGTGATTCCACCGATGACCCAATCCCTGGTAAAGGGATATCCTTCAAATCGTCAACCAAATTTCAAATATTCATCCATTATTGTTCTTCTATTCTCCAAGTCATTGCCTTCAAAGATTTTTACATCACTCTGATCATCCCTTTGTTGTACAAAGAATTTTGGCGTAATTCAGACCCGATCTGGGAAGAAAACAACATCGCCTCAACATCCTAGCAGTGGCAGCGAGCAAGAAATGGATTCACCACGATCTGCCAAAAAATAGAGTCATAAAGCCAATGATGATGTGGATCCACAAATGTACTCATTATTTCAGAAAATGATGAGTAAAATGATGGCAGAGCAAGTAGGGGCCAGTTCCGACAAGATTTCTACCAAGAAAAAGATTAAGGGTCATATTTTGAAAAAGCACCCAAAATTTTCAAAGAAAAGAATTCAACAGGAGGATATTTCAGAAGAAACCGAGTCAAAGGGCGACACAGATGAAGAGTGTGAGATTCATCCAGCTTTTCAGAAGATGACTCAGGGGCAAGGGTCGACCATTAAGTCCAAGGATCAGTCTGTTAATGACCTCGACCAACTACAACTGAAAGAAGTGATCAAGATAGTCAAAGATCTGCAGGCCTGTGACAAAGGCAAGAAGGTCTTCACGAGTGAAGACTTCTATGATGGTTTAGACGAAGATGATAGTCTCGACGATCTTCCCAAGAAATTTATCAAGTTTGATGGTTCAGGCAATCCAAAGGTACATTTGGCCATGTTCTTTGTCGAGTGTGAAATTCAAAAAGGATAATCAAACTCTCTTCCTTTGCTTCCCTCACAGTTTGGAGGGAATGGCGGCCAAATGGTATTCAGAGTACATCAATCCCATTGAGTTGAAGGAATTTGACAAGGTGGTTAATCTTTTCATTGAGCGTTTTTTGTTCAATATAGAGGCGCTACCAACCCTTAATCATCTCTACAATCTAAAGCAGAGAGAGGATGAAAAAGCCAGAGACTTCATTCATAGATGGAGATCCACTTGCAATCAAATGAGGGATCCAATATCAGAGGTGCATGCATTGTCAGTGATCTTAAATAATTTCTCCCAACCCTTGAGGGGCCTGATCTCTACCTCCCCGACACGATCCTTTGTTGAATTAATAGAACGAGCCGAATGGATCGAAATGGGGATAGAAAATGGCGTATATGAGAGCCTCACACTCTTGAAAAATAGCTCAGACGCCAAAGGAAAAGTGCAAGCCACTCATGCAACCAACACCACAGGCCAAGACAATAACAGCGGCATGAAAAGCAAAAAGGGTAATTCCCTCAAGCATGATAACAAGTCTTTTGACTCCCCGCAGAAATCAGGTACTCGAGAGAAGATAAAGCGTGGCGGTTGGGGTTATGATCGCAAATTCACTTCTTTAGATCAACCGTTTGAGGAAGTTCTTGAATACCTGCTCGAAAAAGATTTGATCAAACTTTCAAGGATTGTCGATCCTCCAGTCGCCCTAGGGAAATAGAAAGATCATTTCTGCAAGTTCCACCGAGCAATGAGGCATGATATTGAGCGTTGCTTCATCCTCAAGAAAATTATTCAAGACTGCATCGACAAAAAGCTCCTTGTAGTAGATGAAAAAGATACCAGTCCATCATCTTGACTGAGCATCACTCAAGAAGCTGACAATGACAGCATTTTCCCATTTCTCATCTTGCTTTTAATTTAGAAGGATAATGTAATCCTGTTTATCTTTCCGTAATTTGTCATTTTTCCTTCAATGCATCAATAAAATTGTGAATTTTTCTCACAAATTTGATGCCACCTTGTTCTCTTTCTTTGCACCATGTCCTTACGCAAGGAGTGATATTCTTCAGAGTCTCTCATGAATCAATCAAAAGTCAGTTGCTTTGTTAATTTTAGAGAGCGTTCTTCAAACGTCAATTATCTTCCTTCTATCCAAAATTTGCTTCCCCTATTACACTGGGGCATTATTTTGAAAATTGTCTTTAAAACATCTTGTATACAGGCAGGATCAAACAAATCTCTCATTTTGCACGCATGTGCACCCATTTATATAATTTGCATTCATTTGCATACATTGACATTCAATTGCATTCATCTGCATTCATTTGCATCAATTTGCATTTGCATCAAATTCAATTTCTTCTTTAGGTTAAGGGATAAACCTAAGTTACCCATTCAGGATAAAGGGATAATCCTGAGACACCGATAAGTCGTCCAAGTCGTCGCGAAGGTGAAGATTGAAAATCTCCCCATCGCGACCAACAAACGCTTTTCAAAAACACCTATCTTTTTCAAATTTGACCTTCGAGTCAAGCCTTTTATCAAAATCATTTTTGCCAATCTTATCAAAATCAACCTTCGAGTAAGCCTTTTTCTAAACCCAGCTTAGCACTGGTCCTTCCAAACCCAGTTTCGTATCGGTCCTTCCATAAAAGTCCAATCTTTGAATTGGTCCTTCCAAACTCGGTTTCGTATCGGTCCTTCCATAAAGGTCCAATCTTCGAATTGGTCCTTCCAAACCCCGTTTTGTATCGGTCCTTCCATAAAGGTCCAATCTTTGAATAGGTCCTTCCAAACCCTGTTTCGTATCGGTCCTTCCATAAAAGTCCAATCTTTGAATTGGTCCTTCCAAACTCGGTTTCGTATCGGTCCTTCCATAAAAGTTCAATCTTCGAATTGGTCCTTCTGAAACTTCGTTTAACACTAGTCCTTTATCAAAATCCATTGAGTTGGTCCTTCCAAAACCTAGTTTTAGCACTGGTCCTTTACCAAAATCCATTGAGTTGGTCCTTCCAAAATCCAGTTTTAGCACTGGTCCTTTACCAAAATCCATTGGGTTGGTCCTTCCGAAACCCAGTTTTTGCACTGGTCCTTTACCAAAATCCATTGAGTTAGTCCTTACAAATTCGGTTTAACATCGGTCCTTCCAAATTCAGTTTAGCATCGGTCCTTCCAAATCCAATTTTTCAAATTGGTCCTTCCAAATCCGGTTTATCATCGGTCCTTCCCAAATCCAATTTTTTAAATTGGTCCTTCCAAATCCGGTTTAGCACTGGTCCTTCCCAAATCCAATTTTTCAAATTGGTCCTCCCAAACCCTAGTTTAGCATTGGTTCTTTCATCAAATTCAACCTCGCATTGATTCTTTTACCAGATCTAGTTTTATGCTGGTCCTTTTACCAAATCCAGTCCTCTGTTGGAATTTCCAAAATTCATCTTTCGAGTTGATCTTTTACTGAGTCTTTTCAGGACTCAATTTAGCCAAGGATGTGTCAATTAGACCTCAAGCAATTTCTTTCATCATGGATTCCAAGAATATTTTGTCAATTCGTCATCAAATATTTGTTGATTTCAAGACTTTTATTACATAAAAGAATTACCTCAGAATACCTTCATCATTACTTCTGAAAGAGCAAAGCTTTCGCGAAAAAGGATTCAAAATTCAAAATCTTTTTATTGGCCAACCAAAAGGATGAAGAATAAATCCTCGATATGGCCAGCAAAGAAAATTCAATGTTGTTGCAAAGCCATAAGTGAATGATATTGATCGCAGTCAACAACACATTTTTAAAGATTATTCTTGTGGAAATAAGGCAGTCGAAATATCCTGGATAAGAAAGAAAAATTCACTCAATTTTCATATTTTTTCAATCATTTAAGCTGCAATTAAATATCTGCAAAAGGGATCTCTCAATCTTCGTCAAGTTGAAGACTGGTGGATGAGTTAGACCTCTGAGGCCAAAGAAGATTTGGATCATCTCCAAGATGAAGGAGTTTGTGACGGATCCTTCCAGGGAAAGTTCAGATCACCGCCAAGTTGAAGGTGAATGCGATGAACCTTCCGACAAACCCTAAAAGATATTTAATTTTTGTTATCATCAAGAGATTTTCAACCAAAGAGACAATATCATTTGTATAATTCCTGAGACAAAGAAGGATCGAAAAATCTCCAAGTTAAAAGAGTTTGTGACGTACCCTTCCCAGAAAAAAAAGAAAAGTCAGGACATCTCTAAAATGAAGGATGATGTAATAAACTCCCCCCAAAACCCAAGAAAGCTCAATGTCTCAAAAAGAGTGCAGAAAGATCATCATCCAGGATATCAAACTGCCAAATCTATTAAGAATCTTCTTTCATTTTGTGAAATTTTATTATCAATATTCTTTCACCAATTGCTTTCACAATATCAAGAATACTTTCTTTTCTAGTTCATATCAAGGAAATTGATAGCTTCCTTGAAAAAAAAGTCAATTGCAAGGAATTAGAATTTGAATTTGAATCTTGATTCTACTGAGTTAAGTCCAATTGGAAGTAATACTTCAGGTAGAAAAGACGGAATATTTTTGCACCAATGTGCATCATTTTCAATTATTTTGAGTCAACAACAAATTTCAACATTTTGACAACGTTTTCTAATTATCCTGATGTGAAGTGAGAGCTTGTTGTCCGCTTTTGACACATTCTGACGCCATTTGTTATCCCTTTTCGGACTTGATAATAAGAGTTTTCAAGATTCCTTCTCTTCTTTTGGTATAATCTGAGCGCTTGGACTCTCAGATTTGCACGCTTACCTATGTCCCCACTATCCCACCATAGACAGTCCAATTTTGGCTTGAGGTTAAGCCATCAATCATTTTCTCACAAAAGGTCATCAATTTTAAAAGTTATTTAGTCTCAGCAATGAGGCACCCAAAATCAACCTCTTTTCAAGCTTTAGGGACCCCCAATTTCATCCTGTTGCAAAACCCCTATCAGATTCATTGTGCGGAAGTCCGAAGGTTCCATCATGGTCTCTTCTTTCGAGAATTCCATCATTTTCATTCTCGATCAGGTTAAGGGTTAAACTTGCACCTCATGTTGATGAGGTATTTCGTTTCCCGATCAGGTTAAGGGTTTGAACCTGAGCCTCATTCTGATAAGGTATTTTGTTTCCCGGTCAGGTTAAGGGTCAATCCTAAGCCTTGTTTTTACATGAGGTATTTTCGTCCCATCCATGTTAAAAGCAAAACTTGAGCTTCACTTCTTTGAAGTAAATCTTTCTTCGTCATTCTCCTTTCCATACCTACCATTTTCATCACGCTTAATCTCTTCATAACCAGTCAAATCCTTCTAACTGTGGCATTTTTATAGCCCAAATTTGGTGTGTTTTTCTTTGCCACTAAGCTCGGCCCTAAGCCGGCTTAGTAGCAAAGAGGGGCATCTGTAAACACCCTAAATTTTCTTTATCCATTCCCAGACACTCCCCTTCATGTAGATGCCAACCCTGGTAGGTCAGTACAGAAGTCTAACCCCGAGTCTATCTTAGGAGATTACCATTTACCCACTTTTATTAGAAAAATTACTATTTTACCCCTAGGTCATCCTAAGCCCCCAGTCAGTCGGAGTTAACCAAGCTCATTCCCAAGCTCAGAAACGGTTAGAATGTCAGTCGTTTCTAGCTCACTTGAGCTCACGATGAGCAGACCATGTTCATTTCTGACCATTCCTACCAAAATGGGCTCATTTCTCACTCAAATCCAAGCCAATTGTCTCTGAGTCAGTCATATTCCTTTGAGTCTAGCTTGAGCTCACCAGGAGTTCAAGTGCTCTAATTTCAGTTCAAAACCACTTCCAAGTGTCTAGGAGCCCATTTTAGCCCATTTCAGCTTATTCAACTGAAATTGAGCTGAGTCCAATCAGTTGAGCTAGTGTTTAAGTTCCAATTTTAGTTCATCTCAGTATTACTGATCTTTGTTCTAGCTCAAACCCAGTTCTAGTCCACAACTCACTTCACTCCAGTGACCATTTCTCGCCATTTCTCTAAAAATGGCAGCATTTCTTGATAATTCAGTCTGAGAGTTCAGTTGAGTTAGTGTCATGTCAGTCCATGTGAGTTCTGAAACCCTAAAACCTAGCTCAATCCAATTCATTTCAGTTCAAACCATCTCAAACCTCAATTTTCAGTGTCACTCTGGCCCGACAGGGACAGAAAAATCATTTCTTGAACCATTTCGCCAAATTTTATCAATTTTACCACTTTTTGAACTAGTATAACTGTCAATCGGGGTCTAATATCTAAAATTCTTCATCCAGGGTTAGCATTTCGCATGGCATTTCATATCATTTCTCATTATTTTCCATCATTTCATAACATTTCATTGCATTTTATTTCATTTTCGAGATCCAGAACTCTAGTTTTGAAAATTTCAATCTAGATTTGAGTTTTAAAGTTTTCAAAAATCAATTCCAAATCATGATTTTCCAAAATTAACATTTTTACCCCCAGGATTCTAAATTTGGAAATATTTTCCCAAGAAAACAATCTGGATTCTTTTCAAACTTGATTTTTCAAATTCTAAACTGGATTTGATCTGCAACGGGGTATAGAACTTTAAATTCTGAGCTTATTTCTAAAACTGCCAAAAATAGCCAAAAGTTTTTCTAAGGAATTTTACAAAGTCATTTTACTCTTTTTGCTTTTGTCACAAGTGGGACCCACTCTAAGTGGTGTCACACTGAAGCTTTTGATTTTTATTTCAATATTTCCTTTTTTAGAAATCGTGTGGGCCTACTCTAATGTGGTGCCCACTTTGAGAACCCTTTTTGGAAAAACCGTGTGGGCCCCACTCCATTGGCAGCGTCACATGTAAAAAAAACAAAATAAAATAAAAAGGAAAATAAAAATAAAAAAATCAGATTTTTCTTTCCTTTCTTCCCTTTCCCTCTCCTCTCCTTTCTTTACCTACTTTTCCATTTTTCTTTCTTTTGTCTTCTTTTCCCTTTTCTTTTTCCTTTCCTTTCTCCTTCTTTTCTTCTTTCCTTTCTTCTCTCTCTTCATTCTTTCCATTCCCCTTCGCATTCACGTACAGCCCATTCCTCCTTTCTTCCCTTCCTCTTATTTTCTTCTTCTTCCTTCTCTTCTCTTCTTTTTTTCCTTTCCTCTCTTCTTCCTCATCTTCTTTCCTTCTTTCTTTCCTTTCTTGCATTCTTTCTTTCCCTCTATTCTTCCTCTCCTTATTACTCATCTACTTTCTAATTCTCCTAAGTCATCCCATACGGCTGAGACAATTCACTCACATTCACCTCTCAAAACCTAATCCTCTCTCCAAGTCTCTCATCTCTAATCATATGACAGACCCTTTTTCATATTCTATTCATTACACATCTCATTCTCTCTCCCTTCTCTCATGTTCTCTCTCACATAACGGAAGCATCACACGGCTGGGCACTTTAGCCCCTTTCTCCTCTTGATTTCCACGCATAGCTCTCTCTCTCTCTCTCTACCCTCTTTCTTGGTTCTCTTTTGGCTCCAGCTACCAGATCCTCTTGGCATCAGCAGCTCCTCCACCTCGAAGCAACACCAACCTCCTCCAAGCTACAACACACCCTCCTTGGCTCCAGCCATAATCGCCCCTCCAAAGCCATCTTCAACTCCAGCAGCAGCCCCCAACCAAGGAAACAACAGGTTCCTCCTCGAGCCGCAACCCCCATTGGTGTTACTCTGCTATAGCCACCTTTCAAACAAGCTAAAACCACCATCTGTTGCAGCCATTTCAAATATTACAACCCTGGTGTAGCCCGTCCATCGGCGCAGCAAGTCCTCCTTTAACCATATCCAAGTGCAAATCCTAGGTAAAAATCCTTCCTCGTATTTTCCTTTAAACATAGCTTGTGAATCCAGTTTAAAATTAGATCCACATGTCTTGGAAATCATGTTTTTTTTTAGTTGTCATGATGTAAAATTTTCGATTCACCATGAAAAGGCTATGAAAGAGGGGTGATCCATCTGACAAGTGGATCGAATCTCCTCTCATCAAAAGCTAACATCAAGCCAATATCATACCTTCCTGGGTATTTCTTTTCTTTTCTTTTCATTAATTTCATGTAGTTTGCACGTTTTAAAGTTATATTTAGGTTCATTGCATGATTTAAGTAGTTACTCTAGTTATGTAGCATAGGTTTTACTAGTTTTTGCCTAAAATTTTTATGCTTTGATTTTATGCATAGTCCAATTATGATTCTATGTCTAATTTTTCTTCTATAAATCTTAAAAAAATTATGATAGTTGTATTATCTTGTCTGCGATCTTCTGCAAAAAATCCAAATCAAATCGGTCTTGTAACTCCATTAAACAAATTTAGTCCCAAATCGGGTTTTCAACCCACTGAAAATTCCAGACCTCTCTTTAGCAGATTTGTTAATCTGAGATCTTCCCTATGGGAGATCTGATTCATTCCCTAAAAAATGCAATAGATCCATGGTAGAACCTATTATTTTTCAGTATTTTTCTGGATTTTTCTAAAAGGATTTAGCCTCTGTCAAAAATCAGATTTTCCAGACCTTTATGAAAATCTTGTCATCTATTTGTCAGGGTCTAGACCGACCTTAATCTGCTACAGCGCTCCAATTCGTAGGTCGGATGCTCCAACCATCAAAAAAGGAATTGTTCCTCAGAACATCCTCTGTTAATTCCAAGAGTTTTAAAATTTTTAGGATTTATATTCTATCATTTTTAGATTATACAAACTCACCTATCCATTCCCTATCATTTCAAGTTTATCAGAATTAGAGATTTGATAACCCCTTGTGTCCTCCCAATTCATGAGTCCAATGCCAAAGTTGTCAAAATAGGAATTGTTTCTCTGTGTGTCAGGGACCTTATCCTAAAATTACATCCATTTTGGCCAATGTTTGTTATTTATCCTGCATTTTTTGTAAAAACCTATCAGTCTGCCTTAAGTTCTAGAGTCACCGGATTCCGACTAAACTTGCCAGAGCTGTAAATCTCTGACCATAGGTCAAATCCTAAATATGTCAAAGGAACAAATCCTTGCCTAACTGTCCTCTGTTACCCCATAAAATTTGGTAGATTTCTATGGTAGGTTAGTACCCAAAATTTGGTTTTTTTTTTGGGGAAATCTAGGTTTTAAGGCAAAATCATGTATTTTTCTAGGATTTTTATTAATTTCCATATTAGAAAATACTAAAAAAATAAATTTACAAATTTCCTTCTATTTTTAGGTTTAGTCTAGGTGTCCATGCAAAATTTGGTGTAATTTGGAGTTCATTTGCCATATGAGTTAGTTAAATTGTTAAAATCAAAAGTGAAACTCAGCCGAAATTCAAAGTTTTGTGATATTTTTACATTTTTAGGGTTTTAATGTGTATCTCATCATCTCATATCATATTATAGTTGATTTCCATGCCATTTTTATTCATTGAAATTCCAAATTCCCATTTTTACAAAAAATATTTTTGAAAAACCCTAATTTCAAGGCCATAGTCTTTCTATCGGGGACATTTTGGTCATTTTCATCCCAATTTTAAATTTCCAAATCTTATTTTCGTATTTTTAATCCATTTTCATCATTTATTTCTTATGTTTATATCAAGGAGGTATAAATCAGGGTTTATATCTAGATAATATCTGATAATTTCCCAATATTTTTGGATAAATCTAGATAAACCTATATTTCTGTGTTAACCCCATTTTCTAGTTTTGATGGAATATCCAGGAAGAAGACTTTCATTTAATTTCTCTTATTCAATTCAATGTAAATATCAAATGTAATATTTGGAATAAGAGTTACATTTCCTGCTTAGAATAGGATGCATTGCATATAGTTTGTTTTCATAAATTTAATATTTGATGTATGATTTATGCCTATTTTTTTTAAATCCACTATGGTTGACACAAATGGCACGTGCACAAGCTCTTAAGGAGTTGACAAACTCGGTGGAATTTGTATTTATGGCCATTGTTAGAATACAAATGAAACCCACATTTGTGATCTTCGTATTAGCCACATTTAACCTACACTCTTAGGCTAACTTCAAAAATGCACTGCATTTCTCAAAAACACAAAAGGATTTTTTCAAATTCCTCAAAGAAATATCTTTCAAATCCATATCCATTCATTTCAATCATTTCAAACAATCATATGCTTTCATCTCAATTCATAAAAATCAATTTTCTCAAGATTTTCTAAGTCTTTCTCAAGAATTGATTTTCTAAAAAATTATGAGTTTTCAAATGATATTTCAAATATTTCTCAAGTTCAAATCATGTTTTTCCTATCTTTTAATATTCTCAATTTCATTTTCAAAGTTCATAAATCAATTTTCTCAAAGTCTTTAAAATACCTCTAAAACTGGGTTTTCCCAGAATTCTCAAGTCCATTTTAGAAATTGATTTTCTCAGAAAAGCAGTCCAAATCTCAAAATTGAGTTTCTCAAAGTTTAAATTTTCCCGAGAATCAATTTTCCCTTCAAAAGTTATTTTTTAATGAAATTCATGATTTTCCCAGGAATTCTTTTTCCAAGCACATTTCATTATTCCAAGCAAACATCATATTTCTCAAAATGTGCATCTTTTCAAAGAATTCATAGCACATGCCTAATTCTTTATGCGTTTTAGGAAAATAGAGCATGATTTAGATGATTGAGCCTAGTTAAAGCACACTTTTGATCCTTGATGAAGACAATGTCTTTATGAGATCTCTTGCCCATGAATCCCAATCCTGCTCGGCGCAGATGATGATTAGGGATTACTGGCTCTAGACGTCCATCTTCGTTCTTGCCTAGGCCTTTGAAAGGCTGATAACCGTGCTTTAGTAGAAGATCGAATCCTTTCTTGGCTTTCATAAACTGTGGGAACAAAGGATGATCGCTGAAGGTGCTGTAATCAAGACGACCTCTGATCTTAAAAAAATGTGGCACTTGCCATCGGACCATCGTTGCGGTGTGCTTTGTCTCTTGTGCTGCCTCTAGCTTCAACATCTCGAGGCTTTCACTGAGAATAACCTCTTCGCTTTCCCTAATGCTAGGGATATCAGCGGTATAAGTTAGTCTGGGAATTTTGGGTTGTGGTAGCCTCTCTTCTGGATCTTCTCCTAGGGCAGTAGTGATCATACCGCCCATGGACCACTTAATGCACTGGTGTAGAGTGGATGGCGCTGCATTTGCGTTATGAATCCATGTGCGTCCCAATAGCAAATTATACGTTGGCGGCACATTGATAACATGGAAGAGAACCATGTGGACAAAGTAGTTGATGAAGATTTCAAGAAAAATCTTGCCCTTCGCGGTCTGTCCATGGTTGTCAAACCCATAGATGGTGATTGGATCCGGTGTGTACTCTTCTTCTTTTATACCTAGAGCCTTGGCAGTCATCTCAGAGCAAATATTGAGGCTACTGCCTTCATCGACTAGCACATGGAGTACAATCATTCCCCTGGTTTGTACCATAATTGTTATCATCGCAAAATTTTTAACTTTTTGCGAATCAAACTGACCTTTGAAAAAGTTTTTGAAAATAACTCGCCTCCGTTTTTAAAATGCGGGAAAATTCCGTAGAATGGGACTCGCCTGTCGGTACGAGGTTCAACCGTTCCTGCCACCTTTAACAGGGGTAATTGAACCAAGGATCAATCTTATGCTCTACTCTATTCAGCTTGTCTAAATCATATTCTAATTTCTAAATGCACAAAGAATCAGGCATGTGCTATGAATTTTCAGAAAATGCACATTTGAAAACATGATGTTTGCTTTGAATGATTGAAATATTTAGAAAATGTAAATCTTGGAAATGATATCACATGAGAAATCATGAAATGGGATTTAAAATATACTTCTGAGAGAAATAAAAATCGATTTTGAGAAATCCTTGACATTTAGTGAAAATCGATTCTGAGAGACTTGGTTTCTCTTAATTCAAACTTGGAAATTGAAATTCTAACTTAGAAAATTTGAATTTGGAACTTGGGAAATACTTGAAATATCCTTTGAAATTCAATGTCTTTGGGAAAATCGATTTTGCTATAAGACTTAGGAGATTTTGAGAAAATGAACTTCTTTGAATTAAGATTGGAATTGGCAAATGCATGAAATGAATGAATATGATTTTGAGGAATTGAGAAATACTTTTTGTATTTTTGAGAAATGCAGTGCATTTTTGAAGTTAGCCTAAGAGTGTAGGCTGAATGTGGCTAATGTGAAGATTATAAATCTGAGTATCATTCGTATTCTGACTATGGCCATAAATACAAATTCCACCAAGTTTATAAACTTCATAGAAGCTAGTGCATGTGCCATTCGTGTAGACCATGGTGAATTTGTAAAAATATGCATGAATCATCATCCATCACACATTAACATGATAAAAATAAACTATATGCAATGCAACCTAATCTATGCAGGAAATGTAAATTCTTATTCCAAAGTTTAATTACAAATTACATCACTATTGAAAATTAAATACATGAAAAATAAAGTCTTCAATGCACCTGCAAAACTAGAAAACTTGGTTAATGAATATATGTTGGCTTTTCTAGATTTATCCAACAATATCAGGAAATTGTTGGATTTTGCTAGATATAAGCCTCTTCCTTGATTCCCTTAAATAAAAATGATAAAGTATGAAATAAAATTGAATAAATATGAAAAAGAAGATATGGAATTTCGAAATTAGGGTCAAAATGACCAAAATACCCCTAATAACAAGACTATGGCCTTGAAATTAGGGTTTTTAGAAAGATATTTTGATAAAATACAAATTTTGAAATTTGAATGGAATAAACCCAAACCAAATATGCTATGACATGATTAAAAATATGAAATTAGGGTTAGGGATTTCGAAATTTAGGTCAAATGACCAAATTACCCCCGATAGCAAGACTATGGCCTTGAAATCAGGGTTTTCTAAAATAGATTTTGGTAAAAACCTAGGTTTTATGCACTAAATGAAATCAAATGAGCATCAATTTAAACCTAAAGCATACTAACATGATTATGAACATGATTAAACCCTAAAAATATATGCTTATGCACGAAAATCCAATAATATCACAAATTTTGTGATTTTTGCAGTGTTTTTGGATCTTTCAGGAACCCGGTTTTGCAATTTGCTTAATTCAGCCATCAAATGGATTCCAAAATCCATAAAAATTGGTACCTGTACTTGTTATAACCCTAATGTCTAATTGGAATTATAAAAATAATTTTTTGACATTAAATTAATCCGAAAATTGCATTAAACCCTAAAAATATGCTATTTTTGACCTAATTCACCAACCAGTTTCAATCCAAGACCTGAATCAGGGGTCAAATCTCCATAGAAATTTATGAAATTTTACAGAGAATAACTAGAAAGGAAAACAGAGATTTCCCAATTTACATATCGAAAAAATCATCTTCGGTTAGGGAGAAACCCTTCCGGATACCTGGGCTAAAATATATCACTCTTAACAGGGATTAAAACGGCTACTTCAGATTGAAAATATAGGAATAAATATAAAACCTAAACAAAAATCTCTAAAATTTTTTTGATGAACAGTAGACAGAAAAATAACAATACTCACTTTTTACAGATCTAAAATTGGATCTGTGGTTTGGGATTTATGACTAATACAAGTCTGATTAGGGTTTTGGTAAACCCTAACGAGTTTAAACTTTAAAAACAGATTCTCTAAAAGGGGAAAAATACTAAAAAGTGATCCAAAAATCCGAAAATTTCACAGACGAAAGATCTATTCAATGTGAATCCATAGCACTTTACAGATCTAAAATCGGATATAATATGAGAGAAATATTATAACAGCAAGTTACCTTCTTGATTTTAACTACGATTTTAAAGCTTTAAAAACCCGATTTGATGTCTGATTTTTTTGACAGAGTTCCCGAGATCCAAAACCTCTGATTTTTCTACAGTAACTCAATAACTCATGTATGCACCACATATAAAAAATCAAAACTAAAAAATGATAACTTCAATCCGAAATAACATTATCTTTACTGTTCTAAACCTAAAACACACAGAAATTTAAGAAACTTGACAAACCATGCATTAACTAATGTAAATAAATAAAATAAACCTTAAAACAGTAAATAAAAATTATTTTTATGCTGTAGAACGTAAAAAAAACATGAATAAACCATGAAAATAAATTAAAAATAGGGAATCAATGGCTGGAATTTGATATCACCTTTAAAACATAGATTTAACCCATTAAAAAGGGTAAATCATATATTTTATTGGTTAATAATGCAAAGAATCATGTTAAAATCAATTCTAATGGATTAAAATCTCTGTAAATCATCCAAAACAGGGTTAGATCACCTTCTTGGAGTGTTCTTGCTGATTCTTGATGGTTCTTGAGGTTGAATCCATGGTTTAATCCATGAAGGGGATGACACCAATGGCTAAAATTGATTTAAAACATGAAAAAGTATTAAATAAAACTAAAAAATATTAAAAATATTACCTTGGTGCTTGCAGCTGCAATGGAGGAAGGTGGAGGTGCTGGAGAGGAGAGAGAGGCCACGAAAATTTGAGAGAAAAGAGCCCTCCTTTTGGCCCCCCTTAGGTCCCTTTTTATAGTTTTTCAAAAAGTCACTTAATTAGGGTTAATTAAGAGGTTTTTCATTTTTTTAGGACTCTTTCTAATAAATCCACTAAAGGCAACGATTTTTTGTGGTTTTCTAACCTAGGTGGGACTCTAATTAATCCCTAATTAGCCCCTAACTAAACCTAGAAAACCCCCAAATGTGATGCCACTTGGCATCTTTCACATTTGGGTTTTTAAAACACCTTTAAAAACATTTAAAAACACTAGTTTTAAAAACTAATTTTCAAAATGAGTTTTCAAAATGGTTTTGACTCTTCTAAACCTCTAACACTAACCTAGACATCAACTAACCCTAGTCTAGCCCTGACTTACTCGAATATGGCGCCACCCCGAGTGGGCCCTACTTGAGTTTTTCAAAAAGTGATTTTAAAACTTGAAATTGAAGGAGTTTTCAAAAGATTTTCAAAAGTAAACTTAAAATTAGGATTTTTGAAATGGCATAAGGTCCTAACTGAGTTAGAATTCCTCTGGATATGGTGCCAACTGAGTGGGCCCACATCGAATTTTGAACATTTTTGAAATAAACACTGAAAATGGCTTTAAAAAAGGGTTAAAATTGATATTTGAAATTCAAGATCTTTGAAAATAGGGTCTCAAGCGAACTGGAACTCCGGGTTAGAGTCCTGAACCCTTAGGACTCTGAGATTTTAGATTTTAAAAGCCAAATGAAAGAATTTTCAAAAGATTTTATCAAGAAATGATGAAATAAGTCAGAAAACACAGTCAGGGTTAGACTCCCAACTCGACCGAACTCTAAAATAGAGTCCTGAACTAACTGGACTCTGTGAAATGACCTAGATTTCTAAAACAAACGAAAAAGATTGAGAATGGAAGTAAAACAGACTTAAAAACCAGACTTCTGACCGGATTAGGACTCTGAGACAGAGTCCTGATCGGACTGAAACTTTCAAAAATTTGAGAAATTTGATGAATAGAGGCATTCAGAAGCGACACCATCTAAATGGGTCTCATCTGTGAATTGAAATCGATTAAAGTTTGAATTTGAAAGGAATCCAGATTGTTTTCTAAGAAAATATTTCGAAATACAAAGTCCTGGGGTTGGAAAATGACAAAGTATTGAATAAAAACCCAGGTTTTGAAATTGATTTTGAAATAAAGCTTTAAAATTCAAATCTGGATTGAATGTTTTGAAATAGGAGTGCTGGATCTCGAAAATGAGATGCAATGTCATGCAATGCTATGCAATGACATGCAATGATCTGTAATGACTTATGAAATAGACAAACACTGGATGAGAGTGAAAATTTGGTGTATTTACAGATGCCTCTCTTTGCTGCTAAGCCGGTTGAAAGCCGAGCTTAGTGGCAAAGAAAACATACCAAATTTGGACTATAAAAATGCCCCAGTTAGATGAATCTGACTGGGTATGAAAGAATTAGTTCAAAGGATGATGATAGATATGAAATGAAGAATAAGGAGAAAATTTTACTTCGAAAAGAAGTGAAATTCAGGTTTTGCCCTTAACCTGGATGGGACAGAAAATACCTCGTGTAGAAACGAAGCTCAGGTTTGACCCTTAACCTGACCGGGAAATGAAAATGGAATACCTCATCAAAGGAGGCTCAGGTTTGTACCCTTAACCTGAAAGGGGACGACACCTCGTGGAAAAACGAGGCTCAGGCTTAACCCTTAACCTGAAAGGGGATGATATACGGAATCCTCAAATGAAGAAACCATGATGGGACCTTCGAATTTTGCACAATAAATCCGAGAGGGGTTTGCAAAAGGAAGAAAGGGGGTTCCCTAAAGCTTGAAAAGGGATTGATCTTGGACGTCTCATTGCTAAGACTGAATGGCTTTTAAGACAGATGACCTTTTGCGGAAAATTCAGGTTTAACCCTTAACCTGAACGGGAACTGTCTATGGTGGGACAGTGGGGAGCACAGGGAAGTGTGCGAATCTGAGAGCCCAGGCACTCAGATCAAAACAAGAAGGGAAGGATCTTGGACAACTCCCATCATCCGATCCTAAAAGGGATAACAACAACGCCTGGATACATCAAAATAAACATCAAGTTCTCACTTCATGTCAGGATAACTTAAAAAGATTGCCAATAAGATAAAAAAAATTGTAGTTAATTCAAGAACGATAAGCACATATATATATGAAAAATATTCCCTCTTTTCTACCCAAAGTATTACTTCCGACTGGGCTTAACTCCGTAGAATCAAGATTCGAATTCAAATTACTTGCAATTGACTTTCCTTCAAGGAGGCTATCAATTTCATTGATATGGACGAAAAAGAATGTATTCTTGATATTGCGAGAGCTATTATCGAAAGGATATTGATAAAAGAATTTCACAAAATTAAAGAAAATTCATGATAGATTCGACAGTCTGATATCCTGGGATTCTTTTCTCATGATGATCTTTCTGCACTCTTTTTTTTGACAGAATTGGAGCTCTCTTGGATTTTTCGGGAATTACATCATCCTTCATTTTGGAGATGTCCTAGCTTTTTCTCTCTTTATTTTTTTGGAAGGGTACGTCACAAACTCCTTCATCTCAGAGATGTTCCGATCCTTCTTTTCTCTCAGGGATTATATTGACGGTTATTGGCTCATTGGTTGGGAATCTCTTGATGATAGCAGAAATTAAATATCTTTTAGGGTTTGTCGGTAGGCTCATCACACTCGCCTTCATCTCGACGGTGATCTGAACTTTCCCTGGAAGGATCCGTCACAAACTCCGTCATCTTGGAGATGATCCAAATCTTCTTTGGCCCCGGGGGTCGACTCGTCTAATTCGCCTTCATCTTGACGACAGTTGAGAGATCCCTTTTGCAGATATTTAATTGCAGCTTAGGTGATGGAGGAGATGTAGAGATGGTATGGATTTTTCTGTATCACCCAGGATATTTCGACTGCTTTATTTTTCAAGAATGGTCTTTAAAAATGTGTCATTGACTGCGATCAATATCAATCACTCATGGCTTTGCAACAACATTGAATTTTCTTTGCTGGCCATATCGCGGATTTATTCTTCATCCTTTTGGTTGGCCAATAGAAAGATTTTGAATTTTGAATCCTTTTTCGCAAAAGCGTTGTCACTTCGGAAGTAATACTGAAGGTATTCTGAGGTACAATTTTTATGCAGTAAAGATTTTGAGATCAACAACTATTTTTCATGACAAATTGGCAAAATATTCCTGAAATCCTTGGTGAAAGAAATCACTTGAGATCTAAATGACACATCCGTGGCTAGATTCTCCTCTCCTTTCCCCAAAGGAGAGACTTAGAAATTGGAAATAGGATATTGGATGACCTGGAGATCAAAATTGTGATTTGGTCTACTGGAAGCGACATGGGTTCTGTAGGGATTCATCCTAAGAATGACATTGGTTCAATTGAGAATGACATTGGTTCACTGGGAACAACATGAGTTTGATAGGTATTCAGCCTAAGAACGACATTGGTTCAATTGAGAACGACATTGGTTCACTGGGAACGACATGGGTTCAATAGGGATTCAGCCTAAGAACGACATTGGTTCAATTGAGAACGACATTGGTTCACTGGGAACGACATGGGTTCAATAGGGATTCAGCCTAAGAACGACATTGGTTCAATTGAGAACGGCATTGGTTCACTGGGAACGACATGGGTTCAATAGGGATTCAGCCTAAGAACGACATTGGTTCAATTGAGAACGGCATTGGTTCACTGGGAACGACATGGGTTCAATAGGGATTCAGCCTAAGAACGACATTGGTTCAATTGAGAACGGCATTGGTTCACTGGGAACGACATGGGTTCCATAGGGATTCAGCCTAAGAACGACATTGGTTCAATTGAGAACGGCATTGGTTCACTGGGAACGACATGGGTTCAATAGGGATTCAGCCTAAGAACGATATTAGTTCAATTGAGAACGGCATTGGTTCACTGGGAACGACATGGGTTCAATAGGGATTCAGCCTAAGAACGTGGATCAGGAGGATTTCAACCTACAAATCATATATCTAAAAAATACCAATCCAAAAGGAGTTCGACCTAAGGACTGTAAAGAATATTGGATCAGGAGGATTTCAACCTACAGATCGAAATTTTTGAGAACGAGATTGGTTCGAAAGGGGTTCAACCTATGAGCCGTATTGGTTTGACAGGAGTTCAACCTACAAATCACATTGACTCTGCAGGGGTTCGACCTACGAACTATCAATTTCATAGGGATTTAACCTAAGGATCACAATTTAAGAAGGAAGGGTTCAACTTATGGGTTTTGAATTTGAAAAATAAAAATTCTTGGTTCATGATTTGAATGGACCATCATAGTTAGCTTTTCAAAGCCTGTTTTCAGGATTAACCCCTTCTCCTGAGCGAGGAAGCTTGATGCAAATGCAGATGAATGCAAATGAATGCCTGCAAATGCAAATGAATGCAAATGTATGTAAAATGATATAAATGGATGCACATGCGTGCAAAATGAGAGATTTGTTTGATCCTGCCTGCATACAGGATGTTTTGAAGACAATTTCCAAAGTAATGCCTCGGTGTAATGGGGGAATAAGAAAGGATAAGTAATTGATATTTGATGAGAATTCTCTGAGGATAACGAGGTAAAACTGACAATAAGCTTCTTGGTTGATCAGAGAGGCACTTTGAAAAAGGTTACCCCTTATAAGAATACATTTAAACATTTGCAAATGAAGAATATAAAAGATGACGCCAGGCCATAAGGAAGATTGACAAATTTATTAATGCATTGAAGAAGGAAATAACAAATTGATAGAAGAACTGAGACTACATTGTTGCTTCAAAATGACAAAATGATGAAAGTGACATAGTCTCGACATTGTCAATTTTTAGAAAACTTGCTCAGGATGGTCGACTGGTATTTTCCTCATCTTCAATAAGGATATTCTTGTCGATGCAATCTTGAATGATATTTTTCAGGACGAAACAATTCTCAGTGTCATGCCCTACTGCCCGATGAAATTTGCAAAATCTTTCTTTGAATCTACCCATGATTGTTGCGGGATCAGCTGCTTTAGGTAAACGGATCATATCTTTTGCAAGCATGTATTCCAGAACACTCTCTAGTGTTTGGTCCAGAGGGGTGAACTTTCGATCCGTACTCCAATCCTTGCGCTTTGGCTTTTCTTGATCTTTCTCTTTATGCTGAGGACTAGATTGAAGAGGCCTATCATTGTTGGAGAACTTTCCTTTTTGGCCCTTGGATCCCTCTGAATAGTGATCATGATTTTTCTTGTTGCTTTTGCTATCATTGGCAGAAAGAGTGAAGTGAGCCTTCTTCTTCTGCTCATTCTGATTGTTACCTTGTGTAAAGATGAAGCCTTCATAAACTCCATTTTCCATGCTTAGCTCGAGCCACTCGGCTCGTTCTGTCAGTTCGATGAAGGTTTTTGACGGTGTCGTGGAAATGAGACCTTTCAAGGGTTGTGAAAAATTATTCAAGATTAGTGACAATGCATGCCCTTCTGATATCGGGTCTCTCATCTTATTGCAAGCTGACCTCCATCGGTGGATAAAATCTCGGGCCTTCTCGCTTTCTTTCTGCTTGAGGCCGCAAAGATGACTGAGAGTCGGGAGTGCTTCAGCATTGAATAGAAAGCGCTCAATAAATAAATTGACCACTTTATCGAACTCTTTCAGCTCTATGGGATTAATATGCTCTGAATACCATTTTGTTGCAATACCCTCCAGACTGCGAGGGAAACAAAGAAATAAGGCTCGGTTATTCCTCCTGAACTTGGAACACTCTGCAAAGAAAAGGGCGAGGTGTGACTTTGGGTCACCCGAACCATCAAACTTAATGAATTTCTTGGGGAGGTTATCGAGATCATCATCCCCATTCAGTCCATCATAGAAGTCTTCACTTGTAAAGACTCTTTTGCCCTTGTCACGAGTTTGAAGATCCTTAACTATTTTCATCACATCTTTGAGTTGTGACTGCGTAGGGTCGTCAACAGACTGATTCTTGGATTTGTAGGCCGACTCCTGCCCTTGAGTCGACCTTTTGAATTCTTGCTTGTTTTCATACTCTTTGTCAGTATCATCTGCTGATTTTGACTCATCAGACATCTCCTCATGACGATTCTGCCTTTTACTGATCTTCACATTCTTGACGGCATGACCCTTATCTTTCTGTTTAGTTTGAATTTGCTCAGTACTGGCCTCAGCTTGCTCTGCCAGCATCTTGGTCATCATCTTTTTGAACATGATATACATTTGGGGATCGATGCCATCATCCGCCTGCTGACCCTGACTCTGGATTGATCGAGGTGAGTCCATCTCTTCTTCTGAAGCTACTGAATATGCGACACCTTCAACTGATGTGGTTTTCTTTCTGGATCTTGTATTGACCATCGGGTATTGCAAATGTTCTCTTGGATATCTGCTGATGCTCTCTGCAGGGCAGAACTGATGGTTAGGCTTCTGAAGGAAATTTGGTTTGGAGAAAAATATTTGTTGAGAATTTTGGTAGACAATTGAAATAATATCCCATTACTAGGGATTGAGTCGTCGTTGGGATTACGACAATTGCGTTGCTATTCTTTGCAAGATAAACAACTGAAAATAGGCATTGTTACCTAGGCGAGGTCGTCAAACCAAAGTGAAATGTAAAAGAATTTTATTGAGGGAAAAAACATGATTTTATCAATAATACACTTGACAGAGGGGAGGGGGAAGAAACAATTTTCCACCACTCTACAAAATCAGAAGACACACGAGGACCAGAAAAAATAATAAGACTGACAAAGGAATCCCAGCCATGTCTGGCAGAATGGTATGCTCCGAACCACTGATCTGATGCGAGATCAAATTCTGGCAGAACCCCGGCTAGTGGACGAATCTCTACGCGTTTCTGCCTCTGAGAGAACTGCCTGACACACCGCTCTGGATGATAGTATGCGCAGAAGAACGGGCCAAGTAGTCTGAATCGCTTGCCATAAGTATAAGTGTATCTGGGAGGTGATTCCTGACGATCAAAGTAGTCCCATACGACTTCTTCCTCCTGAAGGTTGTCGATCAAGAACCGGTATCGCGCAACTGGAAGAAGCTTCTCTCCATTGTATCTGAAGGAACTGGCTCGGACTGGCACATGTCAGAGGAACCAAGACTGCAAGGCATAGGTGCACCCTTCGACTAGAATGGATTCTCCGAGTGCGAAACGAGTCAACCCTCGGTATAGAAAGGCGAGTGCGGCCATGGCTATTGAGAGGCGGCTGGTCTGTCGACTTCCCCATCTCCTTAGAAGCTGAACTATTCTGATATCCATGTAATTTCGTCCGTCGGGAAAGAAAGACAATCCCACAGTGCACAGAACCATCGCGTGCTGAATTCTCTCTCGAGCTGTCCTGGACAACGAGCTGACTTCCACAAATGCCCCATGCTGTCTGTAGATTTCGAGCAGATCCACATATTCATTTCCATCTTCTTCAATCAGAGGCCAAGACTTGTGTCCTGTCATGCGAGCTAATGCATCCTTAGGATCCAGACCCTTAACATTAATCAGAAACTGTTTCTCCAATGGATCTCTAGGCTGACCGGCTGGCTCAGGCAATCCCATAATCTCTGAAAATTCATCCATCAGTACTGTCATCTCGCCCCACGGGAACCAGAAGGTAGAAGTGCTCGGATTCCACCGCTCTGCTAGTGCATGGATCAAGCTGCCGTTGACTGTCTGCTTTCCCATTGCGGACGCCAGTTCCAATCCACACTCATCCAGATGGTTCGGAAACATACGAGAGAAGTTTTTGAACCATGAATAATACCACCGGGGAAAGAAGGATCCGGTGCTGAGGACTCGATGTTCGGGAAGACGTTGTCGCACCTCGTAGGAGATGTGACCCTCAGGGAAGACTGAATCAAGCTGACTGGATGCCATCAGACTGGAAAACATGGAAGATTGGAATAAGATTTGGGGAAATACAGGAAATTTGAGGAAAATGCAGGCAGGATAAAAATAAAGTAGGAAATTCGAGATCCAGAAGACAGGAAAGATGGGAAATCACCTGGAGTTTTGAAGGAAATTAGGGGAAATTTGGAAAATCGTCCAAGGTTTGATGAAATATGAAGAAATAAATAGAAAATGAAGTATTTGAAAAATCGTCCAAGGTTTAAAACATGGACAGTACATGGACATAGATTGGGGAATTTTGAGAAAATCGTCCAGTATTTTAGAAAATTGAGGAAAATATGGAAAATAAAAGGAAATAACATATTCAATCAAAATCTGCATAAACAAGCATGCACATACAGCATTCCCTAAAAGCTGACTCTAGATGCACAAATTTTGAAATGGCTGTAGGACCTTAATCCTAACTCTAAGGTTCAGATCAACTGTATCCAATCCAGTTATGCCTATATACTCAAGCCAAGGCTCAATGTACGTGGCATAAAATCAATTTCTCCGGTTCTAGGTTCAAGTTTTCCAACATCCTTGAGCACCTGCCGATATACGTTGGACTATGGCCCTTGGTACGTGTCAGGGGGGGGTTTCACCCAAATAGGTGGTCTAGTTGTGAGGCTCTGTCCCGAACTATGGTTCTGGAAGAGAGCCCAGCAACGTGAAGACCGGGACAATATAGGTGGGGGTGGTTTTTGAAAAACATGAGCACATGCAATCAAACAGAAGGCTCTAAGTCCTAAAGAGATAGAATTTTGAAATATTTGAAGAAGCAAACATTGTTTTCATACAATTCCTAAATTGAGGAGTGTTGTATTAGACCTAAGTCTATGTGAGCATGAATAATTCTCCTCAATATGGTCCTACCAAACCATACCTAGTCTATATGCATTCCATGTCAGCTGGGTTCAAGTCTAGGCTCCTAGGTTCACATGATATCATAAAGCAAAGTTGACATTCCATGGAAATCGATTTTGACAATTTGAACTAAGTAGAGCATTAGATTGATCAGTCAAAGACAGGTCCCATCACGGTCGCCAAACCTGTTATCATCGCAAAATTTTTAACTTTTTGCGAATCAAACTGACCTTTGAAAAAGTTTTTGAAAATAACTCGCCTCCGTTTTTAAAATGCGGGAAAATTCCGTAGAATGGGAATCGCCTGTCGGTACGAGGTTCAACCGTTCCTGCCACCTTTAACAGGGGTAATTGAACCAAGGATCAATCTTATGCTCTACTCTATTCAGCTTGTCTAAATCATATTCTAATTTCTAAATGCACAAAGAATCAGGCATGTGCTATGAATTTTCAGAAAATGCACATTTGAAAACATGATGTTTGCTTTGAATGATTGAAATATTTAGAAAATGTAAATCTTGGAAATGATATCACATGAGAAATCGTGAAATGGGATTTGAAATATACTTCTGAGAGAAATAAAAATCGATTTTGAGAAATCCTTGACATTTAGTGAAAATCGATTCTGAGAGACTTGGTTTCTCTTAATTCAAACTTGGAAATTGAAATTCTAACTTAAAAAATTTGAATTTGGAACTTGGGAAATACTTGAAATATCCTTTGAAATTCAATGTCTTTGGGAAAATCGATTTTGCTATAAGACTTAGGAGATTTTGAGAAAATGAACTTCTTTGAATTAAGATTGGAATTGGCAAATGCATGAAATGAATGAATATGATTTTGAGGAATTGAGAAATACTTTTTGTATTTTTGAGAAATGCAGTGCATTTTTGAAGTTAGCCTAAGAGTGTAGGCTGAATGTGGCTAATGTGAAGATTATAAATCTGAGTATCATTCGTATTCTGACTATGGCCATAAATACAAATTCCACCAAGTTTATAAACTTCATAGAAGCTAGTGCATGTGCCATTCGTGTAGACCATGGTGAATTTGTAAAAATATGCATGAATCATCATCCATCACACATTAACATGATAAAAATAAACTATATGCAATGCAACCTAATCTATGCAGGAAATGTAAATTCTTATTCCAAAGTTTAATTACAAATTACATCACTATTGAAAATTAAATACATGAAAAATAAAGTCTTCAATGCACCTGCAAAACTAGAAAACTTGGTTAATGAATATATGTTGGCTTTTCTAGATTTATCCAACAATATCAGGAAATTGTTGGATTTTGCTAGATATAAGCCTCTTCCTTGATTCCCTTAAATAAAAATGATAAAGTATGAAATAAAATTGAATAAATATGAAAGAGAAGATATGGAATTTCGAAATTAGGGTCAAAATGACCAAAATACCCCTAATAACAAGACTATGGCCTTGAAATTAGGGTTTTTAGAAAGATATTTTGATAAAATGCAAATTTTGAAATTTGAATGGAATAAACCCAAACCAAATATGCTATGACATGATTAAAAATATGAAATTAGGGTTAGGGATTTCGAAATTTAGGTCAAATGACCAAATTACCCCCGATAGCAAGACTATGGCCTTGAAATCAGGGTTTTCTAAAATAGATTTTGGTAAAAACCTAGGTTTTATGCACTAAATGAAATCAAATGAGCATCAATTTAAACCTAAAGCATACTAACATGATTATGAACATGATTAAACCCTAAAAATATATGCTTATGCACGAAAATCCAATAATATCACAAATTTTGTGATTTTTGCAGTGTTTTTGGATCTTTCAGGAACCCGGTTTTGCAATTTGCTTAATTCAGCCATCAAATGGATTACAAAATCCATAAAAATTGGTACCTGTACTTGTTATAACCCTAATGTCGAATTGGAATTATAAAAATAATTTTTTGACATTAAATTAATCCGAAAATTGCATTAAACCCTAAAAATATGCTATTTTTGACCTAATTCACCAACTAGTTTCAATCCAAGACCTGAATCAGGGGTCAAATCTCCATAGAAATTTATGAAATTTTACAGAGAATAACTAGAAAGGAAAACAGAGATTTTCCAATTTACAGATCGAAAAAATCATCTCCGGTTAGGGAGAAACCTTTCCGGCAACCTGGGCTAAAATATATCACTCTTAACAGGGATTAAAACGGCTACTTCAGATTTAAAATATAGGAATAAATATAAAACCTAAACAAAAATCTCTGAAATTTTTTTGATGAACAGTAGACAGAAAAATAACAATACTCACTTTTTACAGATCTAAAATCGGATCTGTGGTTTGGGATTTATGACTAATACAAGTCTGATTAGGGTTTTGGTAAACCCTAACGAGTTTAAACTTTAAAAACAGATTCTCTAAAAGGGGAAAAATACTAAAATGTGATCCAAAAATCCGAAAATTTCACAGACGAAAGATCTATTCAATGTGAATCCATAGCACTTTACAGATCTAAAATCGGATATAATATGAGAGAAATATTATAACAGCAAGTTACCTTCTTGATTTTAACTACGATTTTAAAGCTTTAAAAACCCGATTTGATGTCTGATTTTTTTGACAGAGTTCCCGAGATCCAAAACCTTTGATTTTTCTACAGTAACTCAATAACTCATGTATGCACCACATATAAAAAATCAAAACTAAAAAATGATAACTTCAATCCGAAATAACATTATCTTTACTGTTCTAAACCTAAAACACACAGAAATTTAAGAAACTTGACAAACCATGCATTAACTAATGTAAATAAATAAAATAAACCTTAAAACAGTAAATAAAAAATATTTTTATGCTGTAGAACGTAAAACAAACATGAATAAACCATGAAAATAAATTAAAAACAGGGAATCAATGGCTGGAATTTGATATCACCTTTAAAACATAGATTTAACCCATTAAAAAGGGTAAATCATATATTTTATTGGTTAATAATGCAAAGAATCATGTTAAAATCAATTCTAATGGATTAAAATCTCTGTAAATCATCCAAAACAGGGTTAGATCACCTTCTTGGAGTGTTCTTGCTGATTCTTGATGGTTCTTGAGGTTGAATCCATGGTTTAATCCATGAAGGGGATGACACCAATGGCTAAAATTGATTTAAAACATGAAAAAGTATTAAATAAAACTAAAAAATATTAAAAATATTACCTTGGTGCTTGCAGCTGCAATGGAGGAAGGTGGAGGTGCTGGAGAGGAGAGAGAGGCCACGAAAATTTGAGAGAAAAGAGCCCTCCTTTTGGCCCCCCTTAGGTCCCTTTTTATAGTTTTTCAAAAAGTCACTTAATTAGGGTTAATTAAGAGGTTTTTCATTTTTTTAGGACTCTTTCTAATAAATCCACTAAAGGCAACGATTTTTTGTGGTTTTCTAACCTAGGTGGGACTCTAATTAATCCCTAATTAGCCCCTAACTAAACCTAGAAAACCCCCAAATGTGATGCCACTTGGCATCTTTCACATTTGGGTTTTTAAAACACCTTTAAAAACATTTAAAAACACTAGTTTTAAAAACTAATTTTCAAAATGAGTTTTCAAAATGGTTTTGACTCTTCTAAACCTCTAACACTAACCTAGACATCAACTAACCCTAGTCTAGCCCTGACTTACTCGAATATGGCGCCACCCCGAGTGGGCCCTACTTGAGTTTTTCAAAAAGTGATTTTAAAACTTGAAATTGAAGGAGTTTTCAAAAGATTTTCAAAAGTAAACTTAAAATTAGGATTTTTGAAATGGCATAAGGTCCTAACTGAGTTAGAATTCCTCTGGATATGGTGCCAACTGAGTGGGCCCACATCGAATTTTGAACATTTTTGAAATAAACACTGAAAATGGCTTTAAAAAAGGGTTAAAATTGATATTTGAAATTCAAGATCTTTGAAAATAGGGTCTCAAGCGAACTGGAACTCCGGGTTAGAGTCCTGAACCCTTAGGACTCTGAGATTTTAGATTTTAAAAGCCAAATGAAAGAATTTTCAAAAGATTTTATCAAGAAATGATGAAATAAGTCAGAAAACACAGTCAGGGTTAGACTCCCAACTCGACCGAACTCTAAAATAGAGTCCTGAACTAACTGGACTCTGTGAAATGACCTAGATTTCTAAAACAAACGAAAAAGATTGAGAATGGAAGTAAAACAGACTTAAAAACCAGACTTCTGACCGGATTAGGACTCTGAGACAGAGTCCTGATCGGACTGAAACTTTCAAAAATTTGAGAAATTTGATGAATAGAGGCATTCAGAAGCGACACCATCTAAATGGGTCTCATCTGTGAATTGAAATCGATTAAAGTTTGAATTTGAAAGGAATCCGGATTGTTTTCTAAGAAAATATTTCGAAATACAAAGTCCTGGGGTTGGAAAATGACAAAGTATTGAATAAAAACCCAGGTTTTGAAATTGATTTTGAAATAAAGCTTTAAAATTCAAATCTGGATTGAATGTTTTGAAATAGGAGTGCTGGATCTCGAAAATGAGATGCAATGTCATGCAATGCTATGCAATGACATGCAATGATCTGTAATGACTTATGAAATAGACAAACACTGGATGAGGGTGAAAATTTGGTGTGTTTACAATAATGTAAAGAGAATTATTATGAAATGCGTGAGGCTTTGGTAGGTCCTCATCCGAGAATGTGATTGGAGCATTGGTCATGGCCTGATTGACGATCTAGGCCATGTCTTCAAGGGTGGTGCCTGGCTTGACCTTGATTTTTTGCAATAAATCATCCAGGACTTGCTGATGCTTGGGAGAAGCACGTGCCAACTCGAGGATTGGGATATTAGAGAGGACAGTGATCGGTCTCTGCACTACATCCGCCTTTTCTTCTGATGCCTTGCCCTTTTCTAGCACAGATTTGATAAAGCTTTTGGGGAACCATGGAATTCTTCTGGCCACCTCAAGGGATGCCCCAGCAGGCTCCTTCGAGACATTCAGCTTGCTGAAAGCTGAAATGAGGTCTATCTTTTGGATGTTGGACTGGGCCTTATGCAGTACTAATACCTGATGCTGAATATTGATGTCACTGCTAGGGCATGGTTGGATGTGATCCTATGGATGGAAAGGATGCTCAGATATCATTGTGGTCGAGTGTTGAAAGAAAGGTTGATTTAATATTGCCATTTTCTCGTCTTTGGCACCTTCCACCAGAAGGTTCTTGTCAATATAATCCTGAATAATATTCTTTAGAATGAAGCAATTCTCCGTGTTGTGTCCCATTGTCCGGTGGAACTTACAAAATCTATCCTTCATTTTTCCCATGACCACTGGTGGATCGGCTACCATTGAGAGTTTGATCATATCACTTGTACGCATATATTCAAACATTGTCTCGAGTGACTGATCCAGGGGGGTAAACTTGCGATTATAACTCCACCCTTCGCGCTTTGGTTTTTCTTGAGGTCTCGACCCTTGTTCCAAAGTTTGCTGAGGTTGTTTATCACGCTGAAGGATCGACCTGCCCTTCTGCTCATTTTCGTTGGGGTTTGAACCCACTGATCCAAAACTGTGGTCTTTCGCATTTCCCTTTTGATGGTTCTTATTGTTATTGGTGGAGTAGGTGAAGTGGGTTTTCTTTTTGGATTCCTACTGGCTGTTATTCTTAGTGAAGGTGAAACCCTCCTAGAATTCATTTTCCATACTCAATTTGAGTCATTCGGCTCATTTCGTCAGCTCGATGAAAGTCCTTGACGGATAGGTAGAAATTAATTCCCTTAGGGGTTGGGAAAAGTTGCTCAGAATTAAGGACAATGCATGTCCTTCTGATATTGTATCCCTCATCTTGTTGCAAGCGAATCTCCATCTATGAATAAAATCTCTGGCTTTCTCATTCTCTTTCTGCTTGAGACTACAAAGATGGTTGAGGGTTGGCAGTGCCTCGGCATTGAATAGGAAGCATTCGATAAATAAATTAACCACTTTATCAAATTTCTTCAGCTCAATTGGGTTAATATGCTCTGAATACCATTTTGTTGCGATACTCTCCAGACTGCGAGGGAAACAAAGGAATAGTGCTCAATTGTTTCTTCTAAAGTTGAAACATTCTGCAAAGAATAGGGCGAGATATGCTTTTGGATCACCCGAACCATCAAACTTGATAAATTTCCTCGGGAGATTGTCAACACTGTTATCCCCATCTAGTCTGTCATAAAAGTCTTCACTCGTAAAGACCTTCTTACCCATATCACGAGCATGTACATCCTTGACCATCTTAACCACGTCTTTGAGTTGTGGCTGAGTAGGGTCATCACCAGACCGATCCTTATATTTGTAGGCCGACCCTTGCCCCTGAGTTGATTTTCGGAGTTCCTGCTGAATCTCACATTCCTCACCGGTATCTCCTACTAATTTCGCTAAGTTAGAAGTGTCCTCATGACCACTTTGCATTTTGGAGATCTTCACATGCTTTTTCACTATTCGGCCCTTGACTTTTTTCTTATTGTGAGTTTTTCCTTAGCTGGCCTCTGTCTGTTCAGACATCTTGTTCACCATTCTCTAAAACAACAAATACATCTGAGGGTCAATATCATCATTGCCCTATTGGCTTCTGTTTCCGACAGATGTGGAGAGGCCATTTCTTGTTCGGAGGTTGACGAGGAACTGATATGATGGATTGGTGCAGCTTTCCTGCCGGACCTTGTCTGAACCATGTAAGGTTGTAAGTGCTCTCTGCAGAACGAAATGAGCAATTAGCTTTGAAAAATAGCTTTGGGATAAAACAAATAGGGGAGAAAACATTTGATGAGGGTTAGGTTGACAATTTGAAGAATATCCCTTTACCAGGGAATGGGTCATCGCTGAAATAACAACAATTGCGTTGATATTCTTTGCAGAAAGAGATAAACAACTAAAATATGTCTTGTTACCTAGGCGAGGTCGTCAAACCATAATAGAATGAGATTAATTGAAGGAAAATGAAGCAGAATAATTTTATTAATAATAAACTTAAGAAAGACGGGGCAGAGAAATAATTTGCCACCACTCATGGTAGTCAGAAGACACTCGAGGACCAGGAAAAATAGTGATAGTTACAAAAGAATCCCAACTATGCTTGGCAGAATGATATGTTACGGACCACTGAGCAGACTTTAGATCGAATTTTGGCATGATGTTTGACAATAACCGAGCTTTAATGCACTTCTGTCAATGCAAGAACTATCTGACACATCGCTCTTGCTGATAATAAACTTAGAAGAATGGTCTGAGTAACTTGAATTGCTTGTCGTATGCATAGGTGTACCGAAGGAGTGATTCCTGATTATCGAAGTAATCCCACACTAATTCTTCTTCATGGCGATTCTCGATCATAAATCTGTACCGAGTGATAGGTAATGGCTTCTTGCTATTATATCTGAATGAGCTAGCTCGAGTTAGTACATGCCGAAGGAACCAAGACTGTAGTGCGTAGATGCATCCTTCGACTAAGACTGAATCTTTAAGCATGAAGTGACTCAAGCCGCGGTATAAGAAGGCAAGTGCGGCCATAGCGATCGAGAAACGGTTGGTCTGCTGACTTCCTCATCTTCACAGGAGTTGTACTATTCTGATGTCAATGTAGTTCTATTTGTCCTGAAAGAAGGCTAGTCCTACTGTGCATAAGATCATTACATGCTGAATCCTTTCTTGCACTGCTTAGAATAAGGATTTGAATGATTTAAATGCTCCATACTGTTGGTATAGCTCAAACAGATCGACATACTGGCTCTTATATGCCTCTATCAATGGACAAGATCTACGCCCAGTCATACGGGCCAAGGCATCTCGAGGGTCTAGTCCCTTGACATTGATCAAAAACTGTTGCTCTATCGGATCATTGGGCTGACCAGCTGGCTCAGGTAGACCCATAATGTCTGAGAACTCGTCCAGTAGCAGAGTCATCTCTCCCCACGGGAACCAAAAGGTAAATGTATATGGATTCCATCGCTCTGCTAATGCTTGAATCAAACTGTCGTTGATGATCTGCTCCCCCACTACTGATGCAAGTTCCAATCTGCAGTCACTCAGATGATCCGGGAACATACGAGAGAAGTTATTGAATGAAGAATAGTACCGCTAGAGAATGAAAGGTTCGGTGTTCAGAGTTCGATAATCAGAGAGACCTTGCCGTACCTCATAGGAGATATGGCCCTCTGGAAAGACTGAATCAAGCTGACTGGATGCCATCAGGAAGGACTGGAAAATAAGGAAGAAGTAAGGACAAGACTTAAAGGAAAATATATGATCTTTGAAGAAATTGCAGGCAGGATAAAAACAAGGCTGGAACTTTGAGATCTAGAGGAAAGGATGGATGGAAATCACCAGTAGTTTTGAAGAAAATAAAGGTTTTGGAAAAATCATCCAGGGTTTGAAGAAAACAAAAAGGAAATGTTTGGTGATAGGGGATTTTGAAAATCGTCCAATATTTTTGGTAAATTTATGGAAAATATGAGAAAAATAAAGGGGAATAATCAAGGTATATTCAATCACATCCTACACAGACAAGCATGCATATACCGCATTCCCTAAAAGCTGACTCTAGATGCACAAGTTTTGAAATAGCTGTAGGATCCTAACCCTAATTCTAAGGCTCAGATGATCTATGTTCAATCATTCTATGCCTTTTGTATTTTCTTAATATGGAAAATAGCTAAAAATCCTAAAAAATCAAGATTTTGCATAAAATGCTGATTCTAAATTGGATTTTGAATACTAAACTTCCATAAAAATTTCCCAAATTTTATGGGGTGATAGAGGACGGTTAGTTGAATATTTTTTCATTTTACAAATTCTGGTTTTTACCTATGGTCGAAGCTGGACAGCTCCGGCAAGTCGCATCGGAATCCGGCGACTCTAGGATTTGGGGCAAACAAATAGGTTTCGGAAAAAATTATGGAAAAAATAGGAGACAGATGGGAAAATGGCTTAATTTCTGGGAAAATGTCTATGACAAACAAGGGAAGATTTTCTTTTTTATAATTTTAAGATTCGGGTTATGGTTTGGAAATGAGCACACAATTATCAGAGACTTGGATCTCTGAAATTCTCAGACATTGGAATTTGACAGACAGGGAAGATAATTTTGGGAAAAATACCTAGGTTATTCTACAAATTTCCAAATTTTGGGAAACGATAGAAGAAATGGTTAGAAACAACTTATATGTTGAAAGTTTTTGCATTCGACTTATGTATTGAACGGACATAGTGAATTAGGGTCGGTCTATACCCTGATAAGGAAAAAGTAAGATTTTGCCAGGGGTCTGGAAAAATCGATTTTTGGCAGAAACTAAATCTCAATGGAAATACCTAAAAATTTACTGAAAAATAATAAATTCCTACAATACATAAGTCGGATCATCCATCTAGGAGATCTCAGAGGTTTTTGTCCGCTAAAACAGAAATTGGAAGTTTTAGAAATGTGAAATCCCAGTTTGGGATTCAGTTTATTAGGTAGAGTTTTGAAATCCAAATGGATCTAGATTTTCTATAGGACATCCCAGACAATCATAGGAATTCATAAATCAATTTTATGGAATTTTTGAACAAGAACACATGCATGAAATAATGACTAGACTCTGCATAAAAAACCAAAATCAATGGAATATTGATAAAGTTATGTAAAATTAATGAGATGCATAATGAAACTAATCTAAATGCATATTTTTAATCATGAAACTACATGAAACACAAAATTAAAATAAAAATCAATAGGAGTATGATTCATTTCTTTGATATTGGTTGTCGAAAGGAGTGATCCGATCCATCCATTGGATGGATCTCTCCACTTTCATAGCCTTGATTGCGGAAACCCTCTTGTTTCGCACTATTTAAACCTATAAACAATGGATTTTCAACCTTATAAGATAATCAAACATTGTGAAACTAAAGGAAAAGGTTCATTACCTTAGGATGTTTGGCTTGAATCGATGGAAGGAAGAATGGAGATGGCTGGATGGTGCTGGAAGCATTGGAGTGGTGCTGCCAACATGGAAGTGGCTGCCTTCAATGGAGGTGTGGTCGATGGATGCAACTAGAGGAAGCAAGGGCTGAGCGTGTGATCTTGGAGGGGATGAAGAATGCTGAAACTGTTTGAGAAGCTGCAGGTGGTGGTGAACCGGCTGGAGTTGAGGATGATCGACTGGCTGGAGTGGTGTTGTGGCTGCAACGAAAGATGGCTGGAGTGGTTGGCCAAGTAGGAGGTGTTGTTGACTCCGAAGGGTGGCTGAAGCTGGATGCAAGGAGGCTGCTACAAGGCTAAAGAGGGCTGCTGCTGGAGCCAAAGGGGGAACCAAGAGAGAGAGAGAGAGAGATGTGTTTTTTTTTTAGAAAGTCCACCGTCCCCCCTTTTTGGTGTTGGACTTAGGGAAAATAAAATATTTCCCTAAGTTTTTAATGGAAGTGGGTTTAATGAGAGGGAAGAAGTACGTGAATGGGCTGGACCATAGGGAAAGGAAGGAAGGGAAGGGAAGAAGGAAAGAAAGGGAAGATGAAGAAAGGAAAGAAAAAAGTAGAAGAAAAGGAAGAAAAAGAAAAGGAAAGAAAGGAAGAAGAAGAAGGAAAGAGAAGGGAAGAAAGAAAAAGGAAAGTAAGGAAGAGAGAGGGGGCTGGTCGACTGCCTCGTGGGTCCCACCTCCTCTCACAAAAAAAAAATAACAAACAAAAATAAAAAAAATGAAAGAAAGCAAAAGAAAAGGAAAAGATAAAAAAAAAATATTTTAAAATGAAAATGAAGGAGTTTTCAGAGTGGGCTCACTTTCCAAATTTGAAATTCATTTTGAGAATCATAGGGGTAGAATAGTCTTTTTAGAAAAAATTCTGGACGAAATGAGATATTTTTGGCAGTTTTTGAAATGAGCTCAGAATTTGAAGTTTAATACCCCGTTGCGAAGCGAATCTAGTTTAGAATTTGAAAATTTGAGTTTGAAAGCAATCTAGATTATTTTTCTCGGGAAAATATTTCCAAATTTAGAATCCTGGGGGTAAAAATGTCAATTTTAAAAACCCAGGGTTTGAAATTGATTTCTGAAAAATCTCAAAACTCAATCTTGATTGAAATTTTACAAAACTGGAGTTCTGGACTTCAAAAATGAAATGAAATGTGATGAAATGCTATGAAATGATGAGAAATGATATGAAATGATGAGAAATGACACGAAATGCCATGCAAAATGCAGACCTTGGATGAAGAATTTTGGATATTGGACTTTGATTGACACTTGTACCAGTTAAAAGAGTGTTAAAATTGATAAAAATTGCAAAATTGTTCAAGAAATGGTTTTCGGGTTCTACCGGGCCAGAGTGACACTAAAAATTGGCAGGTTTGAGCTGGATTGAACTGAAATGAACTGGATTGAGCTGGGTTTTAGAGTTTCAAAACTCAAACAGACTGACAAGACACTGACTCGACTGAACTCCTCGAATAGATTTTCAAGAAAAGTTGTCATTTTTAGAGAGATGGTACGGAATGGTCACTGGAATGAAGTGAATTACGAACCTGAGCTGGGTTTGAGCCGGGTTAAAGATCAGTAATACTGACATGAACTAAAATTGAAGCTCGGACACTAGCTCAATTGACTGGATTCAGTTTAATTTCAGCTGAAAGAGCTGAAACGGGCTAAAATGGGCTCCTAGTGTTTACAACTACTTGGGGGTGTTGCAGCCTAGCCGCAGCACTTTGGACCGTAGCTGGGTGCAGGCTGTGGGCCTGCGCCCTTCCATTTTGTGGCAGCCATGCCACGGCTTGGGTCTGGACATTTGATCCAGACCCTGCTCTAGTCGGAGCAGCCGTTAGTTGGTCTGGACCAGTTGGTCCAGACCTGGGCCTTTTCCTTTCTTATCGCAGTCGGGTGTTTCGGCCCTTTCAGCAGGGCCACATCGGCACCGCATGACAGCATAGCTCCTTACGGGTTTGCAGCGCTGCACAAACCGGGTCTGTTGCGTGTGCTTTTTGCGCCATGGCTCCGTTTGGCAAGTGGTGGAGTGGGTCTGCTTTTGGCCACTTCGAACCAGCAAGATGGAAATTCTTTCATTGCCGCACTTTTAGTATCATTAGCGGGCTCCCAAGCTGCAGCCTATGGGCTGCAAGTGTGCTTGGCGTGGGATCCAATATCCCAATGTAAACATTACGTTTTGTGACTAAGTTACTACTTGTGCTTTATGTGCGTGTTGACAAATGCAGGGATACGTGAACATGGATGTGTATGCGCAATAATGTGATAAACCCATAGATACGGGTTTCGAATACCCCAATGATTCCACATTTTGACTAGTTATAACATAGACAAAGAGTGCTCGGTTGCCAAAGCAAACAATATATATACATAGCGAAATGTGCACAATGAAATGGTAACTCTTTGATGTGATGTAGTATGGACTCACGTAGGTGTGTATGTCCGCTTTTGACATGGGTTTACTCTTGCATAGAACACAAATTACTTTTGATGCTCGTTCATGCCTTCAAGAGAAATAAGGATTTAATTGATTATGAAACACATGGCGTATATGATTGAAATAATGCAATTGGGTTTTTTTGCTTGTCACACGTTACTGGCACCTTGGCACTTCACAAATTATTTAAGTATATTTTAGTGTGTTACGTAGCGTTGTGTCACGGAGAAGCCGTGCACTGCCCCACACTTTAGCACATGAGCTTTGCACTAATGAATGCGATCATATGCTCTTATTGGTGATTTTGAATGTACAATTACATTGGCAAATGACATGTTTTCCCTAAGTATGAGGGAGCTTGAGACACTTATGAATATCGCAGTCTTGTGAGACTTATGCAACTTTGGACCTCCTTGGGGAGTCTTGTTGCGGGCAATGGCCCCACTTAGCGAGATGTGCTCGCTTATGGTTGTAATACATGGTTTTTGAACCTTGGCACAACTTTTGAGTCACGTTTACTGTAGGAGAATGTTTCTAACTGTCTCATCGTATCGTGCAATGTTTGATTTATCACTTGACTAGTTCCCACACTTATGACAAGATGCACATACATGTCCACTTGTATCTGTGCACAGTTCTCGATGTTACATTAGTAATTTTATGTTTTGTGATGCATACCTCTTCTTGTTGTCGTGACCATCATTGGTGGTTCTTTCTAGGCCAAACCCACTTGGTCCAAGGGATTCAGTCCCAGTAGTGTGTGGGTTGCGGGACAGTGCAGCTCGCTGTCCATCTCCATTTTTCTCTTTAGTTGGATCCTTGCAGCAAATGGGTTGCTGTCACCTCGTCGTGGGTGCTGCCGCAGTTCGGCAGCACAGCCCAAACCGGGCCTGCATGTATGCGCTTGGTACCTTTTTCACCTTGTGGCTGGTAAGCTTGTCGGTCTTATTGGAAACTGTTCCAATGCAGCCGTTGGGTTTTTTCTCCCTTTTGTCTCATTTTCCCATTTCGATAGAGAGCTCCGGACTGCGGCCTATAGGGCTGGATTAGTGCCTATGGCAGAGGTCCCGATGATCCTGCTGCCAAGGTTTGTACCCTTGTCCAGACAAGCGGGCCACGTGGACTCGCATGGCGGCAACACCTTTATGGTGTTTTGGAGGCTTCGTTCCCAAGTTGTGTGGCTGCAGCACTTTGGCTGCATTCTAATTAGGAGGTACTGCGGAGTTTAGGCAAAAGCTTAGCCTTAGTTGCAACCAGATTATGTTGATGCTGCTGCAGTTTTGGCGCAGCGGAAACGTTCGGGCCCTGTCCTTGTAGTTTCACAGTCTTTTGCAATTAGTTAGCTAGTTGACTAGCTGTATTTTCCTATGGCACGACATAGTTGCCACTTTACCTTTTCGCAAACAATTGCCTTTGTCGCCGCCACAATAGCGAAAATAAATAGTTAAATATGTATCAGTCACGCGTGTAATGTCATGCTAAATACTTTGGAGTTAGCACTCTTCGCTATGTGTGGTTCGCCAATTGTAAAGCATGTTAACACTTGTGTATAATGTGATTCAGTGTAAACCAGGAAACCGTGGGCTTAATGGCCCTTACACGAAATCAGAGATTGTCGAATGCTTTGGTTCAATGATTCGAACACTTTGTCTCCACCTAAGTGATCATGACTCTTGACACTTGCACACTTTCCGATGTACATGGCTCATAGTATAGTTATGGCATTTACGAAACCTAAGTGTATGTACGACAATACCTTGTGTATCCATGTCATAGAATCCTTGGCCAGTTTTCGGGTTGTAGACCCACTTGGCGAGACGAGCTCGCTTATGTTAAAGATACATGTTTTGTATGCTTGTCTTGATTTGTTCAAGAGTGGTTTTACCATGGCCATATGTTTCTAACTGTCTCATCATGAGGCACGTTGCTCTGCGATGTTAAATTAGCTTGTTCGTGTACTTGTCGTATTCTGTTCATACATGACTACTCGTACTTGCAATTTACTTGCCTAGTTCATGCTGAAAGTGCACTAGGATCGAGGCAACGAGCACTAGAGGGGGGGTGAATAGTGCTTTTAAAATTTTCTGCGGAATATAGAATGATTTTGCAAATCTCAAAGCAAACACACAAAGAACACAAGATTTTATCCTGGTTCGGTCTAACCTGACCTACATCCAGTCCCCAAGCAAAACCCGCTTGAGATTATCCATTATCAACCTTGTAAACTACAAGATCACACAGACCATAACTGGTTCCACTTTCAGTAACAACCCTACTGAAAGCAAACAACTCCTTTAAACAAAGGAGTCCTTCTTTTTACAGAAAAGAAATAACAACTTACAATACAACCTATGAGCCTTCCTTTTGAATGCAAATGAGATGCAATTGGCTTTTAAGGTTGTTGAAACACTCTACTCACGAATTCACTATCTCTCAAAGTGATTTGAGTGAAAAACTGAAGTGAAAATATCACGTGAGTGAGAAAACAAATACTTGAATGAATAGGAGTGAAAAGCAAGAAGTAATTCAATATAATTCTATTGAATTTGATATTTTTTGAGTGTAAAATGCACTCATATTTATAGCTAAAAGTTTTCATACGTTGAGAGTATGAAAGGGTGTCAAAACTGTCCATTTCGAACGATCAAAACGTTTGAAAAATGAAAAGACACGCCTTTTTGAAGTTTCAGGAAAACGGCAAAATTAGTCGACTGAAACATCAGTTAGTCGACTAATAGTTAGTTATTAGTAGACTGACCGTTATCGTCGGTTGACTGATCTGTTAATCGAGCCGTTTGAAAATCTGAACTTTTGAAACTTAGTCGACTTGAGAAACGTTAGTCGACTGATAATATCATCAGTAGACTGAAAAAATCTTTTAGTCGACTGCTGCTAAATTTTCAGAAAACACATGTTCTGTTCAGTCGACTGATAAAACCATTAGTCGACTGCTGCTAATTTTCCAGAAAACAGCATTCTGTCCATTCGAATGATAAAACCTTCGGTCGACTAATTTGACAAAAATGACATTTTAGAAAATATGGCGCGAAAGGATTAGTCGACTGGTAAGACTATTGGTCGACTAATAAACATGAAAATTTAAGAAAAGAGTTTTCAAAAAAGTTTTTCATGAGGGTTCTTTTTAGAAAAGTTTTTCTAAAGACTTTTAAGGTGAAATGCAACCTAAATATGCACTCTAAGTAAGGCTATTACAAGAATCTAAGACTTTTAATGAATTAAACATTTGCACACTAGTCTTCAAAGATTCTTCACTGAATTCTTCAATTTCTTCATAGCCTTAGCTGAAATGCAGTTGATTCCACTTGCTCATCATCAAAACCTTGTACTTGAAGTATCATGTATGGCTTCATTGTCGTAACAATCTCCCCCTTTTTGATGAAACTTAATCAAAGATGAAGCATTTAGATGCATAGATGGAGATTTTACTCCCCCTATCAATATGCTGCAAAACATTAAAAGTTAGCACATTTAAAGCACATATATCACATATTGATTGGTTTGCATTTCCATTCATCATTTCTTCATGCATTTAGAAATACATTCATTCAAAGCTTTCTTTTTCTCTTAATTTTGCATTTCTCATGCAAGATCTTCTGCAATGTAATTGCTATCATCTTTTTCTCCCCCTTTGTCAGAATAAAAAAAGAGTAAGGGCAGAAATAGCATAAGCAAAATAGAGATACAAGTTTAAAATATTACAACCCATAAAGTATGAAAGTTTAGACAACAAAGATCAGAAAAGAGAGTTTAGCAAATCCTTAATGGAAGTTACATCCTTCTGAATTGAAGCAAGTTGTTGAGTCACATCTTCACGAAAAGTGTGTTGATGCAGCTCCAAAGCTTCCAGTCTCTGCATAACTTCATCATGGTCTTGATTTGTCGAAAATTTCTTTCTTTTTGCATGAGATGAAGGTGTCGCAGAAGGTGAAGGTTCAGAAATAGATGGTTCATTAGGATCAGATGGTTCAGTTTGATCAACATTTAAAGGAGGCAGATATTTAATTTTCATTCTTTTAAAAATTGTTTGATCAAAGAACTCTTTTTGCTCAATGTATTTTTCATTTGTTAAATGAACTTTGAAATGTCTAAAAATACGGGTTAAAAGACAACCATAAGGAAGAAAAGGTTTTTGTTTTCACAAGTTTGTAAAATACACATTGGCCCAATTGACAGAAATATTTCCAAATAAAACATAAAGAGCCGTAGATAGATCTGTGGAATAATAATCAAAAGAACCAGTTTTGGGTAGAATATTGTGGGCAAGGATTCGTCCAGCAATGCGTGCACGAGTTTGAAGATTAGTATTTTTGAAAGGACGGCAGTGAGGTGCTCCTGGAAGAAGAATTTGTTCAAAAACTCTTTCATCATTTAATTCAATAGTGTTGAAAAGAGTGTCTGAAGGTGGAATTTCAAGAATTTCTCCAAGTAATTTTGAATCAAACTCGATTTCAACATCACGAACAAGAGACGACAAAACTCCAGTTTCATGATCAATTTGTAAATTCGTGTAAAACAAGTGAATAAGAAACAGATAGTGAAGGGTATCTGCACAAGCATCAAAAAGACTGCCAAATCTACCAAGAATCTTCTTTAACTTTGTGAAATTCTTTTATCAATATTCTTTCACCAATAGCTCTCGCAATATCAAGAATACTTTCTTTTCCGTCCATATCAAGGAAATTGATAGCTTCCTTGAAAGAAAGTCAATCGCAAGCAATTTGAATTTGAATCTTGATTCTACGGAGTTAAGCCTAGTCAGAGGTAATACTTCAGGTAGAAAAGAGGGAATACTTTCAAAACAATGTGCATCATTTTCAATTATTTTGAATCAACAACAATTTTCAACATTTTGACAATATTTTCTAGCTATCCTGGCATGAAACAAGAGCTTGAGGTTCATCTTTGGTACATCCTGACATCCGTTGTTATCCCTTTTTAAGGACTTGATAACGGGAGTTTTCAAGATTCCTTTCCTTCTATTGGTATAATCTGAGCGCATGGGCTCTTAGATTCGCACACTTCCCGGTGTCCCCACTATCCCACCATAGACAGTCCAATTTCGGCTTGAGGTTAAGCCATCAATTTCAGCAAAAGGCAATTTCAAAAGTTAATTAGTCTCAGCAATGAGGCACCCAAAATCAATCCCTTTTAAAACTTTAGGGACCCCAATTTCCTTCCTTTTGCAAAACCCCTATCGGATTCATTGTGCGGAAATCCGAAGGTTTCATCACGGTCTCTTCTTTCAAGGATTCCGTCCATTTTCTGCCCAATCAGGTTAAGGGTATAAACCTGAGCCTCATTTGATGAGGTATTCCATTTTCTGCCCGATCAGGTTAAGGGTACAAACCTGAGCCTCCTTTGATGAGGTATTCCATTTTTTTTTGCCCGATCAGGTTAAGGGTACAAACCTGAGCCTCCTTTGATGAGGTATTCCATTTTCTGCCCAATCAGGTTAAGGGTATAAACCTGAGCCTCCTTTGATGAGGTATTCCATTTTCTGCTCAATCAGGTTAAGGGTATAAACCTAAGCCTCCTTTGATGAGGTATTCCATTTTTCCACCCAATCAGGTCAAGGGTACAAACCTGAGCCTCCTTTGATGAGGTATTCCATTTTCAACCCGGTCAGGTTAAGGGTAAAGCCTGAGCTTTGTTCCATATGAGGTATTTTCCGTCCCATCCAGATTAAGGGCAAAACCTGAACCTCATTTCTTTTGAAATAAAATTTTCTCCTTATTCTCCATTTCATATCTATCATCATCATTTGAATAAATCCTTTCATCCCCAGTCAGATTTATCTAACTGGGGCATTTTTATAATCCAAATTTGGTATGTTTTCTTTGCCACTAAGCTCGGCTTACAACCGGCTTAGTAGCAAAGAGGGGCATCTGTAAACACCCCAAATTTTCACCCTCATCCAGTACTTACATTTCATGTGTCATTGCATATCATTGCATGCATTCGGCATACCATTTCATTGCATTGCATAGCATCGCATGTCATCCCATCTCATTTTCGAGATCCAGCACTCCTGTTTTTAAAATATTCAATCCAGGTTCGGGTTTTTAAAACTTTTCTTTCAAAAACAATTTTAAAACCTGGGTCTTTATTCAACATTCTGTCATTTTCTAACCCCCAGGACCTTATATTTTGAAATACTTCCTTAGAAAACGATCTGGATTCATTTCAAACTCAATTTCAATTGATTTTAATTCTCAGATGAGGCCCATTTAGGTGGTGTCGCTTCTGGATTCCTTCACTTATCAAAAATCTCAAAAATCTTAGAGTCCTAGTTGGATCAGGACTCTTTTTCCAGAGTCTTAGTCGGATCAAAACTCTACTTTTCACTACCTTTTTACGTGTCTTTGAAGAGAACCTTTCAAAATCTGTTGTTTTGGCCAAAATTTCAGAGTCCTGGTTGGATCAGGACTCTTCTTCAAGAGTCCAGTCGGATCAGGACTCTTCTTCAGAGTTTCAATTGGATTGAGACTCTAATCTTTTACAGCTATTTTTATCCATTTTCAATCAAATCTTTCAAAATATTTCAAAATGAGTCAGAAACTCAGAGTTTTAGTCAAAACAAGACTCTGTTCAGAGAGTCCTAGTTGGATCAGGACTCTGATCCTGATTTCAATTTTGAGAAAATCTTTCAGAAATCTTTCAATCTACCAAAACTATTACACTTTTATCAAAGAATTTCAAAATTCTGAGGTTTTATCTTAGAGTCCTGATCAAATCAGGACTCTACCCTAAAGTCCTGATCGAAGTAGTACTCTATCCAAAATTGATTTTCTCACTTCATTTTCACTAGTTTTTAAAAAGCTTTGCTTAAATTTCATCATTTGCTTATCAGAAAACCAAAATTCTTAGAGTTCTGATCAAATCAGGACTCTTTCTCAGAGTCCTAATCAGATCAGGACTCTGAACCAAAACTTCAATTTCATCCTGCTTTAACTGTTTTTTAAAATCCTCCCATTTGTTTTCTCAAGAAAATCCAAAAATCTGAGAGTCCTAGTTCAATCAGGACTCTGTCTTCAGAGTCTCAGTTGAATCAGAACTCTATTTTATTCCAATATTTATTATTGTTTTCACTGTTTTAACAAGTTCTTTCAACTGTTTTTCAGAAAATACCAAAAAAAAGCTAGAGTTTCAGTCCGATCTGAACTTTGTCCCAGAGTCCTAGTCCAGTCAGGAGTCTGTTTGAAGTCTGTTTTTATTCTATTTTCATTTATTTCTATTTGTTTTCAAAATTTAGGTCATTTTACAGAGTCCAGTTAGTTCAGGATTCTATTTTAGAGGTCGGTCGAGTTAGGAGTCTACCCCTGGCTGTGTTTTTCTGACTTATTTTATCATTTCTTGATAAAATCTTTTGAAAATTCTTTCATTTGGCTTTTAAAATCTAAAATCTCAGAGTCCTAAGAGTTCAGGACTCTAACCCGGAGTTCCAGCTCGCTTGAGACCCTATTTTCAAAAACCTTGAATTTCAAATATTGATTTTAACCTTTTTTTTTAAGCCATTTTCAGTATTTATTTCAAAATTTCAAAACTCTGATGTGGGGTCCACTCAGTTGGCGCCATATCCAGAGGAGTTCTGACCCAGTTGGAACTCTATGCCATTTCAAAACTTTTAATTTCAAGTCTACTTTTGAATCTCTTTTGAAAACTCCTTTAATTTCAAGTTTTAAAATCGCTTTTAAAAAAAAAAACTCAAGTAGGGCCCACTCGGGGTGGCGCCATATTCGAGTAAGTCAGGGCTAGACTAGGGTTAGTCGGTGTCTTGGTTAGTGTTAGAGGTTTAGAAGAGTCAAACCCCTTTTGAAAAAAATCATTTTGAAAGTTAGTTTTTAAAACTAGTGTTTTTAAAGGTTTTTAAAAGATGTTTTAAAAACCCAAATGTGAAAATGCCAAGTGGCATCACATTTGGGGATTTTCTAGGATAGTCTAGGGGTTAATTAGGCATTAGAGTAGATAATCTAGGCTAGGGGTAGGATAGTCTTTTCACCCCAAAATCGCCCCCCCCCCCCCCTTTAGAGTCCAATTTTCTTAAAAAACTTGATTTTTAAAACCTAAAAAAATCTTTATAAAAGGGAGCATAGGGGGGGACGATTTTTAGGATTCTTCCTTGAGGTTTCTTGGAGCTTCTCTCTCCTCTCCAGCCCTTCCTCCATTGCTGCAACTCCAAGGTAAATTTTCTCCACCTTTTCTTATTTTATTTAATGCTTTTTAATGATTCAAACCTAGATCTAGGCTTGGACACCCCTCCTTATGAAGATCCAACACTGGTTTCACCTCAAGAACCATCAAGAACGGTCTAAAAAGATGATCTAACTCTGTTTTTTATGTTTTACAGGGATTTTAATCCATTAGAATCAATTTTAGCATTAGTCTTTGCATTATTAACCAATAAAATACATGATTTACCCTTTTAATGGGTTAAATCTATGTTTTAAAGGTAATATTGAATTCCAGCCATTGATTCCCTGCTTTTATTTTATTTTCATGGTTTATTCATGTTTGTTTTACGTTCTATAGCATAGAAATCATTTTTATTTACTGTTTTATGGTTTATTTTATTGTTTTCATTAGTTAATGCATATTTTCTCAAGTTTCTTAGATTTCTGTGTGTTTTTTTAGTTTAGAACAGAAACGAGCATGCTATTTCCGATTGAAATATGTGCTGTTAATTTCTGATTTTTTATATGTGATGCATGAATATGTGATTGATATACTGTAAAAAAATCAGAGATTTTGGACTTCGGGAACTCTGTCAAAAAAATCAGACATCAAGTCGGGTTTTTAAAACTTTAAAATCGTTGTTAAAATCAAGAGGGTAACTTGCTGTGATGATATTTTTCTCATCCTATATCCGATTTTAGATCTGTAAATTACTATGGATTCATGTTGATTATATCTATCTACTGTGAAAGTTTCAGAATTTTTTACCACTGTTTATTATTTATCCTCTGTCAGAAACTCTGATTTTTAATTTAAAACTCGTTAGGGTTTACCAAAACCCTAATCAGACTTGTGTTATTCGTAAATCCCAAAATACAGATCCGATTCATGATCTGTAAAAAGTGAGTATTATTATTTTTTGTTAACTATTCACTGTTAAAATCTCAGATATTTTGGAGTAGTATTGGTATTTATCCCGGAATTTGTAATCTGCACTCTCTGTTTTAACTCATGTTTGGTTTGCAATATTCAGGCCCGAATGGCCGGTAAGGGATCTCCTTGATCCTAAGTGCTTTTTCAGATCTGTAAAAAAGAAAAGTTTTGTTTTTATGTCTATTTGGTTTCTGTCAAAAATCAGAAATTTTCATGGAGGTTTGACCCCTGGTTCGGGTCTTGAACTGAGACTGGTTGGTGAGCTAGGTCAAAAATAGCATATTTTTAGGGTTTAATGCAATTTTTGGATTAATTTAATGCCAAAAAAATATTTTTATAATTCTAATTTGATATTAGGGTTATAAAAAGTGCATGTACCAATTTTGAGGATTTTTAGAATCCGTTTGATGCTTGAATGGCTTGAATTGCAAAACAGGGTACACGAAGAATTCCAAAACACTGCCAAAAATCACAAAATTTGTGATATTCTTGGATTTTTGTGCATAAGCATATATTTTTAGGGTTTAATCATATTTCATAATCATATTAGGATACTTTAGGTTTAATTTAATTTTCATTTGATTTCATTTAGTGCATAAAACCTAAGTTTTACCAAAATATTTTCTAAAAACCCTGATTTCAAGGCCATAGTCTTGCTATCGGGGGCAATTTGGTCATTTGACCTAAATTTCGAAATCCCTAACACTAATTTTCATATTTTAATCATGTCATAGCATATTCAGTTTGATTTATTTTCATTTGAACCTCAAAACTTGCATTTTATCAAATATCTTTCTGAAAACCCTAATTTCAAGGCCATAGTCTTGTTATTAGGGGTATTTTGGTCATTTTGACCCCAATTTTGAAATTTCATATCTTATCTTTGTTATTTATTCAATTTTATTTCATACTTTATCATTTTGATTTAATGGAATCATGGCAAAAAGGCTTATATCTAGCAAAATCCAGCAATTTCCTGATATTGCTGGATAAATCTAGAAAAGCCAACATATCATCACTAACAAAGTTTTCTAGTTTTGTAGGTACATTGAAGACTTTATTTTTCATGTATTTAAATTTCAATAGTGATGTAAACTAAATTACACTTTGGAATAAGAATTTACATTTCCTGCTTAGCTTAGGCAGCATTGCATATAGTTTATTTTTTTAAATAATGTTAATGTATGATGGATGATGATTCATGCATATTCAAACTCACTATGGTCTACACGAATGGCACATGCACTAGCTTTTATGAAGTTTATAAACTTGGTGGAATTTGTATTTAAGGCCATAGTCAGAATATGAATGATACCCAGATTTATGATCTTCACATTAGCCACATTCAGCCTACACTCTTAGACTAACTTCAAAAATGCACTGCATTTCTCAAAAATACAAAAAGTATTTCTCAATTCCTCAAATCCATATTCATTCATTTCATGCATTTGCCAATGCCAATTCAAATTTCAATTCAAAGAAGTTTATTTTTCTCAAAAATTTTCCTAAGTCTTATTCAAAAATCGATTTTCTCAAAATATGGATTTGCCAATGATATTTCAAGTATTTCCCAAGTTCCAAATTCAATTTTCTAAGTTATATTTTCAATTTCAAAGTTTTAATTCAAAGAAATCAAATTTTCCAAGGCTATTTCACATTTCTCAAAATCGATTTTCACAAAATTCTTATATTTCTTCAGAAATCGATTTTCACTTTCTCAAATACAGTATCTCAATCATGATTCATGATTTTCAAAGAGTTTATTTTCCAAATATTTTCCAATCTTTGAAGTAAACATCATGTTTTCAAATATGCATTTTCAGAAAATTCATAGCACATGCCTGATTCTATGTGCATTTAGAAATTAGAATATGATTTAGACAAGTTGAATAGAGCAGAGCAGTAGATTGATCCTTGGTTCGATTACCCCTGTTAAAGGTGGCAGGAACGGTCGAACCTCGTACCGACAGGCGAGCCCCATTCTATGGAATTTTCCCGCATTTTAAAACGGAGGTGAGTTATTTTCAAAAACTTTTCAAAGGTCAGTTTGACTCGCAAAAAGTTAAAAATTTTGCGATGATAACACTTAGGAACCCATATCCATTTGGATTTTGGTTTCCTTTGATAATAAATATTCTTTCTATAAAAGGATTTAGAATAAACATGTCTAGAATAATCATATCTAGATGCATTTCTATTAGAACTAGAAAGTTTAGTTTTATGAACAAAAGGTTGAGAATAATGTCTTTGATTTTTCACCACATAGTTTGGTCTATTTTGAGTATCAAAGAAGCTATATCCCAATCCGGTTTTATTAACCAAACATCTTTGAGAACCAAGAAGTTTTTCTAGATTCTCTTGACCATTTGTGAATTTGGTCACTATAGAAAGAAGATCATTTGACTTTTCTTTAAGACTAGATATTTCTTTTTGTAAGAGATTGGTTCTAACTCCAATTTCTTTTATCTCAAGTGCTTGGCAAGAATTTTCCTTCTTGAGATCTTCTATTTCTTGAAGTAACACTTTATTTTGAGAGTCAAGAGTTAAATTTTCAGTTTTTAACTCTTTATTTTTAGAACTAAGACTCTTAAATTTAGCATATAAATCATTAAATGCTTCAAATAACTCTTCATAGTCAAATTGACTTACCGAATCTTCTTGTGCTACAAAACACATGTTGACGACTTCTTCATTTGATTCTTCATCGGAAGAGGAGTCACTATCATCCCAACATGCTTGAAATGCCTTTTTCTTCTTGAATTGGTCCTTGGGCTTGATTTTGAGAAGAGAACAATCTTTCTTGATATGTCCTGCCTTTTTGCAGTTAAAGCACTTGACTTCATTGGGAATGGAAGAATCTGCTTTCTTTACCTTTCTTTGAAATCTTCCCTTTTTGATGAATCTTCTGAATTGCCTTGTGATGGGGGCAATATCTTCATCTTCATCTTCTTCTGAATTTTCAGAGTCAAAAGTAGCCTTAAAAGCAAGAGATTTCTTTTTAGGCTCTTCTTCTTGTCTATCTTGAAGTTGGACCTCATATGCCATTAGGTTATCAACTAAGTCTTCAAGAGTGAGAGTATTGAGATCATTTGCTTCTTCAATAGCAGTGGTTTTTCTCTCCCATTCAGGAGTTAAACACCTTAGAATCTTTCTGACTAAATTCACTTGTGAATATTCTTTTCCAAGGGATTTCAAAGTGTTAGTTATATCGGTCATTCTAGTTACCATGTCCGATATAGATTCATTTTGCTTCATTTTGAACAATTCAAATTTATGAACTAAAGAAGCAATTTTAGATTCCTTTACCTTTGACGTACCTTCGTGAGTTACTAGAAGAGTATGCCAAATTTCATTTGCTGTAGAGCATTGAGAGATGCGATTGAATTCTACCTTGTCAACGCCACAATATAATGCATTCATGGCTTTGGCATTCAGTGAAGCAGTCTTCTTTTCATCATCGGTCCATCGGCTGAAATCAGTTGATGGAGTTTGGTACTTTTCAGAAACAACTCTCCAAATATCGAGATCCATGGATTGCAAGAATATTGTCATTCTTACTTTCCAGTATCCATAGTTTGTTCCGTCAAAGAGAGGAGGACGAACAAAGAAGCTTCCTTCTTTGTGCTGAGATGTTGTATTTGCCATGCTAGATGATGGTCAAATCAAAGAATAGCAAACCTGTGCTCTGATACCAAATGAAAGTGCACTAGGATCGAGGCAACGAGCACTAGAGGGGGTGAATAGTGCTTTTAAAATTTTCTGCAGAATATAGAATGATTTTGCAAATCTCAAAGCAAACACACAAAGAACACAAGATTTTATCCTAGTTCGGTCTAACCCGACCTACATCCAGTCCCCAAGCAAAACCCGCTTGAGATTATCCATTATCAACCTTGTAAACTACAAGATCACACAGATCATAACTGGTCCCACTTTCAGTAACAACCCTACTGAAAGCAAACTACTCCTTTAAACAAAGGAGTCCTTCTTTTTACAGAAAAGAAATAACAACTTACAATACAACCTATGAGCCTTCCTTTTGAATGCAAATGAGATGCAATTGGCTTTTGAGGTTGTTGAAACACTCTACTCATGAATTCACTATCTCTCAAAGTGATTTGAGTAAAAAACTGAAGTGAAAATATCATGTGAGTGAGAAAACAAATACTTGAATGAATAGGAGTGAAAAGCAAGAAGTAATTCAATATAATTCTATTGAATTTGATATTTTTTTAGTGTAGAATGCACTCATATTTATAGCTGAAAGTTTTCATACATTGAGAGTATGAAAGGGTGTCAAAACTGTCCATTTCGAACGATCAAAACGTTTGAAAAATGAAAAGACACGCCTTTTTGAAGTTTCAGGAAAATGACAAAATTAGTCGACTGAAACATCAGTTAGTCGACTAATAGTTAGTTATTAGTAGACTGACCGTTATCGTCGATCGACTGATCTGTTAATCGAGCCGTTTGAAAATCTAAACTTTTGAAACTTAGTCGACTTGAGAAACGTTAGTCGACTGATAATATCATCAGTACACTGAAAAAATCTTTTAGTCGACTGCTGCTAAAATCTTCTGAAAAACAAACATTTTGTTCGGTCGACTGATAAAAAGCATTAGTCGACTACTGCTAAATTTTCAAAAAACACATGTTCTGTTCAGTCGACTGATAAAACCATTAGTCGACTGCTGCTAATTTTCCAGAAAACAGACATTCTGTCCAGTCGACTGATAAAACCTTCGGTCGACTAATTTGACAAAAATGACTTTTTAGAAAATATGGCGCGAAAGGATTAGTCGACTGGTAAGACTATTGGTCGACTAATAAACATAAAAATTTAAGAAAAGAGTTTTCAAAAAAGATTTTCATGAGGGTTCTTTTTAGAAAAGTTTTTCTAAAGACTTTTAAGGTGAAATACAACCTAAATATGCACTCTAAGTAAGGCTCTTACAAGAATCTAAGACTTTTAATGAATTAAACATTTGCACACTAGTCTTCAAAGATTCTTCACTGAATTCTTCAATTTCTTCATAGCCTTAGCTGAAATGCAGTTGATTCCACTTGCTCATCATCATAACCTTGTACTTGAAGTATCATGTATGGCTTCATTGTCGTAACACATGCTATTGCATTGAATTATGATGCATGCTTGATTATGTCAGTACGCACTCATTACTATTTCGCCTTGCTTGTGAATATGCGAAGTGCTATTGTTAAAGGTTTAGAGACAATGCTTTATAAGATGAAATTTTGACGAAATATCATATGCATGTAAGTGTGTATTTGCTTGTACATTTGTTGTCTCTCAGAAATGATATATGCAATGCCTCTGTTGTTTACACTTATGCAAAGGATAGAAACATATGATACTCTTACACTTTGCACTTGGCACATCCTGACACGGTTATTGAGTAATGTGTACCGTGAGGAGGTACATTGTTTGAGGCATTGGTAAGTGCACCACATGCCCTTACTTCATGAAATGAAAAGACTGATAATATAACACCATAGGGTATAAATGTAAATGACTTGTTGAGGGCTTAGTTGGAGTCTTCGAGCAGTGGCCCTTGTGTTGTAATAGACTCTTGTGTGATATACCCTGAAACAGAAATAAATAATATGGTGTTTTGACTACCTTCACGAGCGGTGTGCTCTATTGTCCGCGTGAGGATGAGCACGTGAATGGGCAGGCCAAGTCCTCATTTTGCGTACCCCACGGAGACCACGAGGCAAAATCCTCGTTGAGAGGTATGATTAAACAATGAGCCTAAGAAAGATAAACCTGCTTCGCCCCATTCACAAAACGGTTCACCTTAGGAGAGGGTGGAAGGTACAACCCTGAGTGACTTGTCGTTACTACGACATATGTTTTTACAGAAGCTGTAGCATCCTTTGGCCTCCAGCCACTCAGAGTCAGGGAGGTTGAGGTTACCTTTTTAGGATCTCACTACTGCAGTAGTATGGATTGCAATCCTTGCCTATGCGAGTGTTTTCTCTCAGCTGTGTGCTGCTCGCATGAGGTTGACTTGGTTTGTAGCTTCCCCGGTGACCACACTATAATTTGAATAACAGACGCCGGGTGCATGTCTCACAGAATGCGAGGTTCCTTCGCGTACCCGAAGGAGTAATCAGAAGAACTTAAAGACTAACCAATCGGTTGACTTACTGTAGTTGCTACTTTACTTGTTCTGTAGTCTATGCTTCAGATACTGTACTTGTTCAGCTGTTACCTCAGTTACCTTTCCTACTCGGTTGTTACTTTGGTTACTGTGTTGTTCAGTATTTGTTACGGTGTGTTACTGCTTTGAGTGTCTGCTTTACAGTTACTACAGTTGTTACTATAGTTGCTTACTGCTTAGTGCTCCTTACAGTTCAGATTGCTGCTTTAGTTACTTGTTGTACAGTTACTTTAGTTGCTTGCTCGTTTCCAGCATTTGTTACAGTTACTACAACTTGTTACATTTCAGTTGACTTGTACTTGTCCCTTTCGCACTTACCTGACACAGTTCACAGCACTTTGTTTATTATGTTCCTTGATGCATTCTTTGCTAATTGATATGGAGTGTGAAAAGAGTTAGCTTAGTTATTGCTCATAGATTCATGCTAGTTATTCCTACTTATTGCTCCATGAGTAGTTTTGTACTCTTGTTCATGCTGTAACTGCTTAATTGTTGTAAATGTGCATGCTATGTATGTCATGTATAGCTCTGCATCGTTTTCCACACTTTGGTATATTGTGTTTGGTTTGTCTCACCAGCTCGAAAGAGTATTGACCCCGTTTTATGGGGATACAGGTGTTACTTAGGCATGCGATGGAGCTCGATGTGCTGCAGTGGACTCTGAACCCACACTTCTGACACTCGCTGAATCTTGGCAGTTTTGGTTTTGGTATAAGGGAAATGATCTGTACACTTTGTAAATGTATTTAATAAAAGTTGTTTCCTTACTGTTGTTTCACTCCTGTGGTGGCCACCTAGACTCGCGGCTTTGTTGTTTTACGTACACTGTGTTTTCTGTTGTTCTCTGGTTAAACCTCTTAAAAAAAAATTCACAGAAAATCCTAAGTTTTTCCAAAGTCGGGGTTTGGGGTGCCACAGTTATGGTATCAGAGCAGTGTTTTAAAAGAGATAAAGAAGTGTGGTTCAAGTCTCTGCAAGCATCGACCATCGCACTATAAGTATTTTAAATTCAGTTTCTGTTGTTTAATGACTTGTACTGCTTGATTAGATGATCTTGTGTGCTTTTTGGGTGTCGTTCGATGTGAGACCCCATTTCATATTTAAGCCTCGTATATCGGGCTTAAGATATCGATTGTCGGAACCTAAGAGTTCATTTGTGCTTGTGGATGTAGTATCCCAAGCTGTTTCGACTAGACTCCTGCGAGAGTTGAAGCTTTTGATTGAGATCTGGGGAACTGCTTGCATAGTTCGCCCTTCTCGTTTCACACTGTGTGGTGGAGACGATTGATTTATTATAGCGACGATCGAACTATTATCCTAGTCATATTAAGGATGAGATGGCTTGATTTACATATGCTTTGAGGTCTTATTTTGAGGATGTAATGTTCCTTGTGGCGGTATTAGTTTCAGTATGATGTGATTATTTCGCCACCTGAATAGAATCGTCGAGAACATGCGTTAGATGTTTAGATTTGATACATGATCATGGTTCATGGAACCTTGTTGGGATTCTGTGTTCTGTTTTGAGAAGTGATATGATGCATATTACTAGTATTTGTGCTTGAGCCCTTGTTAGTGGTTTCTGACCCTAAGAGCGGTCAATTGTTTTGGTTAGTCGATTATATGTATCACTGCGTATGGTATTTATTGAGGATCTGATCTCCAATGGAGTATCTGTGAGGGTAGGTATGACTAAGACCAGGTAATCCGACTAGCATGGTGAATCTCTGTGAGGATACACTGTCCAAGACCGGGTAGCCGCAAAGATGGTGAACTGTGAGGAAGTGTACTGTCCAAGACCAGGTAAACCATCTAAGGCGGTAAATCTGTGTGAGGGTGTACGTTTCCCAGATCAGGCGATCCGGCGAGTAACTTGTGTGATTTCGATCTCTATAGGAAGTTATGATGAGCAGTATCGATCTCCTGATTTTGACGAATATGGCTAGTTGTGATCTATAAGTTTGACTTTCTAGCAATAACGACCTGATATGGTGTCGCTTGAGATTGTTCGTAGTATGCTTTTCTATGTCGTGTTGTTGCACGATTGAGTTGCGATGTGACCTTTGTTTAAATTGTGATGGATGTTGTCTGATTATATGTGTGTTGTGTGCTCGTGATTTCTATATGATTGTGGCGATTATCGCTTAGCAAGCATGGTTGTCAGACCTATCGATTGATTTGTTATGTCTTTTTGTCATTATAGATGACTCGAAAGACTAGATGCAACGATATTTTGGGTGTTGTGAACAACCTTGCAGAGGTTGTGCAATGGCAAGCGGTTGCGATACAACAGTTGAATGCGAATCTTCAGCTCGTAGCCCAAGGTGGGCAGAATAATAGTACGGATACCTATAAGCTATCCATAGATTTGAATCTTCCTGCTTTCGAGGATAAGACAGACCATGAGACTGCTGAATCGTTGATACGTGAGAGAGAATGAAAGCGTCAGAAAGTATCTCAGAACCGCCAGCGTAAGCGATCCCATCGATCGATCGTCCCGCGGAAGTGTCGACGATGTGACGAAGATCACGGTCTTGGAACTTGTCCTATCTTCGATGGCAAATGTTTTAAGTGTGGACAACCCGGGCATGTTGCCAAGTTTTGTCCCAAGAAGTCTACGGGAGACTTAGTTGTTGCCGATTAGGCGTTGTCAGACGAGATCTGACCATTTTGTTGTTGTTTCCTGTTTTGTGATTTCGCGGACGAAATCCTTTTTAAGGAGGGTAGAATGTAAGACCCGCAAATTTTCTGAGGAATTTACTGCTTACTTAGTGTTGATATGTATGCTTTCGTATAATTATGAAGTTATATCGCATAATTAAGTATATTTTGAATGTGCCTTGTGTTTTGGCTTTGTACGCGCGACCCGAAAATCGCGTAAATATACTGTGTAAGTAAGAAGTTCCTAATTCTGGATGAATTAATCTTTGAAATTTTAAGGGTTAATTTATAATATATTTGTATAGTTTGTCCCCGAATTTGGGACCTATACGACGTAAAAACCTTGTCAGTGCATGTGAATTACGAGTTTTACTCCAAGTTTGGACCCGAATCATAATACGCTTAATCCTAGCAAACGAAAGACAATTTTATTGAAAGGCATCGAGCATTTCACATTAATTGAGGTTATATAGAGCACTAAACAATCTACTTGAATTGATTTAGTATTTTAATGCATTAATTAAGCATGTTTTGAAAGCATATGCATAGACGATTTTGGATTTGGACTCGATCAACTAGGAGGGGACCCAAATCCATTGGGCGTCCTCTCTTGAGGATGTTTTTAGTATTGGTTGACCAGCTGGTCAAGGTTTGACCAGTTGGGTGGCACTTTTGAAAGTTTTTGCATTGATTTTGAAAAGAAGGCCATGATTGGCCCTTGGTCTTTTCAAAAAGACTCATAATGAAGTATTATGAGGGGCGTTTTTTCATAAAAAGAGGCATGGGGCTGGCACCCCATGGCAGTTTTGCAATGTTTTTGAAACAATTCAAATAACAAAACTTGATAGGCTAGGTTGGGCGGCACCTTAGGGCATCTCATTGTATATTTTAAAAACTATAAAGGCATTTCTAAATGGCATTTTTGAAAAGACTTTTTAAAAGTTCAAAAGACCAACATGCATTGGGCGTACACTTCTAGGAGGGGGGTCTTGAGCACCCCAGCCCTCCATCCTAGCTGGGTTAATCCCAGCCATTCATTGCCCTAACCCTAGCTATTTAGGGTCTTGAAGAGAGAGAAAGAGGAGACCCCTTGGGCGATTTTTGGGGAGCTTCTCTCTCCTCCTTCCTTCCCTCTCTCCCCTATCTTCAAAACGTGAGTGAGTGATGTGAACCCAGATAAAACTTCAAACCGTAGCCTTCAATCTTCATCTCCTCCATTGTTGTTTCAAAGCCTCGAAGGTGAGACACCTTACCCTCTTCACCTACTGTGGATTTCGATTGAGCGTTTGGTTTCTTTTCACATTGTCGATTTTCTTGAGCTTGGTTGTATGCATTTTTGAATAGGTAGATTTCGTTTTAGCATGCTTACCATGCATTTGTTTTGTTGTTGAGAAATGTGGTAGTGAGTTGCTATTTAAAATTGTTTTAGGTATTTTCCCATTGAAATCATTTTGGGTTCTCCCATTTGAGGTTGTTTTAGGTTTTACTTATTGCCATCTTATTTCAATTATATGCATTGCATTGAGCAAAATTAGGCTAAGACGCCATGAGTTCAGATTCTTTTTGTGTTATTTGTGTTCTTGCATTTATCGTGGTAACGTTACATACTATGTTTTAGACCATGGATTTTATGTGTTCACTTTCATGCATTTCGGAAGTGTTTTCCATTTGCATAGTGGCTGGAAGCCATTTCACATTTAAGTATTTTTGTTTTAGCATGTTCGTATATATATAGCATTAAGCAAATCATGGTAGAACGCCTCTCCATGGCTCATGTTTTCCCATTTCGTGTATTTACTCCTTTTCTAGTTTTGTAGTTTAGTTGGAAATGGTTTCACGGTTGCCTGCATTTCCCTTTGAATCAACGCATCTTGTTTATTATTTTGCAAAGGAGTTTCGGTTGGCAAGGAGACCGTGGACAGCCCCACGCCATGCAGCTCACTCTTTTTTAGCCAACTCCCATCGGATTAGCTGCTGGCCTGAGCTAGTTGGGTCGAGCCTAGCTGGTAGTGCACCAACAGCCATATCTTTTTCATTTATTTTGCTGCTATTTCTGAGTTTATTTCAGCATGACCAGGCTACTGGACGTGTCCAGCAGCTGGTGACCCAGTCCGCCCCCAGCTGGAACGTTTTCCTTTTTTATTTTCTTCCCCTTTGGTTAAGCGTGAACCATGAGCCTAACCCACGGTGGGTTTGTGGGGGTTCAGTCATCTCCTTTAGGCCTGACATGGTCTGGAGCAAACCTGGTCCAGACCTGCCAAAGGTCGCCCCATGCAGGTTCGTTTGGGGCGTTTTCACCTCTTTCCCCTTTTTCAGTTTTGGCACCTTTGTGCAAACACCCAATTCGGGTGGCTGGTGTGTTGGCTTTAGCCTAACATGGTCTGGACCAGTTGGTCCAGATCTGTTAGAGGCCCTAACCGAACCGAGTTCGGTTAGGGGCTTCACGTTTTTGTGCCCAGCGAGCTGGCACTACTTGGGGCTGCTGCAGCCTAGCCGCAGCACTTTGGACCACAGCTGGGTGCAGGCCGTGGGCCTGCGCCCCTCCGTTTTGTGGCAGCCATGCCACGGCTTGGGTCTGGACATTTGATCCAGACCCTGCTCTAGTTGGAGCAGGTGTTAGTTGGTCTGGACCAGTTGGTCCAGAACTAGGCCTTTTCCTTTCTTATCGCAGCCGGGTGTTTCGGCCCTTTCAACAGGGCCACATCGGCACCGCATGACATCATAGCTCCTTCCGGGTTTGCAGTGCTGCCCAAACCGGGTCTGTTGCGTGTGCTTTTTGCCCCATGGCTCCGTTTGGCAAGTGGTGGAGTGGGTCTGTTTTTGGCCACTTTGGACCAGCAAGATGGAAATTCTTTCCTTTCCACACTTTTAGTATCATTAGCGGGCTCCCAAGCCGCAGCCTATGGGATGCAAGTGTGCTTGGCGTGGGATCCAATATCCCAATGTAAACATTATTTTTTGTGACTAAGTTACTACTTGTGCTTTATGTGCGCGTTGACCAATGCAGGATTACGTGAACATGGATATGTATGCACAATAATGTGATAACCCCATAGATACGGGTTTCGAATACCCCAATGATTCCACATTTCGACTAGTTATAACATATACAAAGAGTGCTCGATTGCCAAAGCAAACAATATATACATACATAGCGAAATGTGCGCAAAGAAATGGTAACTCTTTGATGTGATGTAGTATGGACTCACGTAGGTGTGTATGTCCGCTTTTGACATGAGTTTACTCTTGCATAGAACATGAATTACTTTTGATGCTCGTTCATGCCTTCAAGAGAAATAAGGATTTAATTGATTATGAAACACATGGCGTATATCATTGAAATAATGCAATTGGGGTTTTCCGCTTGTCACACGTTACTGGCACCTTGGCACTTCACAAGTTATTTAAGTATATTTTAGTGTGTTACGTAGCGTAGTGTCACAGAGAAGCCGTGCACTGCCCCACACTTTAGCACATGAGCTTTGCACTAATGAATGCGATCGTATGCTCTTATTTGTGATTTTGATTGTACAATTACATTGGCAAATTGCATATTTTCCCTAAGTATGAGGGAGCTTGAAACACTTATGAATATCGCAGTCTTGTGAGACTTATGCAACTTTGGACCTCCTTGGCGAGTCCTGTTGCTGGCAATGGCCCCACTTAGCGAGATGTGCTCGCTTATGGTTGTAATACATGGTTTTTGAACCTTGGCACAACTTTTGAGTCACGTTTACCGTAGGAGAATGTTTCTAACTGTCTCATCGTATCGTGCAATGTTTGATTTATCACTTGACTAGTTCCCACACTTATGACAAGATGCACATACATGTAAACTTGTATCTGTGCACAGTTCCTAATGTTACATCAGTAAATTTATGTTCTGTGATGCATACCTCTTCTTGTTGTCGTGACCATCATTGGTGGTTCTTTCTGGGCCAAACCCACTTGGTCAAGGAGATTCACTCCCAATAGTGTGCGGGTTGCGGGACAGTGCAACTTGCTGTCCATCTTCGTTTTTCTCTTTAGTTGGATCCTTGCAGCAAATGGGTTGTTGTCACCTCGTCGTGGGTGCTGCCGCAGTTCGGCAACACAGCCCAAACCGAACCTGCATGTATGCGCTTGGTACCTTTTTCACCTTGTGGCTGGTAAGGTTGTTGGTCTTATTGGGAACTGTTCCAATGCAGCCGTTGGGTTTTTCCTCCCTTTCATCTTGTTTTCCCATTTCGATAGAGAGCTCCGGACTGCAGCCTATGGGGCTGCATTAGTGCCTACGGCACAGGTCCCGATGATCCTGCTGCCAAGGTCTGTACCCTTGTCCAGACCAGTGGGCCACGTGGACTCGCGTGGCAGAAGCACCTTTATGGTGTTTTGGAGGCTTCGTTCCCAAGTTGTGTGGCTGAAGCACTTTGGCTGCATTCTAGTTAGGAGGTACTGCGGAGTTTAGGCTAAAGCTTAGCCTTAGTTGCAACCAGATTAGGTTGATGCTGCTGTAGTTTTGGAGCAGTGGAAACGTTTGGGCCCCGTCCTTGTAGTTTCACAGTCTTTTGCATTGAGTTAGCTTGTTGACTAGCCGTACTTCCCTATGGCACGACATAGTTGCCACTTTATCTTTTCGCAAACAACTGCCTTTGTCGCCGCCACAATAGCGAAAATAAATAGTTAAATATGTATTTGTCATGTGTGCAATGTCATGCTAAATACTTTGGAGTTAGCACTCTCCGCTATGTGTGGTTCACCAATTGTAAAGCATGTTAACACTTGTGTATAATGTGATTCAGTGTAAACCAGGAAACTATGGGCTTAATGGCCCTTACACGAAATCAGAGATTGTCAAATGCTTTGGTTCGATGATTCGAACACTTTGTCTCCACCTAAGTGATCATGACTCTTGACACTTGCACACTTTCCGATGTACATGGCTCATAGTATAGTTATGGGATTTATGAAACCTAAGTTTATGTACGACAATACCTTGTGTATCCATGTCATAGAATCCTTGGCCAGTTTTCGGGTTGTAGACCCACTTGGCGAGACGAGCTCGCTTATGTTAAAGATACATGTTTTGTATGCTTGTCTTGATTTGTTCAAGAGTGGTTTTACCATGGCCATATGTTTCTAACTGTCTCATCATAAGGCACGTTGCTCTGCGATGTTAAATTAGCTTGTTCGTGTACTTGTCGTACTATGTTCATGCATGACTACTTGTACTTGCGATTTACTTGCCTAGTTCATGCTATTGCATTGAATTATGATGCATGCTTGATTATGTTAGTACGCACTCATTACTGTTTCGCCTTGCTTGTGAATATGTGAAGTGCTATTGTTAAAGGTTTAGAGAGAATGATTTATATAATGGAATTTTGACGAAATATCTTATGCATGTAAGTGTGTATTTGCTTGTACATTTGTTGTCTCTCTGAAATGATATATGCAATGCCTCTGTTGTTTACACTTTGCACTTGGCACATCCTGACACAGTTATTGAGTAGTGCGTACCCTGAGGAGGTACATTGCTTGAGGCATTGGTAAGCGCACCATGTGATCTTACTTCATGAAATGAAAAGACTGAAAATATAACACCATAGGGTATAAATGTAAATGACTTGTTGAGGGCTCAGTTGGAGTCCTTGGGCAGTGGCCCTTGTGTTGTAATGGACTCTTGTGTGATATACCCTGAAACAAAAATAAATAATATGGTGTTGTGACTGCTTTCACGATCGGTGTGATCTGTTGGCCGTGTGAGGCTGAGCACGTGAATGGGCAGGCCAAGTCCTCGTTTTGCATACCCCACGGGGACCATGAGGCAAAATCCTTGTTGAGAGGTATGACTGAACATGAGCCAAAGAAAGATAAACCTGCTTCGCCCCATTCATAAAACGGTTCACCTTGGGAGACGGTGGATGGTACAACCCTGAGTGACTTGTCGTTACTACGACATATGTTTTGACAGGAGCTGTAGCGTCCTTTGGCCTCCAGTGACTCAGAGTCAGGGAGGTCGAGATTACCTTTTTAGGACCTCACTACTACAGTAGTATGGATTGCATTCCTTTCCTATGCGAGTGTTTTCTCCCAGCTGTGTGCTGCTCGCATGAGGTTGACTCGGTCTGTAGCTTCCCCGGTTACCACACTATAATTTGAATAACAGACGCCGGGGTGCATGTCTCACAGAATGCGAGGGTCCTTCGCGTACCCGAAGGAGTAATCAGAAGAACTTAAAGACTAACCAATCGGTTGACTTACTGTAGTTGCTACTTTACTTGTTCTGTAGTCTGTGCTTCAGATACTGTACTTGTTCAGCTGTTACCTCAGTTACCTTTCCTACTCGGTTGTTACTTTGGTTACTATGTTGTTCAGTATTTGTTACGGTGTGTTACTGCTTTGAGTGTCTGCTTTACAGTTACTACAGTTGTTACTATAGTTGCTTACTGCTTAGTGCTCCTTACAGTTCAGATTGCTGCTTTAGTTACTTGTTGTACGGTTACTTTAGTTGCTTGCTCGTTTCCAACATTTGTTACAGTTACTACAACTTGTTACATTTCAGTTGACTTGTACTTGTCCCTTTCGCACTTACCTGACACAGTTCACAACACTTTGTTTATTATGTTCCTTGATGCATTCTTTACTAATTGATATGGAGTGTGAAAAGAGTTAGCTTAGTTATTTCTCATAGATTCATGCTAGTTATTCCTACTTATTGCACCATGAGTAGTTCTGTACTCTTGCTCATGTTGTAACTTCTTAATTGTTGTAAATGTGCATGCTATGTATGTCATGTATAGCTCTGCGTCGTTTTCCACACTTTGGTATATTGTGTTTGGTTTGTCTCACCAGCTCGAAAGAGTATTGACCTCGTTTTATGGGGATACAGGTGTTACTTAGGCGTGCAATGAAGCTCGATGTGCTGCAGTGGACTCTGAACCCACACTTCTGACACTCGCTAAATCTTGGCAGTTTTAGTTTTGGTATAAGGGAAATGATTTGTACACTTTGTAAATGTATTTAATAAAAGTTGTTTCCTTACTGTTGTTTCACTCCTGTGGTGGCTGCCTAGACTCGCGGCTTTGTTGTTTTACGTACACTGTGTTTTCTGTTGTTCTCTGGTTAAACCTATTCAAAAAAAAAATCACAGAAAATCCTAAGTTTTTCCAAAGTCGGGGTTTGGGGCGCCACAAGTATAAAGTAGAAAATATACATGGAGAGGAAATAACACTTTATATATAAGATAATAAAATGAAGAATGCACATGAGATGTATAGGGCTAAGTATATACGTGAGAGAAGGGGTCTATGAGAATGTATATGAAGAAATGTACCTAAAGGCATATATATATATATATATATATGTTTTCATGAGAAAAGAAGAAAGGACTTTCACGAGTGTATGAGGTCAGTGAGTTGGTGTAAAGATGTGGATAATGACAAATATGGTGTTGTACACAGAAGGTTAGTGAATGGGGGGTGGAATAGCAGTGATGGATACTACAAATGACCATGGTGTGATGAAAAAAAGAAAATGCTATTTTGATGGAGGTATGCAACAATGAAGAGTTTTAAAGGATGCTGCTGCAAGTAATGATGGCAAAAAGGGACTGATGCACAAGTGATACGCAGCAGAATAATGGATGTGCTGGAGTAAGTGGCAAAGTGGAGTGCAGGATATGCTAGTGTTGGAGTAGTGAGTGGACCTAATGCTATAGGTTGCGACAGAGTAAGGGTGAAGTTTGGGATTTGCAGGGAATGATATCACTATAGGCAACATAACAGATGGGGTGTTGTATGGCAGGGATGCAAAGTGCATGAGCTTGGTGATTAGAAACAATAACACATGAGTGGCATGTTAATTGCTATGCAAGGGAATGAGGGTGAATAGTGACGTGTGCAGAAGGGCAAAGTATAAGGAGACTGTATCAGACAGTGTAGTTGTAGCAGCTATGAGCAACACCTGAAGGCTGAGATGATATAACAATGGGGCATGATAACCGTGAATTGGGGTTGGTTAAGTGCCAGAAATGCAGAGGCTGTAAGGTGGGTATATGCTTGCAGGAGAGTGTACAGCAGGGAACATGGCTGGGCGGCATACGAGAGTATGTTGTAGTCACCACTTAGTGAAACTATGTGATATAGGTGCTGAAGTGGAAGCAGAGTGCAGGGAGTATCTTGTGACTAATGATACAAAGGGAGGGTGTCTACATGATGTGCTGGCTAATGAAGACATACGTTGAATGCCCTGAATTAATTGGAAAGGTGGATATGCCCTAAACAAAATGTACATACTTCTAAGGGTGATATTCATGCTAGATTAAAAAAATGCATATGATTTTTACTAAAGATGCACATCCCTGAGGCTCATGACAAACCCAGAGATACATGGGCAGTATAAGCATATTTCCTATACTGGGCCTAATAATGAGTTCTAAAAATGAAACTTAAGCACTACATATATATTCACCTTGAACAGGATGCAACGAAGGACAAAGAAATGGAATCTCATGCAAATGGTCAATGCACATGTTGATGTGTAAGTGATAGCATAGCTACCCGAATGTAGTTGCTATAACCTCAACAGAATATCAATTAAAAAAAAAAACCTGTTGTTGCTAAGACTCTACTTATAAAGAGATCCCTTTGGTTCAGAAGAAAAGGTGGCCTTGAGATCACAGATCCACAAAAAATGCCAACCAACCTCATATTTAAATTTTCAATCATAGGCCTGTGCTGACCATTATGTGCAGGAGATATCTGTACAGATGATGAAGAGATAGACTGCCGACCATCTGGTGACACGCAGGAAATGCCTCCCATGAGGAATGGATGTCCACACTCAGTTGCGCAGACTAAACTCATATTCAACAAATGATGGCGCTATATGATAGCAATGAAGGAGGAAGGGCTGACAGGTGATGTGATATGCCAACACCGTGAGTGTGTGATGCTGCTGAAGTTGGGTTGTAAGATACACGCTTTATTTTGATGTAATATTACATAATTGTGTTGAAATCGATGAAATTTTATTAATCTAGCAATTTTTGAAATTTAGCCTATATTGAGAATCGGGTTAAATCGTATAATTTTACGTAAAAAGGCAATTACGGGAAATCTAGAGTGAATTAACTTCCGAAAATTTTAGGGTATGTTTGGAATAGGGTTATGGTGATTTACCCCAAATTTGAGGTCCGAACAACGAAAAAACTCTGTTAGTGCATGTGAATTACGGGAGATCGCTTAGAAAATTAGTGAAGGCCTAAACGAGATTAATTTCGCTCGAAATGAAGTTTTCTTTGCTTGAGTAGTTGTGTGATGACATTTACATTGACAATATAAAATAAAACTTTTGCACATTGTGGAAAAATAATTGAAATTTAATGAAAAATAAAATCGGCATATAAACTATTCATTTCCTCCATTGGTCAAAGTCGACCAAGGCCACATTCGTCTACTTTGGAGGGCCTTGGACGACCAAGGCCATGGAACCAGCTGGTCACGTTGATCAGCTGGGTTAGTGGCACTTATGTAAAAGACTTTAAAGGCTCATAAAGGGAGGGCCACGATTGGTCCTACCCAAATCATTTAAAAGATGAGTTTTAAAATTTATAATTTATAATGTCTTGTCACTTAAGAGAAGTAGGATGACATTTTTATGGGCTGGAGGAGGCGCCATACCCTCTTGGGTTTGGCGTGGAGCCATGTTTGATGGGCTGCCTTGGGATTCAAGGGATCCCAAGGGCTCTTTTTAATGAGATGCCATCATTAGCCTTGACTCTACCTTATTGGATGCATGGAGCAGCATCCCCATGGCAATCCAGAATTTTTTTTTAAGCATATTTGAATCTTTGAAACCCATTGGAAGGGCTGAGCGGCGGTGGAAAACCGTGTTCCACCTCAGCCCTCCATCTAGGGTGAATGATTCCTAGCCATCCATCTCACTCAGCCATGTTTTAAGAGCCCCTTGGAAAAGTCAAGCCCCCTTAAGGGGCGATTTTTTTTTGCTAACACTCTCTCTCTCTCTCCCAAACTCTCTTTCCCTCTCACTTGCCCTCTTCCTCCAGCCGTGGGAGCCCTCTTGACATGAAGAGCTGCAACATCTTCTTCCATTTCCAAGCTTTTAAGGTGAAGACTCAACTTGGGTTTGTACATAGTTTCAATACACATGAAACTGACGGTGCATTGCATCTATGCATGCAAGCCCAACGATGGATTAGCCTAAAAGTTGTTTTAATCTTGAATCGCCATATTAGCAAACTTGCTGCATGCATTTACAATTTGTTTCTTTTGATTTCTACAATCTCATTTATGTTTTTAATTATCTTCTATGCATATTTGTTGTTCACTCTATCAAAGTAATGCTGTTACGTTTTTCTTTTTTCTTTTTTCTGCTGGATTCATGGCGTATTCATGGCCATAGTGACATCTCCGGGGTGTGCTGGACCGAGATGGGCTCGTCCAGCCTACACCCAGTCTGTTTGGCACTCTCTCAGAGTGCTGGAGCACCGGCTGGGTTGCTCCAGCCGTCAGCACATCTCTTTTTTTTTTTTGTGCCTACTTTCCTTTGGTGTTGGGCTCAACCCAGTCCCAACACGTTGGGACTGGTGTTGCAGCCGTGCTTTTGAGCTTGGGTCACCGCGTGACCAGTCCCTCTTGGATGTGGGAAAGCCAGGCCTCCGACAGCAAATGTGTTTCCTTCTTTTTCTGCCTTGTTTCAGCTTTCTTTGGAACCAAGAGGGTGGGCACAGGAGCTCAGATGGCCTTAGCGTTTGGGCTGGCCTTGGGCAGGCGCCCATTAACCCTTTGGTACCTGTGAACCGAGCCCTTGGGCTCTGGTTCATGTTGTTGGGTGATGGCACGGTGTGGTCCAGCGGACCAGACCCTCTGGCCAACCGGTTTTCGCCATAGTTGGAGCTGGGCACCGTGCGGGTGGCCCGCGCGCCCAGCACAAGCCTTCAAATGAGATCTTTTTTTTTTCTGAGTTAAGTCTTGCTGTTTCATTTTCTTCTTTTTTTATATTTTTGCCATGGGTTCAGACCAGCACTACAGTCCAGTTTGACCGGCTGTGTGCGTGAGTCTAGCCCAACCCGGTTTTCCCTTTGGCTGGAGCTGGGCGCGCACCACTTGGGTGTTGTGCACCCCTGGCGTTTCGGTTAACACCTAGTGGGTGCAGGTCTGAACCGAGGTTCAGACCTGAACCTTTGGCAGCCGGGCTGGCACCCGGTGCTAGCCACGGCTCCTCCTTGTTGGAGCCGGGTGCCAGCCGCTTAGTGTTGGACACCCCGGGCCTCCCCTCGGCTGAGCCATTTTGGGCTCAGGTCTGAACTGAAAAGTTCAGACCTTAACATATTGTAACAGCCGTCTGGTCCTATGGACCAGACACCTTGATCTGCCTTAGTACCCCTTTTCAAAAGGTTAGCCGATTGACCTTGTCGGCAGCTTGACTCAGCCCCCCAACCGAACCCTTTGACAGTCTGGTCCGAACCATGAGTCGGACCAGAATCTTTTAGCATGCATGACAGTCTGGTCCGGAGGACCAGACCAACGTTTTAGTTGGAACCTTTTTGGCAGCAAGTATGTGAACCCCTCGTTGGCACCCTTGCAGCCCCGTAATCCCTTTAGCTTGGCTGTCAACCCTTTTCCTTATAAAACCAGCATGAACCTACTTCAAGCTGATCCATACTAGGTTCAAACTAGAATTTGTCTTGCCCCGCACCCTTACGCTATTCGGTTAGGGTATTGGCATGTGTGCATATGCCTTGGGAATGCACCGAGTTTGAGTGGATTTATATATATATATATATATATATATATATATATATATATATATATATATATATATATATATATATATAAGGAACGTGCCTCATCGAGTATATTTGTAAAATGTGGATATATATATTAAAACACATAAATGATTATTTCGGTGTGATCGAATGGACATGCGACACTCTTGTGTCCCGTCCAAGTATTTCTTCAGATAATTTTACACTCCGAATTAGATATGAGTTTCCTTAGTGCTAATTCATGTTCGTCTTGTCAATTGGTTTGTTTCGGGTCTGCGGGCATGGCACCCCGAACCGTGGTAATGCCAATGTAATCCCCATTAGAATGGGATGTTTCCAGAAATCACCGTCGACACGTATGTGTGTCGCAGTGCGTAAGGAAAACCCTTATGCCTTGGGTTATGTTCGACAGACTAGTAAAGTAAACAGACGAGCACTATTACAAACCCATGTACTTGAGACTACGTTGTTTTAGAATCACAAGCATTGTACAGTATCTTTGTTTTGGGTCTGTAGGCACGGCACCCCATACCGTGGAAATAGCTAATGTTATTCCCATAAGACGGGAATATTCCAGATTTCACCCTAAACATGTAAGTGTTTTGAACCACGTATGATGGTTTTTCATATCGCAATTGCAACTTCCTTGCAAAAGCGATGATCCGCTTTGGCAATGCGAATGTAATTCCCATACGTATGGGAATATTGTTGAATTCAATCTTAATGTTGAAGTATGCAAAATTGTGCATTTTTACGGTGAGAATAATTGCATGTTATGCAAAGTGCCAACATTGATATTTTAGAGACAACTTCTTGAATGATGGAAAATTTATGAATGAAATTGCAAACTTGCTTGCTTGTCTACTTGTCTCTCAGAAATGAATATATATAATGCCTCTATTACTTATGAGTGTGCAAATGATAAAAAGCATGTGGTACTTTTACACTTTGCACGTGGCACATCCTGACACTGTTACTGAGTAGTGCGTACCACGGTTGGTACATTGCTTGAGGCATTGGTAAGCGCACAAGGTGCACTTACTTCATGAAATGAAAAGAATGAAACTTGAACACCATAGGGTATGAATAAATATGACTTGTGTTGGGCTCAGTTGGAGTACATGGGCAATGGCCCCTGTGTTGAGAATGGACTCTTGAGTGAATATACCCTGAATTAGAAAAGAAATAATATGGTGTTGTGACTGCTTTCACAAGAAATGTGCTCTGTTGGCCGCGTGAGGCTGAGCACGTGAATGGGCAGGCCAAGTCCTCATTTTGCGTACCCCGCGGGGACCACGAGGCAAAATCCTCGTTGAGAGGTATGATTAAACAATGAGCCTAAGAAAGATAAACCTGCTTCGCCCCATTCACAAAACGGTTCACCATGGAGAGGGTGGATGGTACAACCCTGAGTGACTTGTCGTTACTACGACATGTGTTTTGCCAGGAGTTGTAGCGTCCTTTGGCCTCCAGTCACTCAGAGTCAGGGAGGTCAAGGTTACCTTCTTAGGACCTCACTACTGCAGTAGTATGAATCGCAATCCTTGCCTATGCGAGTGTTTTCTCCCAACTGTGTACTGCTCGCATGAGGTTGACTCGGTCTTTAGCTTCCCCGGTTTTCACACTAGAATTGAATAACAGACATCGGGTGCATGTTTCACAGAATGTGAGGTTCCTTCGCATACCCGAAGGAGTAATCAGAAGAACTTAAAGACTAACCAAACAGCTGACTTACTGTAGTTGCTACTTTACTTGTTCAGTAGTCTTTACTTCAGTTACTTTACTTGTTTCAGTTGTTACTTGGTTACTTTACTTGTACAATACTTGTTACGGTCTGTTACTGCTTTGAGTACTTGATTTACAGTTACTTCAGCTTGTTACTTATCAGTTGACTAGTACTTGTCACTTTCGCACTTACCTGACACAAGCACTTACACTTGTTAGTTTTGTTTCTGCTTTTCTTGTCAGAATTGAAATATATATGCTTGTGGTTGTTTCTTCACCACCTCGCAAGAGACCTGACCCCGTTTTATGGGGATGTAGGTGACAAACACGTGCAGTGCTGATGCGACGACACATAATGGAGGATTGGAGGACTCACACTTGCTTTGCAGATCCTGTCCCTCGTGGTTTTGGGTTTTGGGGATTTTGATTGAGATGTATTCCCTGTTTTGAGACTTGTACTCTTATTTTGTAAACTTTAAATTGTTGGGTTGTATACCCTTTTTACGTTGTAGTTGTACTTTTGTTCACACTGTTGTTTACTTGTTGCACTCACCTGTGGCCGTCCAGACTCGCGGCTTTGCTGTTTTACTTACACTGTGCTTTCTGTTGTTTTCTATTTAAAACTTTTCAAAAAAAAATCCACAAAAAATAATAAGTTTTTCCAAAGTCGGGGTTTGGGGCGCCACATGGGCAACAGTGAAAGTTGAGTGTAATGTACTCAAATACAACCATTTTCTAAAAGCATTATAAATAATCAAATGTTTCTAGCAACAATGCAATGAAAGCACTATAGGGAAATACTGGGATAACTAATTGCAAACTAATCAGCACACACGGCCGGAATATGAGATAGAGTTTGCTGCCTTAGTTATATGACAAGACAACTATTGGATTCCGGTGTCCAATGATCAGACAAAAGCCCTTGTTACAAGTCCACCATCGAACTGCCAGTATAGACAACACCTTCTGGCAAAACACAATCATGCAAGGTGAAACAACAGTAGCAGATTAAATATAACATCAACTTCCACAAATAAGCACTTTCAAGCTGTAGCCATGCTGCAAAAGATTCTTTCCTTTTTTTATGGATTATGCTGCACTCATATCCCTTTTTTCAGGCTCTAACTACAGTTGATGTTTCAAGGAAAAAGATAATGCTATTTTCTTCCCAATAAAGGTATAAAAAGATGAGGAATTCCATGCAAAGTGAATGGCTAATCACAAGCTACGGGGATTTTTTTTTTGTTGCTAAGAAGGATGTTCTACGGAGCACTACATCACTCAAAACCAGTATCTACACAAAAGAGAATAGGATACTGAGGGCTTTTGGGAATTCAGCCCAAATGTTGTTGTCACCTGCCATCTCCTTGATAACAAAGGTAGAAATGGTACTGAAAATACTAATCGGTGTTTGATTTCTTTTGATCACCTTATCACCAATATGCTTCAACAAGAAGAGAAAGAACTTAGATTGGTCATAGTGATAAGGCGTCTGTAGCTTGGAAATGCCTCACAATTATACATAAGGTAACGCTTTTGTCAATGAAACTTGGTGAAAAGGACTTATGATGGTTTCGACTTTCAAGGTACAAATAGGATCTTCCAAAAGACTCCATAGGCAGAAATAGAGAAGCAACAATTGATCTTGCTTTTACAACCCTCTTTTTCAACCTATGCTCACCAAAACTATAGGATGGTGTAACAGTAATAGCATCATCATGCTCGAATTTAAAGCTCTCGAAAAGGCAAACTAAGCTCTAAACTGCAAATGAGGCTTTCCTATCGTGTGGACACTGCAACATTCAACAAATCATCTTCACTGTCGCATCTGTAGTCAAAATACCATTCCCTATTTATGAACTGAAAAGGGTAAGACAATAAAACTTTTCGGTGAGGCTGGCTGCAAGATAGGATAACAATGGCATGACCAAGAATTTTTTAATCAAGTTCACACTACCCATGATGAGAACGTAACAATGTAGCCATACTGAAAGTTCTTGTAAATTCTGAAATGCATAAGGGTGGACATACAAACGCAGACGAGCCAGAATAGGAAGATGCAAACCAAGACGACTATTATCACAATAGGGGAAATAACAGAGAAAGCAATTAAATCCATGAACCATAAAATCTAAAAAGAATATGCGGAATGTTTCATCAGAAATATAGGGACGATATTAATAATGAAAACGAAACTTCAGAAATCTAAAACATCAACAGGGTGCAATAGTAATGTTTTAAACAAGAACGCAGCAGAACGAAAACCATGAATCAGGCATTGTAAAAGCAAGAAATCAAATGCATACCGATAATCATGACTAACAGAAAATTAATCCGATCAACAAAGATGCAGACTGATTTATCATAAGGGACCAGAATTCCTATGGAAATCGGGATAACAGGATGAAAATCAGAAATTGACTACGCTAAGGATTAGCAAGCAATGTCTAGTAGGTAAAAGGACCTGCATAAACTGGATTTGTAAGGACTGATGCTAAACTGGATTTGGAAGGACCAATTTGAAAAATTGGGTGTTGAAAGAAATTTCAAGTCGAAACTTGGATCTTCTAGACCAATTACTAAATTTGCTGGAAAGTTCTAGTAGAAGTTCAAACTTTTAAAGGAAAGCTAAGCAAATTGATTTTGGAAGAAAATTTGAGTCAAAACTCTAATTTCATAGACCGATTATAGACATTTGAATTGGATTTGGAAGAAAATTCGAGTCGAAACTCTAATTTTCTAGACAAATTCTAGACATTTGAATTGGATTTGGAAGAAAATTCGAGTCAGAACTCTAATTTTCTAGACCAATTCAGAAGGAAAAGAAATTCGGGTCGAAACTCGAATCTTTGAAGGAAAACTAGATCCATTTTAGAAGGAAAAGAAATTTGAGTCGGAACTCGAATCCTAAAGGAAAATTGGGTCAATTAGAAGGAAAGGAAATTCGAGTCAGAACTCGAATCCTAAAGGAAAATTCAGAAAGAAAGGAAATTCGAGTCGGAACTCGAACCCTAAAGGAAAAACTAGACCAATTTGGTTGTAAGGAAAAGAAATTCGAGTCGGGACTCGAATCCTGAAGGAAAACTAGATCAATTTAGAAGGCAAAGAAATTCGAGTCAGAACTCGAATCCTGAAGGAAAACTAGATCAATTTAAAAGGCAAAGAAATTCGAGTCAGAACTCGAATCCTTGAAGGAAAACTAGACCAATGTGGACACTAAATTTTAAAGTGTATCAGTGTGACTACCGGATTTTGAAAATGAACCAGTACAAGCATTATGTTTTAAAAAATTACCAGTACGAATATTGGGTTTTGGAAAATTATCAACACGAACATGGGTTTTTTGAATAATTACCAGCACAAACATTGTGTTTTTAAAGAACTACCAGCACGAACATTGGGTTTTTGAAAAATTACCAGCACGAACACTAGGTTTTTGGAAAATTACCAGCACGAACATTAAATTTTTGAAAAATTACCACTACGAACACTGGGTTTTTAAAAATTACCAATTGGTTATGATGGGAGATTTTCAGTCTTCACCCTCACGACGACTTGGACAACTGTCGGAGTCTCAGGATTTATCCCTTATTCTGAATGGGCAACTCAGGTTTATCTCTTAACCTGAAGGGGAAATGAATTTGATGCATATGGATGCAAATGAATGCGAATGAATGCATGCAAATGCAAATGAATGCGAATGAATGCATGCAAATGCTAATGGATGCAAAATGATGTAAATGAATGCACATGTGTGCAAAATGAGAGATTTGTTTGATCCTGCCTGCGTACAGGATGATTTGAAGACAATTTTCAAAATAATGCCCCAGTAAAGGGCAGAAGAAAGATTACTGCTATGGTGCAGAAAATTCAAATAACAAAGGGGATCAGAAAGGGAAGCCTGCTCCTCAATACAACAAGCCCCTTCAGCAAGATCAAGGGCCAAAACTGTGCGAAAAGACCAAACATAAAGGATGGAGCTACGACAGAAGATTCACTCCTCTCGACCAATCACTCGAAGATGTGCTCGAGTATATGTTGTCGAAGAAAATGATCAAATTGCCTAGACTGGCCGATCCTCCTGTGCTTATGAGGAAGTGGAAAGACCAATTCTGCAAATTCCACAGAACAGTGGGACACAACACTGAGAACTGTTTCGTTCTCAAGAATATTGTGCAGGATTACATTGACAAGAATCTTTTGGTGGAAGGAGATGAAGAAGAAAAAATGGACATTCTAAATCAGTCATTTCCTCCGCACACCACAGCAGTAATATCCAAACAGCCATTCCTACCTCAAGAACACATCAAGCCATGTTCCCTTCAAGATCTTGTTATCATCGCAAAATTTTACTTTTGCAAGTCAAACTGACCTTTGAAAAAGATTTTGAAAATAACTCACCTCCGTTTTAAAATGCGGGATAATTTCGAAGAATGGGACTCGCCTGTCGGTACGAGGTTCAATCGTTCCTGGCGCCTTTACCAAGGGTAATTGAACCAAGGATCAATTTTGTGCTTAGCTTTGTTCAACTTGTCTAAATAATGTTAATTTCCTAAATGCACAAAGAATCAGGCATGTGCTATGAATTTCTGAAAATGCATATTTGAAAACATGATGTTTGATTTGAATATTGGAAAATGTTTGGAGAATTCTTGGAAAAGATGTCACTTGAAAAATCGTGAATCATGGAGAAAGAACATTTCTGAGGAAAATGAAAATCGATTCATGAAGGATCTAGAGGTTTTGTGAAAATCGATTTTGAGAAAGGTGAAATAACTTTGGAAAAATTTGATTTTTCTGAATTTAAAGTTTGAAATTGAATATATAACTTGAAAGATCAAATATTGAACTTTGAAAAATACTTGAAATACCATTTGAAAGCTCAGAGTTTTGAGAAAACCAATTTTTGAGAAAGACTTGAGAAATTTTGAGAAAATCGATTTCTCTGAATTGGAATTGGGATTTGCAAATTGATGAAATGAATGAATATGGATTTGAAATTCATGATTTTGAGGAATTGAGAAAATCCTTTTGTATTTTTGAGAAATGCAGTGCATTTTGAAGTTGGCCTAAGAGTGTAGGATGAATATGGCTAATACGAAGATTACAAATCTGGGTATCATTCGTATTTTGACTATGGCCATAAATACAAATTTCACCGAGTTTGTCAACTCCATAAGAGCTAGTGCACGTGCCATTCTTGTAGACCATAGTGAATTTGTAAAAATATGCATGAATGGGCATACATAGCAGTTATATATCAAAGTTTAAAACTATATGCAATGCAAATCCTAATCTATGCAAGAATTGAAATTCTTATTCCAAATTTAATTACAACTTTGATATTACATTGAATTGAATAAAAAAAAAAAGAAAAATCTTCTTATTGAATGCTTCTGCAAAACTAGAAAACTTGTTAGTGAAGATATGTCGGCTTTTCTAGATTTATCCAGCAATATCTGGAAATTACTGGATTTTGCTAGATATAAGCTTGTTTCCATGATTCCCTGAAATAAACATAATGAAATATGAAATAAAATTGAAGAAATATGAAAATAGGATTTGAATATTTCGAAATTAGGGTCAAAATGACTAAAATACCCCTGATAGCAAGACTATGGCCTTGAAATCAGGGTTTTCAGAAAAGATATTTTGTAAAATACAACTTTTGAAATACCAATAATGATAAATTAACTCAAATATGATATGACATGATTAAAAATTAGAAAATTAGGGTTTTGAATTTCGAAATTGAGGTCAAATGACCAAATTACCCCTAATAGCAAGACTATGGCCTTGAAATCAGGGTTTTCTGAAATAGATTTTGGTAAAAACTTGGGATTTATGATTGAAATAAACACAAAATCGAACATGAAACACCCTAATATGATTATAGACACACACTTATGCACGAAAATCAAGAAATATCACAAAAATGTGATTTTGGCAGTGTTTCGGGATCCTGCGGGTGCCCTGTTTTGCAATTTGATTAATTTAGGCATCAAACGGATTCCAAAATTCATAAAAATTGGTACCTGCACTTTTTATGACCCTAAAATCATATTAAAATCATAAAAATATTTTTTTGACATTATTTTAATCCAAAAATTGCATTAAAACCCTAAAATATGCTATTTTTAACCTAGGTCACAAACCAGTTTCAGAGTTAGACCCGAATCAGGGGTCAATCCTCTATAAAAAAATCTTAATTTTTACAGAGGCAAACTAGACATAAAAGCAAAGGTTTTCCTTTTTACAGATTGGAAAAAACTTCTCTGGTTACGGAGAAACCCTTCCGGCAATCTGAACTAAAATATAACAAATCTAACAGGGGTTAAAACAACTACTTTGGATTCCAAATACAGAAATAAATATCAACCTTAATAAAAAAAAAATTAAATTTTAGCAGTGAATAGTAAATAAAAAAATAATGAAACTCCTTTTTTATAGATTATGAATCGGATCTGTGGTTTGAGATCTATGGTCATTACAAGTCTGATTAGGGTTTTGGCAAACCCTTACGAGTTTTAAATTTAAAATCAGACTTTATGTCAGAGGCAAAATACTAAACAGAGGCCAAAAATTACCAAAATTTCACAGTAAATAGATCATCTCAACTCAAATCCATAGCACTTTACAGATCTCAAATCGGATACCGGATGAGAAAAATAACATAACAGCAAGTTACCCTTTTGATTTTAACAACGATTTTAATGCTTGAAAATCCCGATTTGATGTCTGATTTTTCTGACAGGGTTTTCGAATCCCAAAAGATCTGATTTTTTTACAGTAGTACATCCATGTATCACATATAAAAAAATCAGAAATTAACAGTGAGTATTTCAATCCTAAATAGCATGCTCTTTACTGTTATAAACTAAAAAACACACAGAAATCTAATAAAATCTAATAAAGCATGCATTAACTAATGAAAACAATAAGGAAAATAGTAAACAGCAAAACGAAATTGATTTCTATGTTAAAACACATGTAATAAACATAAGTAAGTAAAAAAAATAAATAAAAAATATGGAATCCATGGCTGGAATTTGATTTTACCTTAAAAAGCATGGATTTGACACATTTAACGGGTAAATCGCATGTTTTAATGGTTAAGATCATGAAAAACCATGCTATAATCAATTCTAATGGATTAAAATCCCTGGAAAAACATTAAAACAGAGTTAGATTATCTTCTTGAACCTCTCTTGAGGTTCTTGGACTTGAATCCATGGTTTAATCCATGGAATAGATGGAGCCAATGGTTAAAATTGATTTAAAACCATTAAAAACATTAAATAAAAAACTAAAAATTTAAAAAATAATTACCTTGAGGTTGCTGCAATGGAGGAAGGGCTGGAGAGGAGAGAGAAGCTCCAAGAATTTCCAAAGCGGTAGCTGGAAAAATCGTCCCCCCTTATGCTCCTTTTTATAATAAAAAATTAGGTTAAAAATTAATAGTTTTAAAAAATTTGGACTTCTAAAAGGTGGGGGGGGGGGATTTTGGGGTGGAGTTAGCTATCTACCACTAGCCTAAATTATCCTAATTAATTCCTAATTAACCCCTACCTATTCCTAAAAAGCCCCCAAATGTGGTGCCACTTGGCATTTTCTCACATTGGGTTTTTTAAAGTTTTAACTAAAACTTTTAAAAACAACAATTTAAAAACCAAACTTTAAAAATGAGTTTTCAAAATAGATTTTGACTCTTCTAAACTTCTAAACTTCTAAAACTAACCAAGACATTGACTAAGCCTAGACTAATCCTGACTTTCTCAAATGTGGCGCCACCTCGAGTGGGCCCTACTTCAGTTTTTCAAAAAATGATTTTAAAACTTGAAATTGAGAGAGTTTTCAAAAGATTTTCAAAAGCAAACTTGAAATTAAAAGTTTTGAAATGGCATAGAGTGCCAACTGGATTAGAACTCCTCTTGATGTAGCGCCAACTGAGTGGGTTCACACCAAGTTTTGAGAAATTTGAAATAAACACTGAAAATAACTTTGAAAAGAGGTTAAAATCAATAATTAAAATTCAAAATCTTTGAAAATAGAGTCTCAGGCGAACTGGAACTCCGGGTTAGAGTCCTGGATTTTTAGGACTCTGAGATTTTGGGTTTTAAAAGCCAAATGAAGGAGTTTCTGAAAAGATTTTATCAAAAATGATGAAACAAGACAGAAAATACTGTCAGGGTTAGACTCCTAACTCAGTCAGGACTCTGAAATAGAGTCCTGGATTAACTCGACTCTACAAAATGACCTAATTTTTTAAAACAAATAGAAAAGAATGAGAATGGGAGTAAAAACAAACTTCAAAACAGACTCCTGACTGGACTGGGGCTTTGGGACAGAGTCCTGATCGGACTGAAACTCTAGATTTTTTTGGTATTTTTTTGAAAAACATATGAAAGAACTTGTCAAAACAGTGTAAACAATAACAAATATTGAAATAAAACAGAGTTCTGATTCAACTAAGACTCTAAGGACAGAGTCCTAATCGAACTAGAACTCTCAGATTTTTGGATTTTCTGAGAAAACAAATGAGAGAATTTTGAAAAATAGTTAAAAACAGGATGAAATTAAAGTTTTGGTTCAGAGTCCTGATCTGATTAGGACTCTGAGAAAGAGTCCTGATTCGATCAGAACTCTAAGAATTTTGGTTTTCTGATAAACAAATGATGAAATTTGGGCAAAGCTTTTGAAAACCAGTGAAAATGAAGTATGAAAATCAATTTTGGATAGAGTCCTGAGTCGATCAGGACTCTGGGGGTAGAGTCCTGCCTTGATCAGGACTCTGGGCTAAAACCTCAGAATTTTGAAATTCTTTGACAAAAGTATAATAGTTTTGGTAGATTGAAAAATTTCTGAAAGATTCTCTCAAAATTGAAATCAGGATCAGAGTCCTGATCCAACTAGGACTCTCTGAACAGCGTCCTGTTTTGATTAAAACTCTGAGTTTCTGACTCATTTTGAAAGATTTTAAAAGATTTGATTGAAAATGAATAAAATAGCTGTAAAAGATTAGAGTCTCAATCCAATTGAAACTCTGAGGGAGAAACCTGATGCGACTGGACTCTTGAAGAAGAGTCCTGATCCAACTAAGACTCTAAAATTTTGGCCAAAACAGAAGATTTTAAAAGGTTTTCTAAGAGAACAGGTAAAAAGGTAGTGAAAAGTAGAGTTCTGATCCGACTGGACTCTTAAAAAAGAGTCTTGATCCAACTAGGACTCTGAAATTTTTGACAAGTAAAGGAATCCAGAAGCGGCACCACCTAAATGGGTCTCATTTGAGAATTGAAATCGGTTGAAAATTGAGTTTTAAAAACAAATCCAAATTGTTTTTTGAGAAAACATTTCAAAATATAAGGTCCTGTGGGTTGGCAAATGACAAAATGCTGATTAAAAACCCAGGTTTTAAAAATTGATTTTGAAAGAAAAGTTTTAAAACCCGAATCTGGATTAAATATTTAAAAAACAAGAGTGCTGGATCTCGAAAATGAGATGCAATGCCATGCAATGCAATGAAATAGTATGCCAAATGCATGTAATGATATGCAATGACACATGAAATATATAAACACTGGATGAGGGTGAAAATTTGGGGTGTTTATAGATGCCCCTCTTTGCTACTAAGCCGGTTGTAAGCCGAGCTTAGTGGCAAATAAAACACACCAAATTTGGACTATATATATAAAAAAAATGCCCCAGTTAGGAGAATCTGACCGGGTATGAAGGAATTAGCTCTGACGATGATCAAGATAGGTATGGGATGAAGAATAAAGAAGAAAGAATCACCTCATCAAAATGAGGCTCAGGCTTAGCCCTTAACCTGGATGGGACAGGAAATGAAATACCTCATGGAAAAATGAGGTTCAGATTTAACCCTTAACCTGAAAAGGGACGATACCTCATGGAAAAATGAGGCTCAGGCTTAACCCTTAACCTGAAAGGGGACGATACCTCGTGGAAAAATGAGGTTCAGGCTTAACCCTTATCCTGAAAGGGGACAATACCTCGTGGAAAAACGAGGCTCAGGCTTAACCCTTAACCTGAAAGGGGATGATACCTCGTGGAAAACTGAGGTTCAGGCTTAACCCTTAACCTGAAAGGGGACGATAAACAGAATCTTCAAATGAAGAAACCATGATGAGACCTTCGAATTTTGCACAATAAATCCGAGAGGGGTTTGCAAAAGGAAGAAAGGGGGTTCCCTAAATCTTGAAAAGGGATTGATCTTGGACGTCTCATCGCTGAGACTAATTGACTTTTAAAACAGATGACCTTTTACAGAAAATTCAGGTTTAACCCTTAACATGAACGGGAACTGTCTATGGTGGGACAGTGGGGAGCACAGGGAAGTGTGCGAATCTGAGAGCCCAAGCACTCAAATTAAAACAAGAAGGGAAGGATCTTGGATAACTCCCATCATCCGATCCTAAAAGGGATAACAACAATGCCTGGATATATCGAAATAGACATCAAGTTCTCACTTTATGTCAGGATAACTTGAAAAGATTGCCAATAAGATAAAGATTGTAGTTAATTCAAGAATGATAAGCATATACATATATGAAGAATATTCCCTCTTGACTGGACTTAACTCCGTAGAATCAAGATTCGAATTTAAATATCATTGTCATTGACTTTTTTTCAAGGAAGCTATCAATTTCCTTGTTATGGATGGAAAAAAATGTATTCTTGATATTGCGAGAGCTATTGGTGAAAGAAAATTGATAAAAGAATTTCACAAAATTAAAGGAGATTCTTGATAGATTCGACAGTCTGATATCCTGGGATTTGTTTCTCATGATGATCTTTCTGCACTCTCTTTTTAACAGGATTGGAGCTCTCTTGGATTTTTCGGGAATTACATCATCCTTCATTTTGGAGATATCCTTGTTACGACAATGAAGCCATACATGATACTTCAAGTACAAGGTTTTGATGATGAGCAAGTAGAATCAACTGCATTTCAGCTAAGGCTATAAAGAAATTGAAGAATTCGATGAAGAATCTTTGAAGACTAGTGTGCAAATGTTTAATTCATTAAAAGTCTTAGATTCTTGTAAGAGCCTTACTTAGAGTGCATATTTAGGTTGCATTTCACATTAAAAGTCTTTAGAAAAACTTTTCTAAAAGAAACACTCTTGAAAATCTTTTTAGAAAACTCTTTTCTTAAATTTTCATGTTTATTAGTCGACCAATCGACTAATCCTTTCGCGTCATATTTTCTAAAAAGTCATTTTTGTCAAATTAGTCGACCGAAGGTTTTATCAATCGACTAGACAGAATGTCTGTTTTCTGGAAAATTAGCAGCAGTCGACTAATGGTTTTATCAGTCGACTGAACAGAACATGTGTTTTCTGAAAAATTTAGCAGCAGTCGACTAAAGCTTTTATCAGTTGACCGAACAAAATGTTTGTTTTTCAGAAGATTTTATCAACAGTCGACTGAAAGGTTTTTGAGTCTACTGATGATATTATCAGTCGACTAATTTTTCTCTAGTCGACTAAGTTTCAAAAGTTCAGATTTTCAAACGACTCGATTTACAGATCAGTCGACCGACGATAACTGTCAGTCTACTAATAACTAACTATTAGTCGACTAACTGATGTTTCAGTCGACTAATTTTTCTGTTTTCCTGAAACTTCAAAAAGGCGTGTCTTTTTGTTTTTCAAACATTTTGACCATTCAAAATAAACAGTTTTGACACCCTTTCAACTCTCAATGTATGGAAAACTTTAACTATAAATATGAGTGCATTTTACACTCAAAACAACAAGAATTCAATCGATTTGAATCATTTACTTATTGCTTTTCACTCCTATTCATTCAAGTATTTATTTTCTCACTCACTTGATATTTTCACTTCAGTTTTTCACTCAAATCACTTTGAGAGATAGTGAATTTGTGAGTAGAGTATTTCAACAACCTCAAAAGCCAATTGCATCTCATTTGCATTCAAAAGAAAGGCTCATAGGTTGTATTGTAAGTTGTTACTTATTTTTCTGTAAAAAGAAGGACTCCTTGGTTTAAAGGAGTTGTTTGCTTTCAGTAGGGTTGTTACTGAAAGTGGGACCAGTTTTGGTCTGTGTGATCTTGTAGTTAACAAGGTTGATAGTGGAAATCTCAAGCAGGTTTTGTTTGGGGACTGGATGTAGGTCGGGATAGACCGAACCAAGATAAAATCTTGTATTCTTTGTGTGTTTGCTTTTCAATTTGTAAAATCCTTCAATATTCCGCAGACAATTTTTAAAAGCACTATTCACCCCCCCTCTAGTGCTTGTTGACTCGATCCTAGTGCACTTTCATTTGGTATCAGAGCACAGGTTTGCTATTACTTTGATTTGACCATCATCTAGCATGGCAACTACAACATCTCAGCACAAAGAAGGAAGCTCCTCTATTCGTCCTCCTCTCTTTGACGGAACAAACTATGGATACTGGAAAGTAAGAATGACAATATTCTTGCAATCCATGGATCTCGAAATCTGGAGAGTTGTTTCAGAAAAGTACCAAACTCCATCAACTGATTTCAGCCAATGGACCGATGATGAAAAGAAGACTGCTTCACTGAATGTCAAAGCCATGAATGCATTGTATTGTACTGTTGACAAGGTAGAGTTCAATCACATCTCTCAATGCTCTACAGCAAATGAAATTTGGCATACTCTTCTAGTAACTCACAAAGGTACGTCAAAGGTAAAGGAATCTAAAATTGCTTCTTTAGTTCATAAATTTGAATTGTTCAAAATGAAGCAAAATGAATCTATATCGGACATGGTAACTAGAATGACCGATATAACTAACACTTTGAAATCCCTTGGAAAAGAATATTCACAAGTGGATTTAGTCAGAAAGATTCTAAGGTGTTTAACTCCTGAATGGGAGAGAAAAACCACTGCTATTGAAGAAGCAAATGATCTCAATACTCTCACTCTTGAAGACTTAGTTGGTAACCTAATGGCATATGAGGTCCAACTTCAAGACAGACAAGAAGAAGAGCCTAAAAAGAAATCTCTTGCTTTTAAGGCTACTTCTGACTTAGAAAATTCTGAAGAAGATGAAGATGAAGATGAAGATGAAGATGAAGATATTGCCCTCATCACAAGGCAATTCAGAAGATTCATCAAAAAGGGAAGATTTCAAAGAAAGACAAAGAAAACAGATTCTTCTATTCCCAATGAAGTAAAGTGCTTTAACTACAAAAAGGCAGGACATATCAAGAAAGATTGTCCTCTTCTCAAATTCAAGCCCAAGGACCAATTCAAGAAGAAAAAGGCATTTCAAGCCTGTTGGGATGATAGTGACTCCTCTTCCGATGAAGAATCAAATGAAGAAGTCGCCAACATGTGTTTTGTAGCACAAGAAGAATCGGTAAGTCAATTTGACTATGATGAGTTATTTGAAGCATTTAATGATTTATATGCTAAATTTAAGAGTCTTAGTTCTAAAAATAAAGAGTTAAAAACTGAAAATTTAACTCTTGACTCTCAAAATAAAGTGTTACTTCAAGAGATAGAAGATCTCAAGAAGGAAAACTCTTGCCAAGCATTTGAGATAAAAGAAATTGGAGTTAGAACCAATCTCTTACAAAAAGAAATATCTAGTCTTAAAGAAAAATCAAATGATCTTCTTTCTATAGTGACCAAATTCACAAATGGTCAAGAGAATCTAGAAAAACTTCTTGGTTCTCAAAGATGCTCGGTTAATAAAACCGGATTGAGATTTAGCTTCTTTGATACTCAAAATAGACCAAACTATGTGGTGAAAAATCAAAGACATTGTTCTCAACCATTTGTTAATAGAACTAAACTTTCTAGTTCTAATAGAAATGCATCTAATCATGGAAACTATAATGCTTATTATTCTAGACATGATTATTCTAGACATGATAAATCCTTTTATAGAAACAATATTTATTATCAAAGGAAACCAAAATCCAAGTGGATATGGGTTCCTAAGACTAACTCTCATGGACCCGAAAATAGAAAGGGGTCAAATGCTTTGTTTTCTAATTTTGTTGTAGGTACACAACATAAGGAGCAAATGGATATTGGACAGCGGCTGTTCCAAACATATGACTGGAAGGCCGGAGTTATTTTCCACCCTCCAAAATAAGGATGGAGGAACTGTCACCTTTGGTGACAATAACAAGGGAAAAGTAATAGGTATTGGTAATATTGGTAATCCAAAATTTCCCTTGATAGAAAATGTTCTTTTAGTAGATGGTTTAATGCATAATTTAATATCTATTAGTCAATTATGTGATAAAGGTTTTCATGTTTCTTTTGAAAATGATTTATGCTTAATTTCTGATTTTCAATCTAAAAAGATCATTTTTAAAGGTAAAAGAAGGAACAATGTGTATGAACTATATCTAGATGAATTACCCACTTTTAATGAAAAATGTCTTATTGTTTCAAATGAAATTTAATGGTTATGGCACAAGAGACTTGGACATGTTAACTTTAAAATTATTTCAAAGTTATCCAAGAATGATCTTGTAAGAGGCCTACCTAGAATACCATATAAGAAAGATCACTTATGTGATGCTTGCCAAAGGGGTAAACAAATCAAGAGTTCTTTTAAAGCAAAAGATATAGTTTCAACAAAACGTCCTCTTGAACTTTTACATTTAGATCTATTTGGACCATCTAGAATTCAAAATTTGAATGGTAGCAAGTATGCTTTTGTTATAGTAGATGATTATTCTCGGTTTACATGGGTGTTTTTTCTAAAAAGCAAAAATGATGCTTTTTCGGAATTTTCTAAACTTTGTAGAAGAATTACAAATGAAAAATCTACATCAATAATTAAAATTCGTAGTGATCATGGTGGTGAATTTGAAAATGAATCTTTTCTAAAGTTTTGTAATTTACATGGTATATCTCACAACTTTGTTTTTCCTAGAGCGGCTCCTCAAAATGAAGTTGTTGAAAGAAAGAATAGAACTTTGCAAGAATGTGCTAGAACCATGCTTCAAGATAAAAATTTACCAAAATACTTTTGGGCTGAAGCAATTAATACAGCATGTTATGTTCTAAACCGTGTTCTTATTCGACCAATTTTACATAAAACATGTTTTGAATTGTATTATGATCATATACCAAAGATCTCATATTTCAAAATTTTTGGTAGTAAATGTTTCTTGTTAAATACCAAAGATAATCTTGATAAGTTTGATTCAAAATCAGATGAATCAATATTTCTTGGATATTCTTCTAGAAGTAAAGCTTATCGTATTTTCAATAAAAGAACATCTTGTATTGAAGAATCTTTACATGTTGCATTTGATGAGAATTGTGAGCAGGTTATACCTCTAAGCGAAGGAGAAGAAGTAATACTTCAAGAAGAACCCTTGATAGAGAGTACTTCTCAAGAAAATATTCCTCTTCAACCGGTTTGGTAAGAAGTTCCTAATCATCCACATGAACAAGTTATTGGTGAAATAAAGAGTGGTGTCCAAACTAGAAAGCAATTAGAAAAATATATTGCAAATGTTGCTTTCATATCTAAATTAGAACAAAAAAATATCAATGAGTCTTGTGATGATGAATTTTGGCTTTTGGCCATGTCTGAAAAACTTAACCAATTTACTAGGAATGATGTTTGAGATCTAGTTGATAGACCAAAGGATCATCCAGTAATTGGAACAAGATGGGTCTTCCGAAATAAGCTGGACGAAAATGGTGAAGTCATTCGTAACAAAGCAAGGCTAGTAGCACAAGGCTATAATCAAGAAGAAGGCATAGATTTTGATGAAACCTATGCACCACTAGCTCGATTAGAGTCAATTTGAATGATGCTTGCTTTTGCTAGTTACATGAACTTCAAGTTATATCAAATTGATGTTAAGAGTGCATTCTTAAATGGACACATCAATGAAGAAGTTTATATAGAGCAACCTCCAGGCTTTGAAAATGAGAAATATCCAGAAAAAGTCTACAAATTGAAAAGAGCTTTGTATGGACTCAAACAAGCACCAAGAGCGTGGTATGAAAGACTACGAAATTTTCTAGAACAATCTGGTTTTTCCATTGGTCGGGTAGACTCTACTTTATTTATTAAAAATCTTAATTCAGATATTCTTATTGTGCAAATTTATGTTGATGACATAATATTTGGTTCTACTAATGATTCTCTTTGTAAAGAATTTGCTAAAGCTATGCAGGAAGAGTTTGAAATGAGCTTGATGGGGGAATTAAACTACTTCCTTGGACTTCAAATAAAGCAAACTGAAGAAGGAATCTTCATCAATCAGGCTAAGTATACAAAAAAACTTCTCAAGAGATTTGGGATGGACTCATCGAAATCAAGAAGGAATCCTATGAGTACAACTACTTCTCTTGATAAAGATGAAAATGGTAAAAGTGTAGATACTAAGCTCTACAGAGGTATGATCGGATCTCTATTATACTTAACTGCTAGTCGACCTGATATTATGTTTAGTGTGTGTATGTGTGCAAGATTTCAAGCTAATCCAAAGGAATCTCATTTAACCGCCATAAAACAAATTCTTCGTTATTTGAAAGATACTTCAAATTTCGGTTTGTTTTACCCAAAATCATCTTCCTTTGATTTAGTTTCATATAGTGATGTAGATTTTGCAGGAAGTAAATCTGATCGCAAGAGTACTAGTGGAACTTGTCATTTCTTAGGAAATTCCTTAGTCTCTTGGTTAAGTAAAAAGCAAAATTCAGTATCACTCTAAACAACTGAAGCTGAATATATAGCGGCTAGTTTAGCATGTTCACAAGTACTTTGGATGAAACAGACCTTAAAAGACTTTGGTTTGAATTACTCCACAACAACTATTTATTGCGATAACACTAGTGCTATAAATCTTTCGAAAAATCCTATTCAGCACTCAAGAACTAAGCATATTGAAGTTAGACATCATTTTTTAAGAGATCATGTGTTAAAAGGAGATATTTCGTTAAATTTTATTTCCACTAAAGAACAACATGCCGATATCTTCACTAAACCTCTTAAGAATGAAGATTTTATGAGAATTAAGAGAGAACTAGGTATTTGCTCATTTTTAGATTTGTAAAAATGTTGTTTTTTGAACAAAATCTCAAAATCGCACTATATTAGTCGACCGATAAAATTCTAGTCGACTGATGTTTTAGAATTTTAGAATGAATCGCACCATATTAGTCGACCGATATATTTCTAGTCGACTGATGATATTTTTAGAATGAGTCGCACATTTTTTAGTCGACCGATAAAGTTTTAGTCAACTAAAATTTTTAAAAAAATTTAAATGAAGGGACCCGATACCCCTTGGATTTTTTTTTACCCGTTCTTTTTAAAATAGGCATTGTTTCACTTCGTTTTCGTACCTTTTCGTTTTTCTTAAAAACGAAACCCTTAAAACGAAAACCCTCTTTCTCTTTTGCCTCTCTCTCTTCCGAAAAACCCTCGGAGTGTCGTTCGATCCCATCTTCACTGGGATTTTCTTGCCGTGACAAGGAGACGCCGGAGTCTTCTGGCCGTGATCTTGAAACACCAGAATCCTCCTGCAGTAACTGGCGCATCTTCAAAACACGCCAGAACTCTCTTGCCGTGATAGTGTATTTTTCGCCATTGCCGGAATCCCCTTGTGGCAGCCTTCACACTCGCCGTCAGCCATCGTATTTTCCTTCGTTTCTGAACGCCGGATAGCTTTTTCCTTTGCCGGAAATCATTTGGAAGCCGACATTTTTTTTTGGTAAATCTGTTTTTTAATCATGCCTCGTACGAAGTCTGAATCTGCAAAAGGTTTAGGTTCTCCTCCTCCTACACCTACTTCAAGACATGGTTTTTCACTCAGATTACTCCGAAATCCTCTTTTATATGATACTTTTGGATCAATTTCTGCACTACCTATTTTACCAGGCCGAAATGTTCTATTTCACTTATTTTCTCGTTACAACATAAGAGAATTATTTCCTGGAATTTCACATCTTTTTGATGCTTGTGCAGATACTCTTCACTATCCTTTTCTTATTCACTTGTTTTACACAAATCTATAAATGGATCATGAAACTAGAATTTGGTCCTCTCTTGTTCGTGATGTTGAAATCGAGTTTGATTCGAAACTACTTGGAGAAATTCTTGAAATTCCACCTTTAGACACTCTTTTCAACACTATTGAATTAAATGATGAAAGAGTTTTTGAACAAATTCTTCTTCCAGGTGCACCTCACTGCCCTCCTTTCAAAAATACTAATCTTCAAACTCGTGCACACATTGCTGGACGAATCCTTGCCCACAATGTTCTACCTAAAACCGGTTCTTTTGATTATTATTCCACAGATCTTTCTACGTCTCTTTATGTTTTATTTGGAAATATTTCTGTCAACTGGGCAAATGTGTATTTTACAAATTTGTGGAAACAAAAACCATTTCTTCCTTATGGCTGTCTTTTAACTCGTATTTTTAGACATTTCAAAGTTCCCTTAACAAATGAAAAATATATTAAGCAAAAAGAGTTCTTTGATCAAACAATTTTTAAAAGAATGAAAATTAAATATCTGCTTCCTTTAAATGTTGATCAAACTGAACCATCTGATCCTACTGAACCATCTATTTCTGAACCTTCACCTTCTGCGACACCTTCATCACATGCAAAAAGAAAGAAATTTTCTATAAATCAAGATAATAATGAAGTTATGCAGAGACTGAAAGCTTTGGAGCTGCATCAACACACTTTTTGTGAAGATGTGACTCAACAACTATCTTCGATTCAAAAAGAGATTACTTCAATCAAGGATTTGCTCAACTCACTTTTCTGATCTTTGTTGTCTAAACTTTCATACTTTATGGGTTGTAATATTTTAAAATTGTATCGCTATTTTGCTTATGCTATTTTTGCCCTTACTCTTTTTTATTCTGACAAAGGGGGAGAAAAAGATAAAAGATCTTGCATTAAATTGAATTTGCAGGAGATCTTGCAAGAGAAAAATCTCATATGGAGAAAAAGATAAAATGCATAAAGTAATGATGAATGGAAATGCAAACCAATCAATATGTGATATATGGGCTTTAAATGTACTAACTTTTAATGTTTTGCAACATATTGATAGGGGGAGTAAAATCTCCATCTATGCATCTAAATGCTTCATCTTTGATTAAGTTTGTCATCATAAAAAAGGGAGAGATTGTTACGATAATGAAGCCATAGATGATACTTCAAGTACAAGGTTTTGATGATGAGCAAGTAGAATCAACTACATTTCAGCTAAGGCTATGAAGAAATTGAAGAATTCGATGAAGAATCTTTGAAGACTAGTGTGCAAATGTTTAATTCATTAAAAGTCTTAGATTCTTGTAAGAGTCTTACTTAGAGTGCATATTTAGGTTGCATTTTACCTTAAAAGTCTTTAGAAAAACTTTTCTAAAAGAAACACTCTTGAAAATCTTTTTAGAAAACTCTTTTCTTAAATTTCCATGTTTATTAGTCGACCAATCGACTTACCAGTCGACTAATCCTTTCGCGCCATATTTTTTAAAAAGTCATTTTTGTCAAATTAGTCAACCGAAGGTTTTATTAGTCGACTGGACAGAATGTCTGTTTTCTGGAAAATTAGCAGCAGTCGACTAATGGTTTTATCAGTCGACTGAACAGAACATGTGTTTTCTGAAAAATTTAGCAGCAGTCGACTAAAGCTTTTATCAGTCGACCGAACAGAATGTTTGTTTTTCAGAAGATTTTAGCAGCAGTCGACTGAAAGGTTTTTGAGTCTACTGATGATATTATCAATCGACTAATTTTTCTCTAGTCGACTAAGTTTCAAAAGTTCAGATTTTCAAACAACTCGATTTACAGATTAGTCGACCGACGATAACTGTCAGTCTACTAATAACTAACTATTAGTCGACTAACTGATGTTTCAGTCGACTAATTTTTCTGTTTTCCTGAAACTTCAAAAAGGCGTGTCTTTTTGTTTTTCAAACATTTTGACCATTCAAAATAGACAGTTTTGACACCCTTTCATACTCTCAATGTATGGAAAACTTTAACTATAAATATGAGTGCATTTTACACTCAAAACAACAAGAATTCAATCGATTTGAATCATTTACTTATTGCTTTTCACTCCTATTCATTCAAGTATTTGTTTTCTCACTCACTTGATATTTTCACTTCAGTTTTTCACTCAAATCACTTTGAGAGATAGTGAATTTGTGAGTAGAGTATTTCAACAACCTCAAAAGCCAATTGCATCTCATTTGCATTCAAAAGAAAGGCTCATAGGTTGTATTGTAAGTTGTTACTTATTTTTCTGTAAAAAGAAGGACTCCTTGATTTAAAGGAGTTGTTTGCTTTCAGTAGGGTTGTTACTGAAAGTGGGACCGGTTTTGGTCTGTGTGATCTTGTAGTTAACAAGGTTGATAGTGGAAATCTCAAGCAGGTTTTGTTTGGGGACTGAATGTAGGTCGGGATAGACCGAACCAAGATAAAATCTTGTGTTCTTTGTGTGTTTGCTTTTCGATTTGTAAAATTCTTTAATATTCCGCAGACAATTTTTAAAAGCACTATTCACCCCCCTCTAGTGCTCGTTGCCTCAATCCTAGTGCACTTTCAGTCCTGACTTTTCTCTCTTTTTTTTTGGGAAGGGTACGTCATAAACTCCTTCATCTCAGAGATGTTTCGATCCTTCTTTTCTCTCAGGGATTATATTGACGGTTATTGGCTCTTTGGTTGAAAATCTCTTGGTGATAGCAGAAATTAAATACCTTTTAGGGATTGTCGGGAGGTTCATCGCATATGCCTTCATCTCGACAATGCTTTGGACTTTCCCTGGAAGGATCTGTCACAAACTTCGTCATCTTGGAGATGTTTCAAATCTTCTTTGGCCCCGGGGGTCTACTCGCTTAATTCGCCTTCATCTCGATGATAATCGAGAGATCCCTTTTGCAGATATTTAATTGCAGCTTGGGTGATTGAGGAGATATGGAAATTGAGTGGATTTTTCTATATCACCTAGGATATTTCGACTGCTTTATTTTCTCAAGAACGATCTTTAAAAATGTGCCATTGACTACTATCACTATCAACCACTCATGGCTTTGCAACAACATTGAATTTTCTTTGCCGGCCATATCGCGGATTTATTCTTCATCCTTTTGGTTGGCCAATAGAAAGATTTTGAATTTTGAATCCTTTTTCGCAAAGCTTTGTCCTTTCGGAAGTAATACTGAAGGTATTCTGAGGTACAATTTTATGCGATAAAGATTTTGAAATCAACAACTATTTTTCATGGCAAATTGGCAAAATATTCCTGAAATCCTTGGTGAAAGAAATCACTTGAGATTTAAATGACACGTTCGTGACTAGATTCTCCTCTCCTTTCCCCAAAAGAGAGACTCAGGCTTGACCCTTACCTGAACGGGTAATAAAGAAGATACTCCTCTCTTCCCTAAAGAGGAGGTGTTTGCAAAACGAACTTTCAAAGAGAAATAAAGTTTTCGTCAAAACTCCCTATTTCTAGGCTTCTCTTATGGAAAGGAGGCCGTTAACAAAGGTTGAAAGGATATCATAGAGGAACGAGTCCATCACACTCTCCCTGGAAAAAGGGTCCTCGATGACGGGGGTGGCCTAACAAAAGACATTTAGGGTTACAAGGAGGACGAGCTTCCGTCGAAACTCTCCCTGGAAAAAGGGTTCCTTGTACGACAATAAAGATTGTTTTGCAAATTGTTCGTGAAGCACGAGTCCCTTCAAACTCTTCCTAGAAAACGAGGTTCAACGAACGAACAATAAAGATATGCGAAAAGAACGAGCTTCCTCGAACTCTCCCTGGAAAAAGGGTTCCTCGCAAGAGAAAATGATTGATGATTGATTCTGAATTAACTGGCAGACGGATTTGACATAAAAGTCGAATCCCGAAAGACTATGATTGCAGGATACGACTCAAAGGTCAGACAAATATGATTGACATTGATAAGATTTGATAACCCAAAGGTTTGCTTGGTAAAATGGATGACCAGAGGTCTGACAAAATTGGTGACCCGAAGGTCAGATCAAAAGAATAGAGTGACCCAAAGGTCTGATAAAGATTGTTTGGTTCGCAGATTTGAAGATTGAGTCTGAACCTTAATGTGAGATTTATGTTGCGACTAGTATGAAGATCAAACTTTGACAAAGTACCAGTATGAGCACTGGATTTTAAAAGATTACCAGTACGAGCGCTGAATTTTAAAAGAATACCAGTACGAGCACTGGATTTCCAAAGATTACCAGTACAGGCACTGGATTTTAAAAGGCTACCAGTACGAGCACTGGATTTCAAAAGGTTACCAGTACGAGCACTGAATTTTTGAAGAATACCAGTACGAGCACTAGATTTCAAAAGGTTACCAGTATGAGCACTGGATTTCCAAAGATTACCAGTACGGGCACTGGATTTGAAAGGGTTACCAGTACAAGCACTGAATTTTTGAAGAATACCAGTACGAGCACCGGATTTCAAAAGATTACCAGTATGAGCACTGGATTTCCAAAGATTACCAGTGCGGGAACTGGATTTTAAAAGGATTACCAGTACGAGCACTGGATTTTTAAAAGACTATCAGTACGAGCACTGAATTTTGAAAGGATATCAGTACAAGCAGTGGATTTTTAAAAGATTTGCCAGTACGAGCACTGGGTTTTGAAAGATTGTTGGTTGATCGTAGTAGGGGATTTTCGATCTTCACCCTTCCAATGACCTGGACAAACGCCACGGGTCTCAAGATTTATCCTTTATCCTGAATGGGTGAAAAAACTTGATGTAAAATGAATGCAGATGCAACTGAGTGCACATGCGTGCAAAATGAGAGATTTATTAGATCCTGCCTGCACACAGGTTGTTTTGAATAAAAGACAACTTTATAACAAGAATTCCTTAGTATATTCTGAGAATTATAGAAGAATAATTGATCATTTATTGAAAGGATTTTTGAAGCATACAAAAGATAGAATAGAGATTTTCTAGGTGTAGAATTTCTTCAGAGGTCGAGCATTAATGGGGTCGGATAGTTCCACCCCGTCTGCATTAATTAGACGATATGAATTACGTAGTGCTTCTTTCACCACGTAAGGTCCTTCCCAATTTGGTGACCATTTGCCACGTTGTTATCGTCGTAAAATTTTTCCCGTCTTCCCTTCCTTGCGGAAGAGAGATGGAAAGGCTTTCGCGATTCAATCTTGACCGGATTTTGGAAATTGTTTTGAAATACTCGCCTCCGTTTTGAAAATTGCGGGAAAATCCATGGGATGGGGCTCGACCTGTCGGTACGAGGTTCGACCGTTCCTGCCGCCTTTAACAGGGGTAATCGAACCAAGGACCAAAATTATGCTTGACTTAGCGAAATTATCGAAATTGTATTCTATCCTAAATGCACAGAGAATTCAGGCATGTGCTATGAGATTTTTGAAAAATGTAAAATTGGAAAATATGATGTATGCTTAGAAAACATCTAAAGTTGAAAAGTATTTCTCAGGAAAAGATGGAAATCAATCTCTCAGGAAAACTCATACGAAGAAGGTTTGAAATCTCGAGAAAGTTTATAAAGAGTTGGAAAATATTGAAGAAGTGAGAATCTCGAGAAAATCTTGAGAAAGTTTATAAGGGACTTGGAAAACCATGAAGAAATGAAAATCTCGAGAAAATCTTGAGAAAGTTTATAAAGACTTAGAAAAATGAGAATCTCAAGAAAATTTTAAGAAAATTTATAAAGACTTGGAAAAATGAGAATCTCATGAAAATTTTAAGAATTCTTGAGAAAATATGAACTTTTGAAAAGGAAAACACTTGTTGAGAAAATGCAGACTTTGAGAATTTTCTTAAGAAAATGATAGGAAATTTATAGGAAAGATTCATTGGAGAAGGAAATTTAGAACTTAGGAAATTGAAATCCTGAGAATCTTGTCTTTGAAATGTCTGAAAATCAACTTTGATTTTTAAGAAAGATGAGAAATTCCTTTTGAAAAGAATCTTAAGAAAATAACATTCCAAGAAAAATCATAGGAAAAACTTTGATTTGGAAAATCCAACTTCGAATATCATCATAGTTTCTTGAGAAAATCGATTCCATGAAGTGAAAATCTTTTGAGAAAATCATGAGAAAAACAAATGATGCAGATGATGTGAATGAATGAATGCACTTTTGAAAAGATTTCTGAAAATTTTATTGGAAAAATGTGGATTAAGCCAAAGTAAATCCTTCATATATTCTGACTGTGGCCATGAATATATTCAGGGTTTATTTGAGTTAATTCACAATATTTGGAAAACATTGGAAATATGAGGTGCATTTTCAAGATAGCCTAAGAGTGTAGGCTCAATGTGACTGGTAGAGAGATGATGGATTTGGGTTTTGTCCATATTCTGACTAGGGCCGTAAATATGGACTCCACCGAGTTCATCAACTCTCTAAGAGTTGGTGCACGTGCCATTTGTGTTCATCGACGGTGAATTTTGAAAATTTGAGATTTATGCATCATAGAATCAGGATATTACTGAAATCAAACTATATGAGATGCGGCCTAATCTAAGCAGTTACATTGGATTGTTACATTGCATAACATAAAGTAAAAGAAAATTGAAATGGAGCCAAGGAATCAGCATCTTCTAGATTTTTCTGCAAAATGAGAGTTAGTACAAAATAAACAAGGAAATGGACACATATATATAATATATACAACGAAGAGACATATCAAAATGCTAACATAGGTGCTAAATGTCATGTAACAATGGAGATATAACTATATGAGAAAATATATGGATGTTCATACATGGAAATAAGAGCACATGAAGAGATATATATATATACATAAGTATATATCTATGTATATATATACATATATGTATACATATATACGTATACATATAGATAAATATATATAGATATACATATATATAGATATATATATACATATAATGAGAAAATATGTACATACTAATGGAAATTACGTATAATAAGTAAAACCAGAAATTACAGGTATATACAGTTTCTGTAGGTGATTTCGCACAGCCGTATTTCCCAAACTACAAGGTAATTTTCAATAAAAATGGGTACAGAACTTCTCTATATATCAGCAATGACGCTTGCAAAAGATGGTTGGGAGATCACGATTGGATATAGAGATATCCGTTCATGAATATGGCCAAATATCAAGACTGCACACTTACAGCAGAAAATGAATATGTGCAGAAAATGGGTTGTGGAAGCATCATGGGCTATTTCAAGGATATCATGAAAAGGAGATGAAAAGCTTGGTGAATAGGTGAAAATGTCATGGAAAATGATGAAATAATATGTAGAATTGGTGCTGCAAATGGGGTGATATAGCAAGCACGAATTTAGCACTAAGCTAAGCAAAATTTCATAAAACCAAGGGTGATGTTCCAGCCATAGCTTCATAAAACAGGAATTTGAACATCAAGCTCATGAATCAAATGATGAAGTTCCAGCCATAACTTCATAACACAAGAATTTTGAACATCAAGCTCATAAATCACATGATGATATTCCAGCCCATAGTTTCATAAAACAGAAATTGTAGCATCAAATGATGAAGTTCCAACATAACTTCATAAAACAGGAATTTGAATATCAAGCTCATAAATCAAATGATGATATATTTACAAGAGTAAGAGAAAAGAAAAATACATGTAATAGCAAATACTCATGGAGGGATATATATATATATATAAGTATATCTATACATATATATATATACATATATATATCCATATATACATATACACGTATACATATAGATAGATATACAATGGATATACATATATATAGATGTATATATACATATAATGAGAAGACATATATGTTTGATGGAAATTCCACATAATGGGTAAAACCAGAAAATATATGTATATACATTTTCTGTAAGGGATTTTACACAGTCATATTTCCCAAATTACAACATATTTCGCAACAAAATCGGGTATAGAGCTTCTCTATATATCAATAAAGAAGCGTGCAAAAGTTGGCATAAAGATCATGAACGGATATGGATATATCCGTTCATGAACATAGTCAATTTTCAAGACTGCATACCTGCAGAAGATAGTAAATATAACACCTACGTAAGGTGCAGGAAATGCACTATGGGATAATGAGCTGTTTTTATAAAGTTCTAGCATTTCAAATAAACTTCAATTACAAACTTCAAGCATTTTACAAAAAAAAAACTTCAATTTACTTTCACCAACCACCCTCTCCACTATCAATCTCCACCCCTTTAACATTACTGTCTCAACCAGCACCCTTCACAGTGTTCATGTAACGGCAAGCGGCACAACCAAAAAAAAAAAAATGGCATACAAGAATGCAGAACATGCTAAAATGTTATAAAATGACATGTAGGGAGTAACTTCAAACTGCAATCTGGAACAAAAGAAACTATGCAAATCGGATGAGAAACAAACTGCAGACATATAATAGGGAAACTATGAATATCATCTAACAAATTTAGCACACGTGTATGCTGAAATACAAACACAAAATGATGATGAATCAAAATGAATCAAGAAAATGCAGTGTGCTATGCTATGAAATGAAAGATTACATAAAAAAAATGCAGGAAATCAAGAATGTGAGAGCAATAGAACATGCTAGAAATCGAGAATGAAAAGAATGAGGATACAAGAATTTTACTAAAAAAAAAAAAACAACAAAACAGGAAATTTGATAAACTAAAATCAAACAGGAAAATCGATGAAATGAAATCAAGATCTGATGCAAACTTCTTCTTCTTTTTTTTTTTTAGATCAGCTATTCTTACAGCACAAACTGAAAGAGGATAAGAGAGCAGGAAAAGAAGAGGCATTCATTTACCGTAGAGATTAGGTTGGGAAAGAGAGGGTGGCCTCCACGCTAGCTGTCAATGGGTTGAATGTCTTGGTTTGGCAGGGGCTGAAGGATGTTGGGGAACAAGCCTGCTGGACTGAAGACAAGAGAGAACGGCTGCTTGGATCCTCTACACCAGCTTGACACGGTAGACAGCAAGAAGGGGCGTTCTCTGCTGTGGCTGGACTGAAAAAGGGTTGGGCAGCTGGGTATCTTGCTGATGGATTGAATGAAGAAGGCAGCTGCAGGTAGACGTTTGGCTGGCTGAAGGCAAATGGGGAGATGCAGAAATGGGAAAAACGTTGGCTGGGCTGAAGAAGGGTTGGGCTGGACAGTAGTTGTGGAATGGGCAGCAACAACGTTGAGGAGGAGCTCCCTGCTAAAACCTCTGCTGGCTGGGTTGAAGGAAGGGGTAAGCACGTTGCTGGAGATGATGGGTTGGAGTGGATGAACACGTGATGGAGTTCACGCTGGATTGCATGAAGATGGGGAGCAGCCGTTGAAGTCTCTGGTGGTTGGTGCTGAAGAAGGATGAAGCTATTGTTGGTGGGTTGGAGATGGTGAGAAACCTGCGGCTGGGCTGTAGTGGCTGAAGAGGGATCTCCTGTTGTGGCTTGAAATGGAGATGGTCTGATGGGCAGCAACCGGCTGGAGTTGGAAAAGAAACTCCACCCTCCGAATCCCCACCTGCAAAACAGCCAAAATCCCCCTTTATCGGCCAGGTTTCTCCCCCTTTCAATCGACCTCCCTTCCCCTTTTTAAAACTCCCTGTCTTTTGAAAACAAAACCGCAGCCTTGAGCTTCCGTTAGAAATTTTGAATTTTTTTTCAAATTGAAAACTTAATGCTGCCGTTTTCAAAAGGGCGCAGCTTGTGAATTTTCAAAATTTTCATTTCATTTACCTATGTTTTAGGTAAAATGAAATTGAATTATTTTTTTTATTTTTTTTTGGAAGTTCGGTTGTGCCATTTAAGGCTGCCTCCTTCTAAAAAAGAAATTTTATTTAAACAAATAAAAAGAAATAAAATAAAATAAAAATGAGAGGCTTTTATGGAAATGCCACCTCAACCCACTTTTAAAATCCTTTTGAAAATAAAGTTTTTGTTTTGTTTTCTAAAGTCTTTTATTTTCAATTGGGGTGCCACATGTGTGTGGGCCCACTAACTAAAAAAAATAAAAATAAATAAGAAATAAAAAAGACAAATTTGCAAATTGGTATGAACTCCAGGTGGGTCCCGCTTGAGAATAAACAACTTATCTGAGTTTCTGAGTATGATGCTAGTTCAAAGGCGGATCCCGCTCCATTTATTTGAAAATACGAGGTAAGACATTATTTGTTTTTCAAGAATTTGGAAAAAATGGGTTTTCAGGGCAAAAATATGGATAAATGTAAAAACAAAATTTGTAAAGAAATTTAAAATCTTTTGCAAAAAGTTTTGAGATAAAATCTTTAAAATCAATATCCAAGCATCCAGATTGTTTTCTTGAGAAAATTTTTGTAATTCAAAGTCCTGGAGGTAAAATGGGAAAGATTGGTAATTTTGAAATCCCAGGGTTTTTTTAAAAATCAATTTGAAAAAGTTTAAAAAATCAAATCTGGATGGACAATTTTGAAACTCAAGAGTTCTGGATCTCAAAATGACATGCTGTGCAGTGAAATGATGCAATGCTATGCAAAGACATGTTCTATGAAATATCACTCTGAGCTCGGACTTGAAAATTCTAGCTTTTTGTCCAGAAAAGGATTTTGAAGATTTGCAATTTGAAGATGTCTCTAAACCTAAATATGGAAATTTTGAGGCTCAAGAATGAAATTTTGGATTTTCTGCAAGGTTTAATCTAAAAAAATGACCATTTTGCCCTTCATTGCTTCCGGAGAACTAAAATGTGCCAATTGAGGGCGATGTCAAGAAGGTGAGTGAAAATTTGGGGTGTTTACAGATGCCCCTCTTTGCTACTAAGTCGGCTTATGGTCGAGCTTAGTGGCAAAGAAAACACACCAAATTTGGGCTATATATAAAAAAAATGCCCAGTTAGAAGGATCTGACTCGGTATGAAGAAATTAGCCCGGTGAAGATGGTAGATTATGAAATGGAGAAATGAAGAGAAAAGACTCACTCTGTGAGAGCGAAGTTCAGGTTTATGCCCTTAACCTGGATGGGACAGGAAATACCTCGTATGGAACGAAGCTCAGGTTTTAACCCTTGACCTGATTGGGGGAATGAAATTATCTCCTTAAAATGAGATTCAGGTTTGTACCCTTACCCTGATCGGGCAGAAAATGGAATACCTCCTTGAATGAGGCTCAGTTTTATACCCTTATCCTGATTGGGTGGAAAATAGAATTTTGGAAGGTGAATAAGACAACTTTTCTTGAAGATGACCGAGGCGATGGAAATGGCATTGTAAGAGGCAATTTTGGAAAATGATCAAGACAATCCGGTGAATTTTCATCATCGTGAAATATGAAGAAGGTAAGGAGTAAGACGACTATTTCAACAATGTGAAAGATGGATATGGCAATCTTTTGACGAGAATAAGGTAACTCTTTCGACAACGCGAAAGACAGACAAGGCAAACTCTTTTAGAGAAGAATAAGGCAACTCTTTTGACAACGCAAAAGATGAATAAGGCAATTTTTTCAACGAAGAATAAGGCAACTCTTTCGGCAACGCGAAAGACAGACAAGGCAAACTCTTTCAGAGAAGAGTAAGGCAACTCTTTTGACAATGCAAAAGATGAATAAGATAATTCAAAGGAACAAGGCGATTCTTTCGACAACGCGAAGGATGACAAAGGTAATCCAAAGGAATAAGGCGAGTCTTTCGACAACGCGAAAGATGACAAAGGTAATCCAAAGGAACAAGGCGAGTCTTTCGACAACGCGAAAGATAATAAGGCAATCCAAAGGAACAAGGTGATTCTTTCGACAATGCGAAAGATGACAAAAGGTAATCCAAAGGAACAAGGTCAGTCTTTCGACAATGCAAAAGATGATAAAGGTAATCTAAAGGAATAAGGCAATTCTTTCGACAACGCGAAAGCTGATAAAGGTAATCCAAAGGAATAAGGTGATTCTTTCGACAACGCGAAAGATGATAAAAGGCAATCCCAAGGAACAAGGTGATTCTTTCGACAACGCGAAAGATGACAAAGGCAATCCAAAGGAACAAGGCGATTCTTTCGACAACGCGAAAGATGATAAAGGCAATCCAAAGGAATAAGGCAATTCTTTCAACAATGCGAAAGATGATAAAAGGCAATCCAAAGGAATAAGGCGAGTCTTTCGACAACGCGAAAGATAATAAGGCGATCCAAAGGAACAAGGTGATTCTTTCGACAATGCGAAAGATGACAAAAGGCAATCCCAAGGAACAAGGCGATTCTTTCGACAACGCGAAAGATGATAAAAGGCAATCCCAAGGAATAAGGCAATTCTTTCGACAATGCGAAAGATGATAAAGGCTATCCTTTTGGAGAGAAGGCTAATCTTTCAACAATGTGAAAGATGATAAAGGCTATCCTTTCGGAGATAGGGCTAATCTTTCAACAATGTGAAAGACGACAAAAGGAAAATCTCTCGAAGGGGTCAAGATACATCAATATGGACTACAAGCTCTCATTTAACGTCAGGATAGCTAGAAAATATTGTCAAAATGTTGAAAATTTTGTTGATTCAAAGTAATTGAAAATGATTGTGAAAATATTCCTTCTTTTCTACCTGAAGTATTACCTCCCAACAGGATTGACTTCATAGAATCAAGATTTGGAATCCAAATTGCTTGCGATTGACCTTCTTCAAAGAAGTTATCAATTTCCTTGCTATGAACAGAAAAGAGAATTTGATATCATGAAAGCAATCTATGAAAGGATATTGATAATAGAATTTCACAAATTTAAAGGAGATTTTTGATAAATGTGGCAGTTTGATATCCTGGGAGCTTCTCTCATGATAATCTTTCTGCGCTCTTTTGGCTCTCTAGGGTTTTTTTGCTACATTCTCCTTCATTTTGGAGATGTTCTGGCTTTTTCTCTTTCTTTTTCCTCTCTTGCTCTCTTTTGGGAAGGGTACGTCACAAACTCCTTCAACTTGGAGATGTTTTGATCCTTCTTTGACGATATTGGCTCTTGGGTTTAGAGATCTTTGGATGATAGCTGAAATTAAATATCTTTTAGGGATTGTCGGGAGGTTCATCGCATCTGCCTTCATCTCAACAGTGCTTTGGACTTTCCTTGGAAGGATCCGTCACAAACTCCGTCATCTTGGAGATGTTTCAAATCTTCTTTGGCCCGGGGGTCTACTCGCTTAATTCGCCTTCATCTTGACGACAAGTGAGAGATCCCTTTTGCAGATATTTAATTACAGCTTAGGTGATTTTAAGGAGACAGGGCTTGGATGAATTCTCTCTTTTTCTAGCGCTCAGGATATTTCCACTGTCTCATTTTCACAAGAATGGTCTTTAAAATGTGCCATTGACTGCGATCAATATCAATCATCTATGACTTTGCAAAACATTGAATCTTCTTTTCTGACCATATCGAGGATTTATCCTTCATCCTTTTGGTTGGCCAATAGAAAGAATTTGGATTTTGAATCCTTCTTCACAAAAGCTTTGCCTTTTTGAAAGTGATACTGAAGGTAAACTGGGGTAAAATTTTGTGCAATAAAATTCTGAAGTCAACAGGTAATTGATTGACAAATTGACAAAGTGTTCTTGAAATCCTTAGTAAAAGAGATCGCTTGGCATCCGAGTTGACACATCCCTGACGATGGTACTCAATTTTGAAGGTAAATCCAATACGAAGTTGGAATTTTGAAGGTAAGTCCTAGCATAAGGCTGGATTTTGAAGGTAAGCCTAACTCAAAAGCTGGTTTTGAAATACCATCCGAATCAGGACTCAGGTTTTACAGTGAAAGCTGGAAGATTCGAGTCAAAACTCGAGCCTTCGAAGGAAAGCTAGGAAGTTTGGTTTCTAAGGAGATAAAGTTTGGGTTGAAACCCAAATCTTAAAAGGAAAAACTAGGTCAATTCAGATTTTTGAGTCGAAACTCAAATATTCAAAGGAAAGTTGTAAAGTTCGAGTCAGGGCTCGAATCTCAAAGGAAAATCTTTAATCAGAAGATTGAATTTTGAAAATCGACAGTGCAAGGACTGGGATTGAAAGTTTTGAGAATGGCCAGTTAGAGGACTGGATTATTTGACTTGCAATGAAAAAGACCATCATATTTAAATGTATGTGGTCTGATTTTCAGGATTAACCCCTTATCCTGAACGAGGATATGAATAAAATTTGAAAAATCATGGAAAATGATTCAGGTTTATCCCTTAACCTGAAGGGGAAGATAATGGATGCAGAATTAATGTAACATGAAATGCAAATGCACATGAAATGTAAATGAATGCAAAATTAATGCAAGTGAGTGCATATATATGCAAAATGAGAAGTTGGTTTATCCTGCCTGCATACAGAATGTTTTGAGGTAAAGATAGATTTTTCAAAAAAAAATGCCCCAGTGTAACTAGGGAAGAAAAATTTAAATACAAAGAAGGATAATCGAGGAATAAGGTGACAGGCTTCTTGATTGAGAGATATCCTCAAGATCATTCCTTACAAGAGACATATTTGTGAAGACGAAAATAAAATGGTGCCAAATTATTAACGAATTTTCTTGATGCTTAAAAATCGAGGAAAGGAAACAAAATTATATTATCCCTTTGACATGAAGAAAGTGCTAGAACATGGGATCTTTAAAGTAAAAGGAGAATGTTATTTTGAAAGTGAGAAATCATTTTGGGAAGAAAATCAACTGCAAGGTTGATTTTGAAGAATGATCAGCGTGAGAGCTGATATTTGAAAAGGGGAATCAACACGAGGGTTGATTTTGAAGAGAGATCATCATGAGGGTTGATTTTGAAAATGAATTGGTTTAACAATAATTTTGAAAAAGAAAATCAACACAAGGGTTGATTTTTAAAGATAATGATTCAAAATTGAATTTTGGAAGTTAAGATCAACACGAGGGTTGATTTTGAAAATGAATTGGTTTAACACTAATTTTGGAAAAGAAAATCAACACCAGGGTTGATTTTAAAGATAATGGTTCGAAACCAATTTAAGATAAGATCACCGCGATGGTTGATTTTTGAAAAAGATTGGACCGAAATATTAACCTTTTGGGTGATCATAACAAAGATGTTTGTAGAAAATTTTCAAAAAAAAATCACGATTTTTGAAAAACCCTCATAGGTAATTTCATTTCTCTCATAAATTGCCCCTCGTCTTGAAAAGAATGGGCAAAGAAGATTCTTCAAAACAAAAACAGGTGCCCTAATGGGGCAAAAGAAAGAAGTATTTGATGAAGAAAATTGACATTTTATTGATAAGCAAAACCGATAACAAAAAGACAGCCTATTTATAAGCACTCGACCAAAAGGTTGCAAAAACTGGGCAGACTTGCCCTTATGAGGTGACTGGCAAAACGAAAGAAAGAAAGCAGGAAACTTTAGCATCGTCAACTTTCTGAATGGTCTGGGAAAGGCTTGGTCAAGATGGCCAGCTCGTCTTCTTCTTCTTCTTCAGCAAGGAGGCTCTTGTCAATGCAATCCTGAATAATATTTTTGAAGACAAAACAATGATCAATGTCATGCCCCACTGTCTGATGGAACTTGCAAAACTGATTCTTGAACCTTCCCATGATGGTGGGAGGAGTTGTGGCCTTTGGAAGTTTCACTAATCCCTTAGTCAGCATGAATTCAAGGGCTTCTTCGAGTGTTTGTTTGAGAGGAGTGAACACACGTTCATTACTCCAACCTTCACGCTTTATCTTTTCCTTTTGTGGAAAGTTGGGCTGAGATAGCTTGTTATTCTGTCTTTCCTCTCGATCCGCATAGTTGCCCTTACTACTTTTGTTATCATTGCGGTTGATGTTGGCGGAGGAGGTGAAATTTGCCTTTTTCTTTGGATCTAGATTGTTCTTGACGAGGGTGATACCATCGTAGACACCGTTCTCCAACCCCATCTCGAGCCACTCGGCTCGTTTAGTAAGCTCTATGAAAGACTTGGAAGGCGAGGTGGAGATAAGACTTCTCAAAGGTTGTGAGAAGTTGTTCAGGATCAGCGATAAAGCATGCCTCTCTGATATAGGATCTCTCATTTTGTTGCAGGTCTCTCTCCATCTGCGAATGAAGTCCCTTGCCTTTTCATTTTCATTCTGCCTTAGATTGCAGAGATGGCTCAATGTTGGGAGCGCTTCAGTATTGAACAGAAATCGCTCAATAAATAGGTTGACCACCTTATCGAATTCTCGCAGCTCGATTGGATTGATATGCTCGGAGTACCACTTGGCGGCAGTGCCTTCTAAGCTACGAGGAAAACAGAGAAATAGGGCCCTATTGTCTCTCTTGAATTTGGAGCATTCGGCGAAGAACATGGCGAGATGGGCTTTGGGATCACCAGAACCATCGAACTTGATAAACTTGCGGGGCAGATTTTCCAGTTCTTCGTCTCCTTCTAATCCATCATAAAAATCCTCACTAGTGAAGACTTTCTTGCCCTTGTCGCGAGCTTGCAGATCTTTAACAACTTTGGCCATTTCTTTGAACTGTGTCTGCAAGAGCTCTTCTGCAACTTGATCTTTTGATTTGCGACTCCTCCTTTGTTTTCGACCCTGTTTCTGAAATGCCGGAGGCACCTCATATGCTTCATCGGTGTCTTCCTCTGATTCTGATTCATCTGAAATTTCCTCTGGCTGAATTTGCTTCTTGGAGTTCTTCTTATCCTTGTGTCCATGGAACTTCTCTCTGAATGGGTTCTTCTCTGTACTGGTCCCAGCCTGTTCACTCATCATTTTGGTCATCATTTTCTGGAACATGGCATACATCTGTGGGTCTATGCCATCCTCCCCTTGCTGCTGCTCTTGACTCTTCTCGGATCGCGGGGAGTCCATCTCTTCTTCTGAGGCCGACGAGTACTGAGATGTCGTTGTTCTTTTTCCTGATCTTGTTCGAACCATCAAATGTTGTGGATGCCCTCTGCAGGATGAAGTCTTGATTAGACTCTGAGGAAATTTTGGATTGGAAAAAAAATGATATGGTAGACAATTGGAAGAATATCCCATTACTAGGGATGGAGTCGCCGCTGAAATCACGACAATTGTGTTGTCATTCTTTGTAAGAGAAATAACAACGGAAAATGTGCCTTGTTACCTAGGCGAGGTCATCAACTACGAGGAAAACACCATTTTGAAGGAGAGATATCTTTTGGAAAAACACTCCGCAAATGGATTTAGAATAAGGAGAAGGCAAGTGGGTAAACAATTTCCACCGCAATAATCAAGGTATGCACGAGGAAAATAAGGTGAAGAATTTTTGCAAATAGACAAAAGAATTGAAAATTCAAGGAGAGAAACATATGATTTTGAAAAATTGCAGGCAGGATAAAAAAAATGCAGCTGGAAATTCGAGATCCAATGGAACGGAAGAATGAAAAATCACCTGGAGTTTTGAAAGAAATTGGATATTTGGGAAAATCTTCCAGGGTTTGAGAAAATAAAGGAAAAGATGAGAATATGGGTATTTGAAAATATTTTAGGAAAAATATAGGAAAATAGAGGTAATATAAGAACAATCACATCCTGCACAAACATTTATGCACATACAACACTCCCTAAAAGGCTGACTCTAGATGCATTATTTTGAAAACAGTTGTAGGACCCTAATCCTAACTCTAGGTTCAAATCATCTTTGTCCAATCCAGTTATGCCGATATACCCGAATCAAAATTCGAGGTACGTAGCATATAATTTCAACTCCGGTTCTAAGGTAAGGTTTTCCAACATCCTTGAGCGCCTACCGATATACTTCGGACTGTGGCCCGCGGTACGTGGTAGGGGGGTGTTAACCCAAATAATTGGCCCAGTTGTGAGGCTCTGTCCCGAACTAGGGTTCTGGAAGAGAGACCAGCAACGTGAAGACCGGGTAATGATAGGTAATTGGGGTTTGAAAAAATGATCACATGCGAGAAATAGATGGCTCTAAATCCTAGAGAGATAGACTTTTGAAAATCTTTGAAGAAGCATACATTGTTTGCATTCAGATCCTAAATTGAGGAGAGTTGTATTTAGACCTAAGTCTATGTGAGCATGAAAATATCTCCGCAAAATTTTTCCCGTCTTCCCTTCCTTGCGGAAGAGAGATGGAAAGGCTTTCGTGATTCAAACTTGACCGGATTTTGGAAATTGTTTTGAAATACTCGCCTCCGTTTTGAAAATTGCGGGAAAATCCATGGGATGGGGCTCGACCTGTCTGTACGAGGTTCGACCGTTCCTGCCGCCTTTAACAGGGGTAATCGAACCAAGGACCAAAATTATGCTTGACTTAGCGAAATTATCGAAATTGTATTCTATCCTAAATGCACAGAGAATTCAGGCATGTGCTATGAGATTTTTGAAAAATGTAAAATTGGAAAATATGATGTATGCTTAGAAAACATCTAAAGTTGAAAAGTATTTCTCAGGAAAAGATGGAAATCAATCTCTCAAGAAAACTCAGACGAAGAAGGTTTGAAATCTCGAGAAAGTTTATAAAGAGTTGGAAAATATTAAAGAAGTGAGAATCTCGAGAAAATCTTGAGAAAGTTTATAAGGGACTTGGAAAACCATGAAGAAATGAAAATCTCGAAAAAATCTTGAGAAAGTTTATAAAGACTTAGAAAAATGAGAATCTCAGGAAAATTTTAAGAAAATTTATAAAGACTTGGAAAAATGAGAATCTTAAGAAAATTTTAAGAATTCTTGAGAAAATATGAACTTTTGAAAAGGAAAACACTTGTTGAGAAAATGCAGACTTTGAGAATTTTCTTAAGAAAATGATAGGAAATTTATAGGAAAAATTCATTGGAGAAGGAAATTTAGAACTTAGGAAATTGAAATCCTGAGAATCTTGTCTTTGAAATCTCTGAAAATCAACTTTGATTTTTGAGAAAGATGAGAAATTCCTTTTGAAAAGAATCTTAAGAAAATAACATTCCAAGAAAAATCATAGGAAAAACTTTGATTTGGAAAATCCAACTTCGAATATCATCATAGTTTCTTGAGAAAATCGATTCCATGAAGTGAAAATCTTTTGAGAAAATCATGAGAAAAACAAATGATGCAGATGATGTGAATGAATAAATGCACTTTTGAAAAGATTTCTGAAAATTTTATTGGAAAAATGTGGATTAAGCCAAAGTAAATCCTTCATATATTCTGACTGTGGCCATGAATATATTCAGGGTTTATTTGAGTTAATTCACAATATTTGGAAAACATTGGAAATATGAGGTGCATTTTCAAGATAGCCTAAGAGTGTAGGCTCAATGTGACTGGTAGAGAGATGATGGATCTGGGTTTTGTCCATATTCCGACTAGGGCCGTAAATATGGACTCCACCGAGTTCATCAACTCTCTAAGAGTTGGTGCACGTGCCATTTGTGTTCATCGACGGTGAATTTTGAAAATTTGAGATTTATGCATCATAGAATCAGGATATTACTGAAATCAAACTATATGAGATGCGGCCTAATCTAAGCAGTAAAAGTAAATCTTATTCCAAAGTTTACATTGGATTGTTACATTGCATAACATAAAGTAAAAAAAAATTGAAATGGAGCCAAGGAATCAACATCTTCTAGATTTTTCTGCAAAATGAGAGTTAGTACAAAATAAACAAGGAAATGGACACATATATATAATATATACAACGAAGAGACATATCAAAATGCTAACATAGGTGCTAAATGTCATGTAACAATGGAGATATAACTATATGAGAAAATATATGGATGTTCATACATGGAAATAAGAGCACATGAAGAGATATATATATATATACATAAGTATATATCTATGTATATATATATACATATATGTATACATATATACGTATACATATAGATAAATATATATAGATATACATATATATAGATATATATATACATATAATGAGAAAATATGTACATACTAATGGAAATTACGTATAATAAGTAAAACCAGAAATTACAGGTATATACAGTTTCTGTAGGTGATTTCGCACAGCCGTATTTCCCAAACTACAAGGTAATTTTCAATAAAAATGGGTACAGAACTTCTCTATATATCAGCAATGACGCTTGCAAAAGATGGTTGGGAGATCACGATTGGATATAGAGATATCCGTTCATGAATATGGCCAAATATCAAGACTGCACACATACAGCAGAAAATGAATATGTGCAGAAAATGGGTTGTGGAAGCATCATGGGCTATTTCAAGGATATCATGAAAAGGAGATGAAAAGCTTGGTGAATAGGTGAAAATGTCATGGAAAATGATGAAATAATATGTAGAATTGGTGCTGCAAATGGGGTGATATAGCAAGCACGAATTTAGCACTAAGCTAAGCAAAATTTCATAAAACCAAGGGTGATGTTCCAGCCATAGCTTCATAAAACAGGAATTTGAACATCAAGCTCATGAATCAAATGATGAAGTTCCAGCCATAACTTCATAACACAAGAATTTTGAACATCAAGCTCATAAATCACATGATGATATTCCAGCCCATAGTTTCATAAAACAGAAATTGTAGCATCAAATGATGAAGTTCCAACATAACTTCATAAAACAGGAATTTGAATATCAAGCTCATAAATCAAATGATGATATATTTACAAGAGTAAGAGAAAAGAAAAATACATGTAATAGCAAATACTCATGGAGGGATATATATATATATATAAGTATATCTATACATATATATATATACATATATATATCCATATATACATATACACGTATACATATAGATAGATATACAATGGATATACATATATATAGATGTATATATACATATAATGAGAAGACATATATGTTTGATGGAAATTCCACATAATGGGTAAAACCAGAAAATATATGTATATACATTTTCTGTAAGGGATTTTACACAGTCATATTTCCCAAATTACAACATATTTCGCAACAAAATCGGGTATAGAGCTTCTCTATATATCAATAAAGAAGCGTGCAAAAGTTGGCATAAAGATCATGAACGGATATGGATATATCCGTTCATGAACATAGTCAATTTTCAAGACTGCATACCTGCAGAAGATAGTAAATATAACACCTACGTAAGGTGCAGGAAATGCACTATGGGATAATGAGCTGTTTTTATAAAGTTCTAGCATTTCAAATAAACTTCAATTACAAACTTCAAGCATTTTACAAAAAAAAAACTTCAATTTACTTTCACCAACCACCCTCTCCACTATCAATCTCCACCCCTTTAACATTACTGTCTCAACCAGCACCCTTCACAGTGTTCATGTAACGGCAAGCGGCACAACCAAAAAAAAAAAATGGCATACAAGAATGCAGAACATGCTAAAATGTTATAAAATGACATGTAGGGAGTAACTTCAAACTGCAATCTGGAACAAAAGAAACTATGCAAATCGGATGAGAAACAAACTGCAGACATATAATAGGGAAACTATGAATATCATCTAACAAATTTAGCACACGTGTATGCTGAAATACAAACACAAAATGATGATGAATCAAAATGAATCAAGAAAATGCAGTGTGCTATGCTATGAAATGAAAGATTACATAAAAAAAATGCAGGAAATCAAGAATGTGAGAGCAATAGAACATGCTAGAAATCGAGAATGAAAAGAATGAGGATACAAGAATTTTACTAAAAAAAAAAAAACAACAAAACAGGAAATTTGATAAACTAAAATCAAACAGGAAAATCGATGAAATGAAATCAAGATCTGATGCAAACTTCTTCTTTTTTTTTTTTTTTAGATCAGCTATTCTTACAGCACAAACTGAAAGAGGATAAGAGAGCAGGAAAAGAAGAGGCATTCATTTATCGTAGAGATTAGGTTGGGAAAGAGAGGGTGGCCTCCACGCTAGCTGTCAATGGGTTGAATGTCTTGGTTTGGCAGGGGCTGAAGGATGTTGGGGAACAAGCCTGCTGGACTGAAGACAAGAGAGAACGGCTGCTTGGATCCTCTACACCAGCTTGACACGGTAGACAGCAAGAAGGGGCGTTCTCTGCTGTGGCTGGACTGAAAAAGGGTTGGGCAGCTGGGTATCTTGCTGATGGATTGAATGAAGAAGGCAGCTGCAGGTAGACGTTTGGCTGGCTGAAGGCAAATGGGGAGATGCAGAAATGGGAAAAACGTTGGCTGGGCTGAAGAAGGGTTGGGCTGGACAGTAGTTGTGGAATGGGCAGCAACAACGTTGAGGAGGAGCTCCCTGCTAAAACCTCTGCTGGCTGGGTTGAAGGAAGGGGTAAGCACGTTGCTGGAGATGATGGGTTGGAGTGGATGAACACGTGATGGAGTTCACGCTGGATTGCATGAAGATGGGGAGCAGCCGTTGAAGTCTCTGGTGGTTGGTGCTGAAGAAGGATGAAGCTATTGTTGGTGGGTTGGAGATGGTGAGAAACCTGCGGCTGGGCTGTAGTGGCTGAAGAGGGATCTCCTGTTGTGGCTTGAAATGGAGATGGTCTGATGGGCAGCAACCGGCTGGAGTTGGAAAAGAAACTCCACCCTCCGAATCCCCACCTGCAAAACAGCCAAAATCCCCCTTTATCGGCCAGGTTTCTCCCCCTTTCAATCGACCTCCCTTCCCCTTTTTAAAACTCCCTGTCTTTTGAAAACAAAACCGCAGCCTTGAGCTTCCGTTAGAAATTTTGAATTTTTTTTCAAATTGAAAACTTAATGCTGCCGTTTTCAAAAGGGCGCAGCTTGTGAATTTTCAAAATTTTCATTTCATTTACCTATGTTTTAGGTAAAATGAAATTGAATTATTTTTTTTATTTTTTTTTGGAAGTTCGGTTGTGCCATTTAAGGCTGCCTCCTTCTAAAAAAGAAATTTTATTTAAACAAATAAAAAGAAATAAAATAAAATAAAAATGAGAGGCTTTTATGGAAATGCCACCTCAACCCACTTTTAAAATCCTTTTGAAAATAAAGTTTTTGTTTTGTTTTCTAAAGTCTTTTATTTTCAATTGGGGTGCCACATGTGTGTGGGCCCACTAACTAAAAAAAATAAAAATAAATAAGAAATAAAAAAGACAAATTTGCAAATTGGTATGAACTCCAGGTGGGTCCCGCTTGAGAATAAACAACTTACCTGAGTTTCTGAGTATGATGCTAGTTCAAAGGCGGATCCCGCTCCATTTATTTGAAAATACGAGGTAAAACATTATTTTTTTTTCAAGAATTTGGAAAAAATGGGTTTTCAGGGCAAAAATATGGATAAATGTAAAAACAAAATTTGTAAAGAAATTTAAAATCTTTTGCAAAAAGTTTTGAGATAAAATCTTTAAAATCAATATCCAAACATCCAGATTGTTTTCTTGAGAAAATTTTTGTAATTCAAAGTCCTGGGGGTAAAATGGGAAAGATTGGTAATTTTGAAATCCCAGGGTTTTTTTAAAAATCAATTTGAAAAAGTTTAAAAAATCAAATCTGGATGGACAATTTTGAAACTCAAGAGTTCTGGATCTCAAAATGACATGCTGTGCAGTGAAATGATGCAATGCTATGCAAAGACATGTTCTATGAAATATCACTCTGAGCTCGGACTTGAAAATTCTAGCTTTTTGTCCAGAAAAGGATTTTGAAGATTTGCAATTTGAAGATGTCTCTGAACCTAAATATGGAAATTTTGAGGCTCAAGAATGAAATTTTGGATTTTCTGCAAGGTTTAATCTCAGAAAATGACCATTTTGCCCTTCATTGCTTCCGGAGAACTAAAATGTGCCAATTGAGAGCGATGTCAAGAAGGTGAGTGAAAATTTGGGGTGTTTATACACATGGACGATGCTTGAGATGAGTCGTTGATCTAAGGACCAGGTCATTAACTTGGAATCTTCTTTCAATGACTGACTTGGCGTATTGTCTTGCTATCCTCTGACGATAAGAGTGGGCATGCTCTGCTGCTTTAAGTCTTTTCTCATCGAGTAGATCTAGCTGTACCAATCTCTGTTGCTGATACTGATCAAGTGGTAGCTCTAGAAGAGATGCAAATTTAAGATCGGGTTTTTGAACATGAAGGGGTAGCACCACCTCGGTCCTATAAACAAGTTCTGAAGGAGTTGCATTGGTCGGGGTTCGAATGGTGGTTCGATATGCCCAGAGTGCATCATGGATTTTCTCATGCCAATCACAGCCTGTCTCAACGGTTCTTTCCAAGATGCGGATCAAACTTTTATTCGTCGCTTCTGCTTGGCCGTTCCCTTGGGGATAATAAGGAGCTGAAAAATGATGATGAATTCTGAATTTCGAACAAAAGATCTTCATTCTCTCATTCTTGAAATGAGTACCATTATCTGACACAATGTTGTGCGGTATACCGAAACGACAAAGAATGTTCTTGTGAATGAACAAGACCACATGTCGACCTTCTACCATACGCAGAGTGACAGCTTCAACCCATTTGGTGAAGTACTATGTTGCAACAAGAAAATATTTATGACCATTGGAAGCGGAAGGAGTGATGGGTCCCACGACATCGAAGGCCCACATAGAGAATGGCCATGAAGACACGACTGATTGCAAGTACATAGCTGGCGCATGAATGGAAGGTGTGTGCACCTGACACAAAACACACTTCTTTACAAAGCGATAACAATCTTGTTGCATGGTTTTCCAATAATATCCTGCTCGAATGATTTGCTTAACAAGGGTTTGGTAGCCAACTTGACCACCGCAAATGCCTTCATGCGCTTCTCGCACGACTTCTTTGGCTTCTTGTTCATCTAAGCACCTAGAATATTCAGAACTGAACCCACGACGATAAAGAACATTGGCGAGAATAAAATAATGGGCCGACATATGTTGAATCGCTTTTTGCTCCTTCTTTGATAATTTCGGTCGAAGCTCACCAGTTTCAATGAAATCTTTAATATCTTGGTACCAAGGTTTCCTTTTCTGTTCCGCCCGGTTAACTTGCATTACTGGAATGAAAGCAGGTTGATCAAGTCTGACAATTTCAAAAGAACGACATAATTCTCCACTTCTGAAAGACATAATGGAGCCTAGGCTGGCCAAATCGTCGGCTATTTGATTAAACTCTCTTTTGATAGGGAAAAGCTGAAATTCATCAAAATTGTTGATAAGGGCTAGAACAATCTTTTGATAAGGAAACAACTTCTGGTCTTTTACATGCCTTTTAGCTTTAACTTGGCTGACGATGAGCAATGAATCACCGAAAGCGTGTACTCTCTTGACATTGAAGTCTTGCAGAATTCTCATACCTTGTATTAAAGTTTCATACTCAGCCATATTATGGGTACATTGAAAATCTAGTTTTAGAGAAAAATGGATCATCTCTTTCTTTGATGTGAGCAGTAAGATGTCGATTCCTATGTCAGCCATATTCTTGAAACCATCGAAGAATAAGTTCCAAACTAGAGACTGCTGAACATTGTAGATCCGCTCCTCGGTGAAATCATCCTCAGCTTTCACATCTTCTGCCAGAGGAAAATCTGCCAATTGGTCTGCAATTACTTGGCCTTTGATAGATTGCTGAGAAACATATTTTAAGTCATATTGCATCAAAAGGACTTGCCACTTGGCAATCCGTCCCCTGAGAAATGGTTGTTCGAGAATGAACTTGAGAGGATTAAGTTTTGAAAGAATCTTGACATCTGATGCTAACAAGTAATGCCTTAACTTTTGACACATCCAAACCAGTGCTAGACATGTCTTATCTATCTGGGAGTACTTCTTCTCGTAATCAATAAAAGTCTTGCTTACATAGTAGATGGCAAGCTCAATCAGACTGCTTTCCTCGTACTGTGCCAAGAATCCACCACAAGCGGCTTGATTAACTGAAACATACAACAAAAGAGGCTTTCCCAATTTCGGTGGCTTCAGAACAGGTGGGTTAAGAAGGTACTTCTTGATACGATCAAATGATTGCTGACATTCTGGTCCCCACTCAAACTTCACTCCTTTTCTAAGCAAATGATTGAAAGGCTCACATCTCATGGCAAGATTGGATATGAATCTTCGAATTGATTGCATACGTCCTTGAAGAATACGCAATTCTTTGAGAGTAGTCGTGGGTGACATATCAATGATGGCCTTTGCTTTGGCGGGATCCATTTCTATTTCCTTTTTGTTGACCAAGAAGCCTAATAACTTGCTTGGTCCAACTCCGAAGACACACTTCTAAGGGTTGAGTCTTAGCTTATAAAGAATGAGTCGCTTGAAGACTTGACTTAAGGCGTCAATATGATATTCTTCTTATTTGGATTTGACCAGGATGTCATCAACGTATGCATCCATAGTCTTGTGCATCTGATCATGGAAAATGGCGTTCATTGCACGTTGATAGGTTGCCCCAGCGTTCTTGAGTCCAAACGGCATGACTGTATAATAGAAAGTGCCCCATGGCGTGGTGAAGGATGTTTTGGATTGGTCATGAGCGGCCAACTTGATCTGATTATATCCAGAGTATCTGTCCATAAAGGAGAACATAGCATGCCCAGCCATGCTATCAACCAAGAGATCGATATTCGGGAGCGGATAGTCATCTTTTGGAGTGGCTTTATTGAGATCACAGAAGTTGATACAGATTCAAACTTTACCATTCTTTTTGGGAACTGCTACGATATTTGCCAACCAATCCGGATAATCTATTGCTCGAATGAATCCTGCCTTAAGCAAATCCTCAAGTCCTTCCTTGACCTGCTGCTTGATTCGAGGATCCATCTTTCTTAATTTCTGCTTAACTGGTTTCGCATCAGGCTTCAAGACGAGGTGATGTTCCACCAATTTAGGATCTAACCCTGGCATATCGTCATAAGTCCATGCGAACACTTCTTGGTACTGCTTGAGAAATTCGATGAGCCTTTCCTTCTCATTTGTGCTTAGACAAGAACTGATCTTGAGAATTTTAGGATTATCCTCTGAACCAATATTGATGTCTTCAGTTGGATCCTGAACTAGGGTCGATGGCTCATCCTGTTTCTGAATCGCTGCAAATTCTGGCAATTGTGGAAGCGCTGAATCAAATTCTGTCATTTCTTCTGGCTGCTTTGTGACCTTACTGTCCTCCTCTCTTGCTGTGGCCCGATAAATCTTTGCAGGTTTCGATGTGATTGACGAATTGATGACTAATCTCCTTATTGATTGAGAGGACATTCTGAAATTTCGAAAAGGAGTAGCTTTCAGAAAAAGTTCATTCATTATGGCAGAAGTTGCATGAAATGGAAAAGGATAAGAACAATGATTTTTAAAGACAAATTGCAAAGGAGTAAGAGAAGGATGGCATCCAGATAGACGAGAAAATTGATAGCTTTATTGAAGACTTAAAATGGAATGACGACATAAACTGGAATGGGACATTGTCCCTACAAACTACAAAAAATGAATGAAAAGAAGAAAGACAAATGGTAGAAGACTTTAATGAATCCATTAAATGAAGACAGTATTTTTGTGAGATCTTTTGCCCATGAACCCCAGTCATGTCCACGCGGATGATGATCAGGGATCACTGGCTCTAGTCGGCCATCTCTGTTCTTGCCCAAGCCTTTGAAAGGCTGATAACCATGCTTCAGTAACAGGTCAAACCCTTTCTTGGTTCTTACAAACTGCGGGAAAAGAGAATGGTCCTTGAAAGTGCTGTAATTGAGACGACCCCCGATTTTGTAGAAATATGGCCATTGCCATTGGACCATTATTGTAGTATGCTTCGCTTCTGTTGTTGCCTCTAACTTTAACATTTTTAGACTTTCGCTAAGAATAACTTCTTCTCTCTCCCTGATGCTAGGAATATTAGTAGTGAATCATAGGCTGAGGCAGCCTCTCTTCTGGATCTTCCCCCAGGACAGTAGTGATAATGCCGCCTTTAGACCACTTAATACACTGGTGCAAGGTGGATGGCACCGCATTGGCATTATGAATCCATGTTCTTCCCAATAGATGATTATACGTTGGCGGCACGTTGACAACATGGAAAAGCACCGTGTGAACAGAGTAGTTGATGAATATTTCCAAAAAGATTTTGCCCTTTGTTGTTTGTTCGTGATTATCAAATCCATAAATGGTGATTGGATCTGGCGTGTACTCTTCTTCTTTTATGCCCAGAGCCTTGGCAATCATTTTGGGGCAAATGTTAAGGCTACTGCCCCCATCTACGAGAAAATGGGGTACAGTCATTCCCCGAGTTCGCACTACAATGTACAAAGCATTGTTATGAAATGTGTGAGGCTTGGGCAGATCCTCATCTGAGAAGGTTATGGGAGCATTGGTCATGGCCTGATTAACGATCTGAGCCATGTCTTCAGGTGTGGTGCCTGGCTTGACCTTGATTTTCCGCAATAAATCGTCCAGGACTTGCTGATGCTTGGGAGAGGCACGCGCCAACTCAAGAATAGGGATATTAGAGAGGGCACTAATTGGTCTTTGCACTGTATTGACCTATTTTTCTGATGCTTTCTCTTTTTCTGAAACGGGTTTGATAAAGCCCTTGGGAAACCATGACATTCTTTTAGTTATTTCTGGAGACACCCCAGCAGTGTCTTTTGAAACTTTAAGCATACTGAGAGCTGAAACGAGGTCCATCTTCTGAGAATTGGACTGAACCTTATGCAACACTAACACCTGATGCTATACATCGATATTGCTGCTAGGACACGGTTGGATGTGATCTTGTGGCTGAAAAGGGTGATCAGATATCACTGCAGTTGAATGTTGAAAAAATGGCTGATTTAGAATTTCCATTTTCTCATCTTCGGCCCCTTCCACCAACAGGTTTTTATCAATATAATCTTGTATAATATTTTTTAGAACGAAACAGTTCTCAGTGTCATGTCCCACTGTTTGGTGGAACTTGCAGAATCGGTCTTTCATTTTACCCATAACTGCTGGTGGATCGACTACCCTACCTTTGCAGAAGTTGAACTATCCTGATATCCATGTAATTCTGTCCATCGGGAAAGAGAGCTAATCCCACAGTACATAAGACCATCACATGTTGGATTCTCTCTCGGGTGGTTCGAGATAAAGAACTGACTTCCACAAATGCCCCATACTGTCTGTAGATTTCGAGCAGGTCCACATATTCGCTTCCATTCTCTTCTATCAATGGCCAAGACTTGCGTCTTGTCATGCGAGCTAAAGCGTCTCGGAGATCCAGACCCTTGACATTAATCAAAAATTGCTTCTCCAACGGATCTCCAGGCTAACCAGTTGGTTTAGGTAGTCCCATAATCTCTGAGAATTTGTCCATCAACAAAGTCATTTCCCCCCATGGGAACCAGAAGGTACTAGTACTCGGGTTCCACCGCTCTGCTAGTGCGTGGATCAAATTGTCGTTGACTGTCTGTTTTCCCACCGCAGATGCCAGTTCTAACCTGCAATCACTCAAATGGTCCGAAAAAATACGATAGAAGTTCTTGAGCCATGAATAGTACCACCGGGGAATAAAGGATCCGGTGTTGAGGACTCGATGTTCTGGAAGACCTTGTCGCACCTCGTAGGAGATGTGACCCTCAAGAAAGACTGAATCGAGTTGATTGGATGCCATCAGACTGGAAAACATGGAAATTTGGAATAAAACTTAGGAAAATATAAGGATTTTGAAAAAGATGCAGGCAGGATAAAAATGAAGCAGGAATTCGAGATCCAGAAAAAAGGAAGGATGGAAATCACCTGGAGTTTTGAAGAAAATAGAGGAGAATTTGAAAAATCGTCTAGGGTTTGAATAAATCAGATAGTATATGGAAACAAATGGAAAAATTTAGGGATTTTTGAAAAATCGTCCAGTATTTTGGGAAAAATGCAAAGAAAGGAACTGACATTCAATCACATCCTATACAATCAAGTATGCACATACAACATTCCCTAAAAGCTGACTCTAGATGCACAAATTTTGAAATAGTTGTAGGACCTTAATCCTAACTCTAAGGTTCAGATCATATGTGTCCAATCATGCTATGCCTATATACTCAAGCCAAGGCTCGATGTATGTGGCATAAAATCAATTTCTCCGGTTCTAGGTTCAAGTTTTCCAACATCCTTGAGCGCCTGTCGATATACTTTGGACTATGGCCCTTGGTACGTGGCAGGGGGGCGTTAGCCCAAATAAGTGGCCCAGTTGTGAGGCTTTGTCTCGAACTATGGTTCTGGAAGAAAGTCCAGCAACGTGAAGACCGGGTAAAGATAGGTGGGGTGGTTTTTGAAAACATGAGCACATGCAAGCAAACAGAGGGCTCTAAGTCCTAAAGAGATAGAATTTTTGAAATATTTGAGGAAGCAAACATTGTTTTCAATCAAACCTAGATTGAGGAGGGTTGTATTAGACCTAAGTCTATGTGAGCATGAAAATTTCCTCCTCAATATGGTCCTACAAAATCATGCCTAGTCTACATGCAATCCATGTCAGCTGGGTTCAAGTCTAGGCTCCTAGGTTCACATGATATCATGAAATAAAGCTGACATTCTATGGAATACGATTTTGACAATTTGAACTAAGTCAAGCACACAATTGATCTGGCGAAGACAGGTCCCATCACGGTCGCCAAACCTGTTATCATCGCAAAATTTTACTTTTGCAAGTCAAACTGACTTTTGAAAAAGATTTTGAAAATAACTCGCCTCCGTTTTAAAATGCGGGATAATTCCGAAGAATGGGACTCACTTGTCGGTACGAGGTTCAACCGTTCCTGACGCCTTTACCAGAGGTAATTGAACCAAGGATCAATTGTGTGCTTAGCTTTGCTCAACTTGTCTAAATCATGTTCTATTTCCTAAATTCACAAAGAATCAGGCATGTGCTATGAATTTCTGAAAATGCATATTTGAAAACATGATGTTTGATTTGAATATTGGAAAATGTTTGGAGAATTCTTGGAAAAGATGTCACTTGAAAAATCATGAATCATGGAGAAAGAACATTTCTGAGGAAAATGAAAATCGATTTCTGAAGGATCTAGAGGTTTTGTGAAAATCGATTTTGAGAAAGGTGAAATAACTTTGGAAAAAAATGATTTTTCTGAATTTAAACTTTGAAATTGAATATATAACTTGAAAAATTGAATATTGAACTTTGAAAAATACTTGAAATACCATTTGAAAGCTCAGAGTTTTGAGAAAACCAATTTCTGAGAAAGACTTGAGAAATTTTGAGAAAATCGATTTCTCTGAATTGAAATTGGGATTTGCAAATTGATGAAATGAATGAATATGGATTTGAAAGTCATGATTTTGAGGAATTGAGAAAATCTTTTTGTATTTTTGAGAAGTGTATTTTGAAGTTAGCCTAAGAGTGTAGGATGAATGTGGCTAATATGAAGATTACAAATTTGGGCATCTATCGTATTCTGACTATGGTCATAAATACAAATTCCATCGAGTTTGTCAACTCCATAAGAGCTAGTGAACGCGTCATTCGTGTAGACCACAGTGAATTTATAAAAATATGCATGAATGGACATACATAGCAGTTATATATCAAAGTTTAAAACTATATGCAATGCAAATCCTAATCTATGCAGGAATTGAAATTCTTATTCCAAATTTAATTACAACTTTGATATTACATTGAATTGAATAAAGAAAAATCTTATTCTTGAATGTTCCTGCAAAACTAAAAAACTTGTTAGTGAAGATATGTCGGCTTTTCTAGATTTATCCAGCAATATCTGGAAATTACTGGATTTTGCTAGATATAAGCATGTTTCCATGATTCCCTGAAATAAACATAATGAAATATGAAATAAAATTGAAGAAATATGAAAATAGGATTTGAAGATTTCGAAATTAGGGTCAAAATGACCAAAATACCTCTGATAGCAAGACTATGGCCTTGAAATCAGGGTTTTCAGAAAAGATATTTTGTAAAATACAACTTTTGAAATACCAATAATGATAAATTAACTCAAATATGAAATGAAATGATTAAAAATGAGAAAATTAGGGTTTTAAATTTCGAAATTAAGGTCAAATGACCAAATTAACCTTGATAGCAAGACTATGGCCTTGAAATCAAGGTTTTCTGAAATAGATTTTGGTAAAAACTTGGGATTTATGATTGAAATAAACACAAAATTAAACATGAAACACCCTAATATGATTCTAGACATGAACCAACTTTAAAAACACACACTTATGCACAAAAATCAAGAAATATCACAAAAATTGTGATTTTGGCAGTGTTTCGGGATCCTACGGGTGCCCTGTTTTGCAATTTGATTAATTCAGGCATCAAACGGATTCCAAATATCATTAAAATTGGTACATGCACTTGTTATGACCCTAAAATCATATTAAAATTATAAAAATATTTTTTTGACATTATTTTAATCCAAAAATTGCATTAAAACCCTAAAATATGCTATTTTTAACCTAGGTCACAAACCAGTTTCAGAGTTAGACCCGAATCAGGGGTCAATTCTCTATGAAAATTTCTGAATTTTTACATAGGCAAACTAAACATAAAAACAAAGGTTTTCTTTTTTACAGATTGGCAAAATATTTGCTGGTTAGGGAGAAACCTTTCCGTCAATCTGAACTAAAATATAACAAATCTAATAGGGGTTAAAACAGCTACTTCGGATTGAAAATACAGAAATAAATAGCAAACTTAATAAAAAATTACTGAAATTTTAGAAGTGAACAGTAGACATAAAAATAATGAAACTCTTTTTTTACAGATCATAAATCGGATCTATGATTTGAGATCTATGATCATTACAAGTCTGATTAGGGTTTTGGCAAACCCTAACGAGTTTTAAATTTAAAATCAGACTTTCTGTCAGAGGAAAAATACTAAACACAGACCAAAAATTACCAAAATTTCACAGTAAATATATAATTTTAACACAAATCCATAGCACTTTACAGATCTCAAATCAGATATCGGATGAGAAAAATAACATAACAGCAAGTTACCCTTTTGATTTTAACAATGATTTTAATGCTTGAAAATCCCGATTTGATGTCTGATTTTTCTGATAGGGTTTTCTAATCCCAAAACCTCTGATTTTTTTACAGTAGTTCATTCACACATCCATGTATCACATATAAAAAAATCAGAAATTAACAGTCAGTATTTCAATCCGAAATAGCATGCTCTTTACTGTTCTAAACTAAAAAACACACAGAAATCTAATAAAATCTAATAAAGCATGCATTAACTAATGAAAACAATAAGGAAAATAGTAAACAGCAAAACGAAATTGATTTCTATGTTAAAACACATGTAATAAACACAACTAAGTAAAAAAAATAAATAAAAAACAGGGAATCCATGGCTGGAATTTGATTTTACCTTAAAAAGCATGGATTTGACCCATTTAACGGGTAAATTGCATGTTTTAAAATGTTTAGAACATGAAAAACCACGCTATAATCAATTTTAATGGATTAGAATCCCTGGAAAAACATCAAAACAGAGTTAGATCATCTTCTTGAACCTCTCTTGAGGTTCTTGGACTTGAATCCATGGAATAGATGGAGCCAATGGTTAAAATTGATTTAAAACCATTAAAAACATTAAATAAAAAACTAAAAATTAAAAAAATAATTACCTTGAGGTTGCTGTAATGGAGGAAGGGCTGGAGAGGAGATAGAAACTCCAAGAATTGCCAAAGAGGTAGCTGGAAAAATCGTCCCCCCTTATGCTCCTTTTTATAATAAAAAATTAGGTTAAAAATTAATAGTTTTAAAAATTTTGGACTTCTAAAAGGGGGGGGGGGGGGGGGGCGATTTTGGGGTGGAGTTACCTATCTACCCCTAGCCTAAATTATCCTAATTAATTCCTAATTAACCCCTAGCTAATCCTAAAAAGCCCCCATATGTGGTGCCACTTGGCATTTTCTCACATTGGGTTTTTTCAAGTTTTAACTAAAACTTTTAAAAACAACAATTTAAAAACCAAACTTTAAAAATGAGTTTTCAAAATAGATTTCGACTCATTTAAAATTATAAAACTAACCAAGACATTGACTAATCCTAGACTAACCCTGACTTTCTCAAATGTGGCGCCACCCCGAGTGGGCCCTACTTGAGTTTTTCAAAAAATGATTTTAAAACTTGAAATTGAGAGAGTTTTCAAAAGATTTTCAAAAGCAAACTTGAAATTAAAAGTTTTGAAATGGCATAGAGTTCCAACTGGGTTAGAACTCCTCTAGATGTGGTGCCAACTGAGTGGGTCCACACCAGGTTTTGAGAAATTTGAAATAAACACTGAAAATAACTTTGAAAAGAGGTTAAAATCAATAATTAAAATTCAAAATCTTTGAAAATAGAGTCTCAGGTGAACTGGAACTCCAGGTTAGAGTCCTGAATTTTTAGGACTCTGAGATTTTGGGTTTTAAAAGCCAAATGAAGGAGTTTCTGAAAAGATTTTATCAAAAATGATGAAACAAGACAGAAAATACTGTCAGGGTTAGACTCCTAACTCAGTCAAGACTCTGAAATAGAGTCCTGGATTAACTAGACTCTACAAAATGACCTAATTTTTGAAAGCAAATAGAAAAGAATGAGAATGGGAGTAAAAACAGACTCCTGACTGGACTGGGGCTCTGGGACAAAGTCCTTATCAGACTGAAACTCTAGATTTTTTTGGTATTTTTTGAAAAACATATGAAAGAACTTGTCAAAACAGTGTAAACAATAACAAATATTGAAATAAAACAGAGTTCTGATTCAACTGAGACTCTGAGGACAGAGTCCTAATCGAACTAGGACTCTCAGATTTTTGGATATTTTGAGAAAACAAACGAGAAAAATTTGAAAATTAGTTAAAAACAGGATGAAATTGAAGTTTTGGTTCAAAGTCCTGATCTGATTAGGACTCTGAGAAAGAGTCCTGATTCGATCAAAACTCTAAGAATTTTGGTTTTCTGATAAGCAAATGATGAAATTTGGGCAAAGCTTTTAAAAACCAGTGAAAATGAAGTATGAAAATCAATTTTGGATAGAAACCTGATTCGATCAGGACTCTGGGGGTGGAGTCCTGCTTTGATCAGGACTCTGGGCTAAAACCTCAGAATTTTGAAATTCTTTGACAAAAGTATAATAGTTTTGGTAGATTAAAAGATTTCTGAAAGATTCTCTCAAAATTGAAATCAGGATCAGAGTCCTGATCCAACTAGGACTCTTTGAACAGAGTCCTATTTTGACTAAAAAACTCTGAGTTTCTGACTCATTTTGAAAGATTTTAAAAGATTTGATTGAAAATGAATAAAATAGCTGTAAAAGATTAGAGTCTCAATCCAATTGAAACTCTCAGAGAGAGTTCTGATCCGACTGGACTCTTGAAGAAGAGTCCTGATCCAACTAAGACTCTAAAATTTTGGTCAAAAGAGAAGATTTTAAAAGGTTTTCTTCGAGAACAGGTAAAAAGGTAGTGAAAAGTAGAGTTCTGATCCTACTGGACTCTGGAAAAAGAGTCTTGATCGAACTAGAACTCTGAAATTTTTGGAGATTTTTGACAAGTAAAGGAATCCAGAAGCGGCACCACCTAAATGGGTCTCATCTGAGAATTGAAATCGGTTGAAAATTGAGTTTTAAAAACAAATCCAGATTGTTTTTTGAGAAAACATTTCAAAATATAAGGTCCTAGGGGTTGGCAAATGATAAAATGTTAATTAAAAACCCAGGTTTTAAAAATTGATTTTGAAAGAAAAGTTTTAAAACCCGAATCTGGATATTTTAAAAACAGGAGTGCTGGATCTCGAAAATGAGATGTAATGACTTGCAATGTCATGCAATGCAATGAAATAATATGTCGAATGCATGTGATATGCAATGACACATGAAATATATAAACACTGGATAAGGGTGAAAAATTGGGGTGTTTACAGATCTCCAAGTTCAAGATCATGTGTTAGTGCTACGACAAGCAGCCCCAACCACTAAGAAGATGGATATAATTTCAGCACTTGGCAAGCTGAAAATATCTAAAGAACCTATAAGGTCATCCCCTAAGAAAGTAAAAGGAATTTCGGAATTCCTTAGTCAGTTCATCAAGCCCATGCCAGAAAAGGGAGAAATATCAACTCAAAAGCCACTGATTGCTTTGTCCAATGTTTCAATTTTAGACTTAGCCAAGAGTTCTTGCAAGCACCAACAAGTACTGGACGATTTGCTTAGAAAAATTAAAGTAAAGCCCAATACCACACCTGAAGACATGGCACAAATTGTGAATTCAGCCATGACTAATGCGCCAATCACCTTCTCCGAGGAAGACCTTCCAAAGCATCACGCTTTCCATAACAATGCTCTGTACATTGTTGTTCGAGCAAGAGGAATGACAGTACCCCATGGGCCGGTTGATGGAGGCAGTAGCCTCAACATATGTCCTGAGATGACAGCAAAGGCGCTAGGCATCAAGGAGGAAGAATACATTCCAGATCCTATCACCATATATGGATTCAACAACCATGGTCAAAGGGCAAAGGGAAAGATTTTCTTAGAAGTATTTATCAATTACTCAGTGCATTCGGTGCTCTTTCACGTGGTTAATGTACCACCCACCTATAATCTGCTTCTTGGGAGACCCTAGATCCATAATACAAATGCAGTGCTTTCCACTCTTCATCAGTGTATAAAGTGGTCCAAAGGTGGGATAATCACAACTGTCTTGGGAGAGAACCTAGAAGAAAGACTCCTGCAGCCCATGATTCCTAGACTCGCATTCACTGCAGATATCCCTAGCATCAGGGAAGGAGAAGAAGTCAGTCTCGGAGAAAGTCTAAAAATACTCCAGACATCAGAGTCATCTCTGCACACTGTAGCCATGACCCGATGGAGAGGTCCTCAATTCTTTAAGATCAGAGGTCGGATCGACTACAGCACTATCAAAGATCATCTGTTGTTTCCGCAGTTCATGAAAGCAAGAAAGGGATTTGATTTACTTCTGAAACATGGTTATTAACCCTTCAAAGGACTGAGCAAAAATGAAGATGGTCGCATCGAACCAGTGATTCAAAAGCATCATCCCCATAGAGCAGGACTAGGGTTTTCTGGTGAAAGCCAGCAAAAGAAGACTGTTTTTGTTAAGGGGGCACATTGAGAATCATTTTTGTATTTCCTTTCTATTCCTTTCAAAATAAATGTCTCATTCTATCAATGTCTTTGATCAAAGTCAAAATCAATAAAATTTCAAGTTTCTTTGCTTATCTGGATGCCATTTGTTTCCTTTCTCTCTATCTCCTAATTTTATAATTCCAATGTCATTTTATGCATGGTTCTTTTCAAATGTTGTTTGTCTTATGATGGGCGATTTTACCTGAATCAAATTTCTTATCCAAAATTTCAGAATGTCTTCCCGAACAATCAAGAAACTCGTTCTCAATCCAAAGGCTTTCCAGAAATCGACAGCAATTCACTGAGTCAAAGCGAGCACAGAAGATGGCAAGGTTGCAAAGCAGTCAGATGATTATGCAGAATTTGATCAATCTCTTCAAGAATTGCCAGAATTTTCCTAAGTTCAGAAGCAAGACGAACCATCTACTCTAGTACAAGATCCGACTGAAGATGTCAATATAGGTTCAGAAGACAACCCCAAAATTCTCAAGATCGGAACCAGTCTGAGCTCGAAAGAGAAGGAAAGGCTCACTAATTTTCTCAAGCAACATGAAGAAGTGTTCGCATGGACATATGAAGATATGCCACGTTTAGACCCAAAATTAGTCGAACACCACCTCGTTTTAAAACCAGATGCTAAGCCAGTCAAGCAGAAGCTGAGGAAAATGGATCCCAGAATAGAACAACAAGTCAAAAAAGGACTCGAAGATCTGCTCAAAACAGGATTCATTTGAACTATTGACTACCTAGATTGGTTAGCCAATATTGTCGTTGTTCCAAAGAAAAGTGGCAAAATGAGGATTTACATAGACTTCAGAGACCTCAATAAAGCGACTCCGAAAGATGATTATCCACTTCCAAGCATTGATCTTCTGATCGACAGCACAGCAGGACATGCCATGTTCTCTTTTATGGATGGATATTCCGGCTATAATTAGATTAAGTTGGTCGCCCGCGATCAATCAAAAACTTCCTTTACTACTCCTTGGGGCACCTTTTGTTATACAGTCATGCCATTTAGGCTCAAGAATGCTGGAGCAACATATCAACGTGCGATGGCCGCCATCTTTCATGATCAGATGCGCAAAATCATGGATGCATATGTTGATGATATCCTCGTGAAATCCAAAGAGGAAGAAGATCACCTCGAAGCCCTTGATCAAGTTTTAAGTGACTCATTCTTTATAAGTTAAGACTTAACCCTCAAAAGTGTGTTTTTGGAGTCGAATCGGGCAAATACGATGCAGATCGATAAAATAAAAAATAAGGCAATAATGCACAACATAATAAACACATGATTTATACTGGTTCGACCGAGTTACTGACCTATATCCAGTCCCCAAGTACAACACCCTCTTCCTTAGAGGTCTACTTCTCTCAACAGAGAAGGGAAACACCCTCTTCCTCAGAGGTCTACTTCTCACAACAGAGAAGGGATACAACAGTAAACAGAAAGTTACAACACTTTCCTATAGAACATTCAGAATGATATGCAGAGTATGAATGCACATATGAAGATTCTCTCAGAATGTTCTCTCTTTTGAAAATAGGCAGAATAATCTTTCACGAGAACAGAATGTTCTTTTTCTTTTTCTTCACACACTTGATTCTTTTGTCAGAGAGCTTTTCTTGTCTTTTTCTCTTTCTTTTTCTAAGCTCTTTTTGAGTGTGTCAAGTAAGAATTTTTCTCTTTGAAAGATCACTTCTATTTTTGAAGTATTATTTTGTCTGTATATATAGACCTTAAAAAAGTAGTCATTTGTAAACACCCCAAATTTTCACTCACCTCCCCGACACTTCCACCAGTCATTATGATCTATCCTTTAAGATCATCAGGAGGGCAAAATGGTTATTTTCTAAGATAAGACCTTGCAGAAATTCATTCTCAATTCTCAAAATTTCTCTCTTTAGGCTCAGAAATATCTTCAAACTACAAATTTTTAAAATCCTACTCTTGATAAAAAGCTAGAATTTCCAATTCATGATTCAAAATGACATTTCATGAGACATGTCTTTGCATATCATCACATGAGCATTTCATATCATTTCATTGTACAACATGTCATTTCGAGATCCAGAATTCCTGATTTTCAAAATTATCAATCCAGATTCGAATTTTAACTCTTTCAAAATTGATTTCAAATCCCTTGGTTTTCAAAATTGTCAGTTTCTCTCATCTTAACCCTAGGACTCCAAATTACGAAAAAAAAGCTTTCTCAGGAAAACAATCTGGATAGTTTTGATATTGATTTTTAAAATTTCGTCAGTTGGAAAGAAGGGGACACAACTTTAGATTTAGAAGATTTTATTTCAAACTTTTGCAAAAAGACTTTAAAGTTCTTTACAAAATTTTTGCATTTTTTTTTGTAAATTTTACTTCATATTTTCTAACTAGCCTACTATTCTAAAAATCCCAAAAAGAATTTATTTATTGTGATTTTGCCTTTTATTTCAAATAACGAAATGACATGGGACCCACCCTGAAGTGGCATCACACTCAAATTCCTAGGCATTTCTCTTATTTTCAAACGGGGCCCACCCTGGGGTGGCACAAATTTAAAAATCCTTTTTTTTTATTTTACAAAATAAGAAAGTGGGCCCACGCATAAGTGGAGCCACACTAGAGCTTCCTATAAAGAAAAACAAATAAATTTTTTTATTTCAAAAAAGTTTTCTTAATCAGGCTGAGGTGGCACCACCTTAAAAAAAAAACCTTTTACCCATTTTTTCCTGTTTTACTTTTTCAGCCCCCAAAGGGCGTCACCGTGAAACCCTCATTTTACCTAAGTTTTGAACTCAAAAATCTCCTTCAAAAAAGAACATCGTCCTCTTCCAAAAAATATGGCGAGTTTTCAAAATATTTCAAAATTCAGTTTCAAAATTTTCAAACCTTTTCAACAAAAAATCAGTTGAACTTCGAAAAACTCGGATTTGGTGGAAAAGTGGAGGTCGATCATTAAAAGGACCCCCTGGGGGATAACACAAGGCCCAACGGGTTCTGCGAGGTTTTTCCCTCTCCTGATCTCTCGAATCCCCCTGATTTCTTCTCTCCCTCTCTTCTATTTCCTTGGGAGCTTTCTCTTTCTCTTCTAGCCTCCTCTGGTCCTTCCCCTCCTTGATCAATTGAAGACCACCATTGCAACAGTAGCAACCAGAAGAAGGCTTTTCCTCCTCCAGAGCTCCAGCCACCCTTTTTCATCCCCTTCATGAGCTCTGTTATCATCCTTCTTCAACTGAATCTTCCAGGCGTTTTCAAGGATCAGCATCCAGGAGGCGTCCAGCTCAAGTAACTAGGTGAGAAATCATCTTACATTTGCAACTTCTGTGATTTATGCATCATGCTCCATCATATATATCGCAGATCCATTGCATTAGATGATGTGGTTTGCATCCTCTTTTATTTAAATATACCGATAACACCTCACAATGGTGTTGTTGATTCGTTTGAACGTCGTGTGTTGATCAAATTATTGTTTCCCCTAAGATTTCATCAGATTTATTTCAGTATCCTAAATATTGAGGAATAAGGTTTTCATTTCAACTCATTGTTTTCACATGCGTGTCCAGGTTATCCCACATTATGCATCATTGATCGTATCAAGGTTTGAGAAAATCATTTTACAATAAATCCCGTTTTTTTTATCAATGTTTCAGTCTTCCGTCAATGCAGTGAATAGAAATTCATGTGTCATTAATGGTAGCCTATTTATTTTCATATATCTGCCTTTATTTTCTTATGGGTTTTTACTTAGTATTAATTCCAATTTCTCTGCCTATCATTGGGTTCCCTGTGTTCACATGGTTTTGACAAAAATTTCTGCATATCATATTATGGGGTAAAACGAGATCCAATAGGATTCATCGTACAGTAAAGAGTGTCATGAATAAAGACACTACATTTAGATTTACTATTCATTCCCATTCTGTCAACATCCCATTCCATGTTGCATCATGTTTTAGTATACTTTATCATCTCATGATTTCGTGTATTTCTGTATTTCCAAGCTTCATGTTATATATTAATATGGTTCATACTTCATTAGTTGTGAATTTATCAGGAAGGTTATGTATCATTATAATATTGTTGGTATAAGTAGAAGGATATATTTGCTGATGATGAAACAGTGAAAAGGGCTAAACGTGATGATGGTTAGATTAAAATCCAGTTATTTCTGTATCTTACTTGGATCTGCATGCCATTAGAGATAAGGCATAAATCAGCCTGCAGGGAATGATCTGTAGCCAATGGCTCACTTGAGTGATATTCCATCGTCACTTATGTGCTCTATAACATTCAATAGTTTCATCATTATGCACTGGTTTGTTACTTAGGTTCACCTACATTTAAGTTATCTTTCTTCTAGTTGGAGTTTCTTATACTAGCATTATTAGCAATAGATCTTGATGGGTATGTATCATGATTGAAAATGCTAGTTTGTTCTGCAAATCTGAGTTATGGTAATTAGTATAGTGACTCATATGGTGTTAGGCTAATAAGCAACGAGTGGGTGTAATAAGTGTGGATATGCAGTAAGCTACCAGTTGGGAATATGAGGAATGAGAGAGGATACGTAAGATACTGTGAGCATCCAAATCTAGGCTTCTGCTGGGTTTTTGCAGGAAACCTTTGTTGTGACAGAGGTAATCTATATTGGTGTCATTATGAGATTCTGCTTTCTGGTCAGATTGGGTTTCACAATACAAGTGTTGTATATCAACAGATATAACACTTGGTCCTGTGTATAAAGGACCAGGACAATCCTCTATAAGTCGACTCCTTTTATAGCCCCACAAAAAAAAAATTCTTTGTAAACAGCAGCAAGAGTAATGTCGATGTCAATTGCAGCAGCTTACAATAACAGATTGCATTTAATCATTTTCCTACATTTGCAAAACCCATAAAAGGGTCTGTATGTCATAGATTCTGCATATTGTCACTTCATCATCATTGTCATTGCATATTTTTAGGACAAACTCCACTGATCTTCCTGTGTCTGTTGTAGCAACATTTATCTTCATTTTGCATAGCAGCAGTCATATCCCATGCCCATTTTAGTTCAGCATTTTATTTCATTGTGCAAGCTTATTATAGCATATCTTTTTCTACAAAAATTAGGTTACCCTCACCTCTGCATTCATATTCAAAGCTTCTTTTCATTTTTTCTGTATATTAACACATCTTTCATACATGTATTGACAAGCAGTCGTCTCCTGCATCTTGTTCCAATTTCAATAATCTGTTACGACAATGAAGCCATACATGATACTTCAAGTACAAGGTTTTGATGATGAGCAAGTGGAATCAACTGCATTTCAGCTAAGGCTATGAAGAAATTGAAGAATTCAGTGAAGAATCCTTGAAGATTAGTGTGCAAATGTTTAATTCATTAAAAGTCTTAGATTCTTGTAAGAGCCTTACTTAGAGTGCATATTTAGGTTGCATTTCACCTTAAAAGTCTTTAGAAAAACTTTTCTAAAAGAAACTCTTTTGAAAATCTTTTTAGAAAACTCTTTTCTTAAATTTTCATGTTTATCAGTCGACCAATAGACTTATCAGTTGACTAATCCTTTCGCGCCATATTTTCTAAAAAGTCATTCTTGTCAAATTAGTCGACCGAAGGTTTTATCAGTCGACTGGACAGAATGTCTGTTTTCTGGAAAATTAGCAGCAGTCGACTAATGGTTTTATCAGTCGACTGAACAGAACATGTGTTTTCTGAAAATTTAGCAGCAGTCGACTAATGCTTTTTATCAGTCGACCGAACAGAATGTTTGTTTTTCAGAAGTTTTTAGCAGCAGTCGACTAAAAGGTTTTTCAGTCTATTGATGATATTATCAATCGACTAACTTTTCTCAAGTCGACTAAGTTTCAAAAGTTCAGATTTTCAAACAGCTCGATTAACAGATCAGTCGACCGACGATAACTGTCAGTCTACTAATAACTAACTATTAGTCGACTAACTGATGTTTCAGTCGACTAATTTTGCCGTTTTCCTGAAACTTCAAAAAAGGCGTGTCTTTTCATTTTTCAAACGTTTTGATCGTTCGAAATTGACCATTTTGACACCCTTTCATACTCTCAACGTATGGAATCTTTTAACTATAAATATTAGTGCATTTTACACTAAAAAACAATAATTCAATCGATTTGAATCTTGCTTTTCACTCTTATTCAGTCAAGTATTGATTTTCTCACTCACGTGATATTTTCACCTCAGTTTTTCACTCAAATCACTTTGAGAGATAGTGAATTCGTGAGTAGAGTGTTTCAACAACCTCAAAAGCCAATTGCATCTCATTTGCATTCAAAAGGAAGGCTCATAGGTTGTATTGTAAGTTGTTATTTCTTTTGTGTAAAAAAAGGACTCCTTGGTGTAAAGGAGTTGTTTGCTTTCAGTGGGATTGTTACTGAAAGTGGGACCGGTTATGGTTTGTGTGATCTTGTAGTTTACAAGGTTGATAGTGGAAAATCTCAAGCGGGTTTTGCTTGGGGACTGGATGTAGGTCGGGTTAGACCGAACCAGGATAAAATCTTGTGTTCTTTGTGTGTTTGCTTTGAGATTTGCAAAATTATTCTATATTCTGCAGAAAATTTTAAAAGCACTATTCACCCCCTCTAGTGCCCGTTGCCTCGATCCTAGTACACTTTCATTTGGTATCAGAGCACAGGTTTGCTATTCTTTGATTTGACCATCATCTAGCATGTCAACTACAACATCTCAGCACAAAGAGTGAAGCTCCTTTGTTCGTCCTCCTCTCTTCGACGGAACAAACTATGGATACTGGAAAGTAAGAATGACAATATTCTTGCAATCCATGGATCTCGATATCTGGAGAGTTGTTTCTGAAAAGTACCAAACTCCATCAACTGATTTCAGTCGATGGACCGATGATGAAAAGAAGACTGCTTCACTGAATGCCAAAGCCATGAATGCATTATATTGTGGCGTTGACAAGGTAGAATTCAATCGCATCTCTCAATGCTCTACAGCAAATGAAATTTGGCATACTCTTCTAGTAACTCACGAAGGTACGTCAAAGGTAAAGGAATCTAAAATTGCTTCTTTAGTTCATAAATTTGAATTGTTCAAAATGAAGCAAAATGAATCTATATCGGACATGGTAACTAGAATGACCGATATAACTAACACTTTGAAATCCCTTGGAAAAGAATATTCACAAGTGGATTTAGTCAGAAAGATTCTAAGGTGTTTAACTCCTGAATGGGAGAGAAAAACCACTGCTATTGAAGAAGCAAATGATCTCAATACTCTCACTCTTGAAGACTTAGTTGGTAACCTAATGGCATATGAGGTCCAACTTCAAGACAGACAAGAAGAAGAGCCTAAAAAGAAATCTCTTGCTTTTAAGGCTACTTCTGACTCAGAAAATTCTGAAGAAGATGAAGATGAAGATATTGCCCTCATCACAAGGCAATTCAGAAGATTCATCAAAAAGGGAAGATTTCAAAGAAAGGCAAAGAAAACAGATTCTTCTATTCCCAATGAAGTAAAGTGCTTTAACTACAAAAAGGCAGGACATATCAAGAAAGATTGTCCTCTTCTCAAATTCAAGCCCAAGGACCAATTCAAGAAGAAAAAGGCATTTCAAGCGTGTTGGGATGATAGTGACTCCTCTTCCGATGAAGAATCAAATGAAGAAGTCGCCAACATGTGTTTTGTAGCACAAGAAGAATCAGTAAGTCAATTTGACTATGATGAGTTATTTGAAGCATTTAATGATTTATATGCTAAATTTAAGAGTCTTAGTTCTAAAAATAAAGAGTTAAAAACTGAAAATTTAACTCTTGACTCTCAAAATAAAGTGTTACTTCAAGAAATAGAAGATCTCAAGAAGGAAAATTCTTGCCAGGCAATTGAGATAAAAGAAATTGGTGTTAGAACCAATCTATTACAAAAGAAAATATCTAGTCTTAAAGAAAAGTCAAATGATCTTCTTTCTATAGTGACCAAATTCACAAATGGTCAAGAGAATCTAGAAAAACTTCTTGGTTCTCAAAGATGCTCGGTTAATAAAACCGGATTGGGATATAGCTTCTTTGATACTCAAAATAGACCAAACTATGTGGTGAAAAATCAAAGACATTATTCTCAACCTTTTGTTCATAAAACTAAACTTTCTAGTTCTAATAGAAATGCATCTAGAAATGATTATTCTAGAAATGTTTATTCTAAATCCTTTTATAGAAAGAATATTTATTATCAAAGGAAACCAAAATCCAAATGGATATGGGTTCCTAAGACTAACTCTCATGGACCCAAAAATAGAAAGGGGTCAAATGCTCTGTTTTCTGATTTTGTTGTAGGTACACAACATAAGGAGCAAATGGATATTGGACAGCGGCTGTTCCAAACATATGACTGGAAGGCCGAAGTTATTTTCCACCCTCCAAAATAAGGATGGAGGAACTGTCACCTTTGGTGACAATAACAAGGGAAAAGTGATAGGTATTGGTAATATTGGTAATCCAAAATTTCCCTTGATAGAAAATGTTCTTTTAGTAGATGGTTTAATGCATAATTTAATATCTATTAGTCAATTATGTGATAAAGGTTTTCATGTTTCTTTTGAAAATGATTTATGCTTAATTTCTGATTTTCAATCTAAAAAGATCATTTTTAAAGGTAAAAGAAGAAACAATGTGTATGAACTATATCTAGATGAATTACCCTCTTTTAATGAAAAATGTTATGGCACAAGAGACTTGGACATGTTAATTTTAAAATAATTTCAAAATTATCCAAGAATGATCTTGTAAGAGGCCTACCTAGAATACCATATAAAAAGGATCACTTATGTGATGCTTGTCAAAGGGGTAAACAAATCAAGAGTTCTTTTAAAACTAAAGATATAGTTTTAACAAAACGTCCTCTTGAACTTTTACATTTAGATCTATTTGGACCATCTAGAATTCAAAGTTTGAATGGTAGCAAGTATGCTTTTGTTATAGTAGATGATTATTCTCGGTTTACATGGGTGATTTTTCTAAAAAGCAAAAATGATGCTTTTTCAGAATTTTCTAAACTTTGTAGAAGAATTACAAATGAAAAATCTACATCTATTATTAAAATTCGTAGTGATCATGGTGGTGAATTTGAAAATGAATCTTTTCTAAAGTTTTGTGATTTACATGGTATATCTCACAACTTTGCTTTTCCTAGAGCGGCTCCACAAAATGGAGTTGTTGAAAGAAAGAATAGAACTTTGCAAGAATGTGCTAGAACCATGCTTCAAGAGAAAAATTTACCAAAATATTTTTGGGCTGAAGCAATTAATACAGCATGTTATGTCTTAAATCGTGTTCTTATTCGACCAATTTTACATAAAACATGTTTTGAATTGTATTATGATCGTATAACAAAGATCAAATATTTCAAAATTTTTGGTAGTAAATGTTTCTTGTTAAATACCAAAGATAATCTTGATAAGTTTGATTCAAAATCAGATGAATCAATATTTCTTGGATATTCTTCTAGAAGTAAAGCATATCGTATTTTCAATAAAAGAACATCTTGTATTGAAGAATCTTTACATGTTGCATTTGATGAGAATTGTGAGCAGGTTATACCTCTAAGCAAAGGAGAAGAAGTAATACTTCAAGAAGAACCCTTGATAGAGAGTACTTCTCAAGAAAATATTCCTCTTCAACCGGTTTTGAAAGAAGTTCCTAATCATTCACATGAACAAGTTATTGGTGAAATAAAGAGTGGTGTCCAAACTAAAAGGCAGTTAGAAAAATATATTGCAAATGTTGCTTTCATATCTAAATCAGAACCAAAGAATATCAATGAGGCTTGTGTTGATGAATTTTGGCTTTTGGCCATGTCTGAAGAACTTAACCAATTTACTAGGAATGATGTTTGGGATCTAGTTGATAGACCAAAGGATCATCCGGTAATTGGAACAAGATGGGTCTTCCGAAATAAGCTGGATGAAAATGGTGAAGTCATTCGTAACAAAGCAAGGCTAGTGGCACAAGGCTATAATCAAGAAGAAGGCATAGATTTTGATGAAACCTATGCACCAGTGGCTCGATTAGAGTCAATTCGTATGATGCTTGCTTTTGCTAGTTACATGAACTTCAAGTTATATCAAATTGATGTTAAGAGTGCATTCTTAAATGGACACATCAATGAAGAAGTTTATGTAGAGCAACCTCCAGGCTTTGAAAATGAGAAATATCCAGAAAAGGTCTACAAATTGAAAAGAGCTCTGTATGGACTCAAACAAGCACCAAGAGCGTGGTATGAAAGACTACGAAATTTTCTAGAACAATCTGTTTTTTCCATTGGTCGGGTAGACTCCACTTTATTTATTAAACATTTTAATTCAGATATTCTTATTGTGCAAATTTATGTTGATGACATAATATTTGGTTCTACTAATGATTCTCTTTGTAAAGAATTTGCTAAGGCTATGCAGGAAGAGTTTGAAATGAGCTTGATGGGCGAATTAAACTACTTCCTTGGACTTCAAATAAAGCAAACTGACGAAGGAATCTTCATCAATCAGGGTAAGTATACAAAAGAACTTCTCAAGAGATTTGGGATGGACTCATCGAAATCATGAAGGAATCCTATGAGTACAACTACTTCTCTTGATAAAGATGAAAATGGTAAAAGTATAGATACTAAGCTCTACAGAGGTATGATCGGATCTCTATTATACTTAACTGCTAGTCGACTTGATATTATGTTTAGTGTTTGTATGTGTGCAGGATTTGCTAAACTCTCTTTTCTGATCTTTGATCTTTGAAAAACATACTTTATGGGTTGTAATATTTTAAACTTATCTCTATTTCTGCTTATGCTATTTTTGCCCTTAATCTTTTTTATTCTGACAAAGGGGGAGAAAAAGATAAAGATAGCATTACTTTGAAATTGCAGGGAGATCTTGAGAAAAAGATGATAGCAATTACATTACAGGAGATCTTGCATGAGAAATGCAAAATTAAGAGAAAAAGAAAGCTTTGAATGAATGTATTTCTAAATGCATGAAGAAATGATGAATGGAAATGCAAACCAATCAATATGTGATATATGTGCTTTATATGTGCTAACTTTTAATGTTTTGCAGCATATTGATAGGGGGAGTAAAATCTCCATCTATGCATCTAAATGCTTCATCTTTGATTAAGTTTGTCATCATCAAAAAGGGGGAGATTGTTACGACAATGAAGCCATACATGATACTTCAAGTACAAGGTTTTGATGATGAGCAAGTGGAATCAACTGCATTTCAGCTAAGGCTATGAAGAAATTGAAGAATTCAGTGAAGAATCCTTGAAGACTAGTGTGCAAATGTTTAATTCATTAAAAGTCTTAGATTCTTGTAAGAGCCTTACTTAGAGTGCATATTTAGGTTGCATTTCACCTTAAAAGTCTTTAGAAAAACTTTTCTAAAAGAAACTCTTTTGAAAATCTTTTTAGAAAACTCTTTTCTTAAATTTTCATGTTTATTAGTCGACCAATAGACTTATCAGTCGACTAATCCTTTCGCGCCATATTTTCTAAAAAGTCATTCTTGTCAAATTAGTCGACCGAAGGTTTTATCAGTCGACTGGACAGAATGTCTGTTTTCTGAAAAATTAGCAGCAGTCGACTAATGGTTTTATCAGTCGACTGAACAGAACATGTGTTTTCTGAAAATTTAGCAGCAGTTGACTAATGCTTTTTATCAGTCGACCGAACAGAATGTTTGTTTTTCAGAAGTTTTTAGCAGCAGTCGACTAAAAGGTTTTTCAGTCTACTGATGATATTATCAGTCGACTAACTTTTCTCAAGTCGACTAAGTTTTAAAAGTTCAGATTTTCAAATGGCTCGATTAACAGATCAGTCGACCGACGATAACTGTCAGTCTACTAATAACTAACTATTAGTCGACTAACTGATGTTTCAATCGACTAATTTTGCCATTTTCCTGAAACTTCAAAAAGGCGTGTCTTTTCATTTTTCAAACATTTTGATCGTTCGAAATGGACCGTTTTGACACCCTTTCATACTCTCAACGTATGGAATCTTTTAACTATAAATATGAGTGCATTTTACACTAAAAAACAACAATTCAATCGATTTGAATCTTGCTTTTCACTCTTATTCAGTCAAGTATTGATTTTCTCACTCACGTGATATTTTCACCTCAGTTTTTCACTCAAATCACTTTGAGAGATAGTGAATTCGTGAGTAGAGTGTTTCAACAACCTCAAAAGCCAATTGCATCTCATTTGCATTCAAAAAGAAGGCTCATAGGTTGTATTGTAAGTTGTTATTTCTTTTGTGTAAAAAAAGGACTCCTTGGTGTAAAGGAGTTGTTTGCTTTCAGTGGGATTGTTACTGAAAGTGGGACCGATTATGGTATGTGTGATCTTGTAGTTTACAAGGTTGATAGTGGAAAATCTCAAGCGGGTTTTGCTTGGGGACTGGATGTAGGTCGGGTTTGACCGAACCAGGATAAAATCTTGTGTTCTTTGTGTGTTTGCTTTGAGATTTGCAAAATCATTCAATATTCCGCAGAAAGTTTTAAAAGCACTATTCACCCCCCTCTAGTGCTCGTTGTCTCGATCCTAGTGCACTTTCATAATCGAGTATCATTTGTATACATGGTCTATTGTTATACCATTTTGTTATGGTTGTATATTAATATTTTGCCTCCAATCACCAATAATGTGTATATATAAGACATCTGTTGCATAGATACTATGCATATTCATCAATGTATTGCCAATTTTGCACTTATTTCATACTTTGTTATGTATTTGGCCCATCATGTCTGTATGATATCTATGGTAACATTGCCCTTTTACATTCATCCTATATATAGCCTATCATTTGTATATATATATATGACTAAAAAAAAATTTATTTCTCTTCATTATATGCAGAGAAACCATTGTCTAATGTTATCATTCCCTGCATGTGTATTTCCTCATCAACAAAAACACTACATCTAGGTGTGTTGTACATACAGTTCCATCGTTTAGCTTAGATACTATGTTTAGGTATATGTACTATCTCATGCATTTAGATAATTGTATTTTCTTAGATGCATTTCCATATGCATATTTCATCTAATGTGAGCCTATGCATCAAGGTATACATATACTTTTGCATTTCTCATTCAACATGGAGTATTGCATCTAGACATTTTCATTTAGGCATATCCATATGTATATTCCTCATTCAGCTTAAATGTGGCATTTAGATTTTCTCATATGTATTCTGAGTATTACAATTCAAGCATTATCGCTGCCACATTATCATTAGTGTAAAATTTTTAATCTCTCCTTTGTATATTGTACTTCCTGCGCCAATCCTCATTTGCAGGAAAATCTAGAAGATGCTGATTCTTTTGGGCTCTCTATTTTTTTTATTATTTTGTTTTATGTCAACAATGTAATAGTTAAGTGTAAATTTGGAATAATATTTACTTTTACTGCTTAGACTAGGATGCATAGCATATAGTTTCTTCTTGTAATATCCTGACCATGACTCATGCATTTTATTTAGAAAATCACTGTGTATGAACACGAATGGTACGTGCATCCACTCCTAGGGAGTTGATGAACTCGGTGGAGTCCATATTTACGGCCCTAGTTGGAATATGGACGAGACTCAGATTCAGCATCTTTCTACTAGTCACACCGAGCCTACACTCTTAGGCTATCTTCCAAAATTCACTGCATATCTTCAATTTTACAAAATATTTTAGAATTAACTAAGTAAATTACAAGCATATTTACGGCCATAGTCGGGATATATGGTAATATTACCTTAGTTTAATTTTAAAATCGCATATTTTCTTGAAAAGATGTTTTCATAAAAAGACATTCATTCATTCATAACATTTGCATCATGAAATCACCTACATTTCTCATGATTTTCTCAAGAAAACTTCATTCTAAGGAAATCGATTCCCCAAGAGAATCTTGAAATTTCCAAAATCGGATTTTCCCAAGCCAGGTTTTCCATGATTTTCCTGTAAAATATGTTTTCCTTAGAATTCATTTTAAATTATTCAAAAAGGAGTTTTACATTGTTCTCAAAATCCAAAATCGATTTTCCAACATTTCAAGGCTAAAATTTTCAGAAGTTCCATTTCCCGAGTTTTTGTTTTCCTTTACCAAAAAGAATTTTCCTATGTATCTTCAGTCATTTTCCAAAGAAAATTTTCAAATCCGGGAGTTTTCCTGACAAGCATTTTCCTTTTCTCAAGAATTCTTTCCATGTTCCAAGGATTTTCATCCATTCATTATTTTCCCAATTCTTTATGAATTTTAAATCCTTTCCTCAGGGTTTTCTTCAGAAATCGATTTCCATTTTTTTTTGCCTTAGAAATATTTTCCAACTCCAAAGCATTTTCTAAGCATACATCATGTTTTCCAACCTACATTTTACAAAAGTTTCATAGCACATGCCTGAATTCTCTGTGCATTTAGGATAGAATACGATTTTGATAATTTAGCTAAGTCAAGCACACCTTTGATCCTTGGTTCGATTACCCTGGTTAAAGGCGGCAGGAACGATCGAACCTCGTACCGACAGGTCGAGCCCCATCCCATGGATTTTCCTGCTATTTTCAAAACGGAGGCCAGTATTTCAAAACAATTTTCAAACTTTGGTCAAGTTTGACTCGAGGAAACATTTTCCCCTCTCTCTTACAGGGAAGGGAAAAATTTTGCGATGATAACATCGTTGCTTTTTGAAATGCTTTGAAATAATTGTCCTTTTGTGATGTGAGATGCTAGGTCATATCAAAAATAACTTTTGTAAGAAAGGTGTGAAATAATGTGTTTACTATATTGCTTTTTCAGAAATCGCCATTCCATAAATTTAAATAATTGTTAAATAATAAATGTTTGGTGTATTTAAATAATGATAGTTTCTTTAGGTCGTCATTTCTAAATTAAATATTTTGAGGTACAATATACGTTGGTGTAATTGAAAATGAGATTTAATTTGTAATGGGTCTTTTCTCAAATAAAAGTTTTGTAGTACATTGAACGTTGAAGTATTTTAGAAATATAATTTATATTGTAATTTGTCTTTACTCAATTAAATGATTTATAGTACATTAATTGTTTTATTACAAATTGCCACTTCTTTGTTTAAATGCATGTAAGTACAATAAATGCTTGTTTAGTACCTTATTTTATAAATGGTCATTTCTTGATTTAATAAAATAATGTTTATTTTCTCAAATCGTCATTTCTAAAAATGAATGATTTGAAACTCAATAAATGCTTGAGTAATACTTATATTATAAATAGTCATTTCTCAAATAAATGATTGTATATCATGAACCAATATTTCTTTTCATAATTTGTCTTTTCTTATATAAATGTCTATGTATTATGAACCAAAATTTCTCACGTAAATGTTTGTGTATTATAAACCAATGCATTTTGTCTTTTCTTACATAAATGCTTTTGAAATCATGAGCTTTTATATCTTGTCAAATTGTCTTTTTCATAAATGTTTGTAAGAAGTGCAATTAATGCTTTTACGAAGTACAATGATTTGTTTCAAAAAAGGTGTTTTTGAAATACTACACTATACATAACGTATCTTTTTATGAAAGCTTGACTTTTGTAAATGAATGGCTTGTATGATTTCAAAGCATATAGTCTAATATGAAATATGCATGCTTCTGAAGGTTCTGTTACATATGACTCTAAAGAAGAAAAAAATCTTCATCTTGAAGTAGCCGATCTTCTTGGATAATCTTTAATGCATATCTTTGGCTCATCAAGCTTTTTCTTCAGAGTAGTATGATTGCATCAAATTGTTGCCGTTGATCAAGTTGTCTTCACTCTTCTTAAGTGAAATAACTTTGCATCAAATACACGTTAAATACATAGAACATCATATCCAGTCATAATATAACATATTCAGTTTCATATATGAAAGCATATCATATTTATCATATCTCAGGAAAGCATATCATATATTTATCATGTATCATATATATGCATCATGAAAGCATATCATATTTATCATGTATCATCAAAACACAATTTCTCAACATTCTCCCCCTTTTTGATGATGACAATATATGCTCCCCCTGTCAATAAGCCATATGTATAATGATAATTTAAATATGATATCATACATGAAAAATGCATAAAAACATATTTAATAAAAAGTTTAAGTTCAGGAAATCATTTTTCTTCTACATAGGAGAGGTAGGGTTTTCTCCCCTCTTGTCATTGACAAAAAGGAGGGATCAGAGTAGGAAGGTGAATATTACAGACCAAAAAAAATAAATCATTCGGAATTGGATGAGGAATGAAGTTGTCGAAGAAGAGTATCTTGGCCAATCTTCAGAGAGTGAAAGGCTTGCTGCAGAGAGGCTTGATTCTTCAACAGAAGATCCTATGTGTTTTAGACATCCACTAGAGCAGAGAATATATCAAATTCAGATGTCTGAGCAGGATCTGCCTCACCAGAGCCTTCGTCGTCAGTATGTTATGGGAGTGACCCTTCTCCGGAGAAGTAGGTATCATTAAAGACGTGTAGAATAGCAGACGACCTCATTATGAAGTGACATATTGAAATATTTAAGAATGGGAGTTATGAAACATCCACACGGAAGTAAATGAAAAACTCAAAAATTTATCATGTTGTTAAAAATGATGCTCGACCAGTTGATGGGAAAAAAACAGAAAATCGCATAGATTAAGAGAGAGATCTCGTTTGGCATGAATCCCTTGGAAGATTGCTTGGGAAAGATATTGTGCGATAGGATTTGTGACAGAAGTTGAGCATGTGGTTTCAGATTGCTCATGTGCCATGGAAAGTGGGTAGATCTTGTAGAGTGAAGCACCCTTTTAAACACAGTACGATCGATAGGTACTATGTTGGGTAGGTCAATGCCATTGGAAGGAATGTTCAGAATGCGTCCTAAAGTAGGAGCATCAAACGAGATGATTTTTCCATGAATCATGGTAGAAACAGTGGTTTGGTCATGATCAGTAGTTAGGTTGGTATAGAACAGTCGGATAAGATCTGGATGGTAGGAGGCTTGATTTGATGATCCTAGAATGTGAGTAAAGTCAGAAAGAGAGGTCTCGAGGTCGAACACGGTGAAGTCCTCGAAGTGTACTAACCTACTTGGTTGGATGGGAAGTAAACTTACGTAGTTGTAGTGGTAGTGGTAGTGGTAGTGGTGAATGAGATCTGGATATCGCAAATCTGAAGATTCAATCATGTCAGAGTCATCAGAGAAGGATTTGGAAGAGGAGGCCATGGAGAGTAACTAAGAAGATAAAGAATAAACTTGGAGAGGATGCAAGGAGATAGAAACTTTTGAATGTGTGATGGATAAGTGATGAATGCACGAGTTCATTAAATAGAAGGATGATGTATATTTTAATAACAACTTGATGTTTTATGAATGACAAGTGAAATGAATAAGATTTGGATACATTATTCGTGAATGTCTATTCATGAAGAGTGAATTGTATATTTTAAGAGACTCATGAATGTATGATCAAGTCACCTTTTGGAAGAGAGTGTAGATATTGACATATATGTGAGGTGATCCTCACGATAGAGGCAAACAAGAAGACACAAGAGTGGTTTGAATTCTTGTGTGAGAAAATAAAAAAATATATTTTCTAACACTTATGGGAGAGTTCATTGTTTTTAGAGAGTTCATTGTTTTTAGAGAGAAGACATGGTTTGAGATAAGGTGGCAACAATACTTTTTACGTTTTAGAATAGGGTCCAATTTAGGACAAGCTTTTTATGAGTGATTGATAAGTATAGACACGATATAAAGGAAGAATGAATAGAGACAAAAAAAGTAGAGCATGAAGTTACAAGACAATGAACCAAATATTGAGACATAATAAGTTTTGAAATGAGGAAGAGCTAAAAAAAATGGCGTGAAGAGAAATGAATGTACGAATGATATAATGTGATATGATAGTGTGAAAAAAAGATCAATAATGGCCTAATAAAACAAACAACAAGTTGGTATATAATTCATGGGTCAAAATATTTGTTTTAATTAAAGGAGATAGGCTTAATTTTCGTAAGGGAAGTTTTGAGAAAAAGACAAGAGAGAGTTATGAGATGAATGATAAGTGATGATGCATTAAATATACGTAATATTAATATATTTTCACTGCATAAATGCATAATTTACATGTTTAGAACCCACACTTAGATGCATATTGATGTTATAGAGCTATGGTTTGAATTTCTTCTGAATCAGACTTAAAACAAAGAAATTATTGCATTTACAGTGTTGCGGGTCAAACTTTGGAGCAAATCGGGTAAATTTGGATCCAAACCGCCCATCTGGGCCTTGGATCTGGACCAAAACACATAGAGATCCACTCCAGCTGGCCATTCACGTTTTATCAAAAAGGTTTTCTAAAAACCCGTTATCAAAAGAGGCGCCCAGAGAAATTTTATATTTTAATCTCTTTTCTGGAAATTCCAGAAAAGAGCACCTATCATTTAAAAGGGAAGAAGACGCCCAGCCTTACCCGTCTTTGCTTAGGTTTTTGTGCCCTAGGGACACGATTCTTGCTCCAGCCACCTTCCTCCTCAGCCGTCCTTCATCCACTATTCTTCAACATCCACGATCGGCCATGGAATCCACGCCAAGCTCAATAGAGATGTCGGCCCTTCTTCTTTCATTTCTCTTCTTCCAGATCTGCCTTCTCTTCTCACCCTGCTGAAACTAATCATCAAGGTTGTCTTTTTGCAGGTTGCAGCTGCAGGTGGAGTGTGATGATGCATAAATATCACATTTTATTAATACATTTTCACTGCATAAATGCATCATCTATAGATTTAAAGCATACACTTAGGTGCATAATGATGTTAGGGAGCTCTGGTTCGAATTTCATCAAAATTGGAGTTAATTTGAAGGAATTATGACATTTACAGTGTAATGGGTTAAATATTGGATCCGATTTGAGAGATTTGGATCCAGACGCCCATTTGGACTTTGGATCTGGACCAAATTACATGGATTTAACCCAGCTCCAGCCCACTTAAGTTTTGTAAAAACATTTTCAAAAAAAACCCTGTAAAATGAGGCACCTAGGAAATATTTTTATTTTAAACCTGTTTTTGTAAAATAGCCAAAATAAGCCAAAACGTCAAAAGGGAGAGGGGGCGCCCATTCCATCTGTCTTTGTCTTGATTTTCGTGCCCTAGGGGCACGATTCTAGCTGAACTCCACCTTCTCCCAAGCCGCCCCTCTCATCCACCTTCTTCCTCATCCATGGTTGGCCATGGAAGCCATGCCAACACCATTGGAGATGCCATTTTCTTCCTCCATTCTCTTCTTTAATATCTTGTCTTTCTTCTCACCCTGCTGGAACTAACTTTTGTTTTGTTTATTTGCAGCTGCAGCTGGAGTGTATCCATCATGGTGGAGGTCCCGCTCCTCCATGGTCGGCCGGCCCTGAACCCCGGAGCATTGCCACTTGCAAATTCCTGCAAAGAAGACAACAATAGGATTAGACAGCATCACCGAGGTTCCTCGTGGCATGGAGTCAAGCAAAGTCCGCTCTTTTTCATCCCCTCAGTCTTCGAATCGCCCAAGAGGTAGGTCTTCTTCTCCCTTCTCTTCTAGCTAAAACCTATCATGTGCGTGTGTAATGTGCTGTGTGTTTTTCTGTATTTTCGTCAGCCCTAGTGTAGCTTTTGTTCATGCATAAACCAGCATGTAGAGTGTTTAGGTTTTGGTGTTATTTAAATAATATTTTTCAATCCAACGTTGGCATGTTTTGGGTTGTGTGTGTGCTTGAAATAATATTTCTGTGTGTCAGCGTCTTCCTTGTGTTTTCTAAATATTAGTTAGGTTTGAATGTGTTTTCTTATCAGTATACTTTATAGATCTTGTCATGGTTATTGTCGTTTTTGCATCTTTGGTCGTTTGATGGAGTTTAGTGAATAGCGATTCATGTAGTTTAGCCTATGAGATTAGATTCAGCTGTAGCGTTTTTCTGCAATTGTTAGTATAATATAATTAGTTCTATTTTAGTTAAATTCGTGTGTTTACTGTGTGGTTGATGGAGTTTTTATCATAAAGTAACTTTAGTTTTAGAATAGTTGTAGTTTTGGTGTTTTGAGTGTAGTCGATTTTAGTTTAATTGTAGAATGCGTGTTATGTGTTTTGATTTTCTTTACAGCATAGTATTAACTTAGTTTTCATGTTCTTAGTTTTTCCAATTCCAGATTTAACGTGTATCCATTAGAATAGAATTTAGATTTTGATTAGAGTTAGTAGTTTCATATATTTTAGTTGTCATTCTAGTTTAGATTTAAATTAAGATTTTTGTCAATTCGTGTTTGGTAAAATATTCGTGTAGGTAACTGTTTGTAGACTAAATTTTTTATGTAATGGATATTAGTTTTAGTACTAAGTTAATTAGAGGAGTTACATTCTTTGCTTTTCGTTTTAGTCAATTTAGATTTAACTTAGAGGGTCGATTTTTATGTAATGTCTTAATTAGGTTGTTTATGCAATTCGTGATGTAGGTTTTTCATATTTGATATTAGGATAGTTATAGGTCAATTAGAATAATTATAATTCTTGATTTCCGTTGTAGTTAATTTAGCATTAATATGTAGGATATCGATTTTGGTATAGTGTTAATTAGGTGGTTTTGCAATTCGTGATTTAGGTAGTTCATAGTCTTTGCTTTAATTGTAAATTTATTAATTTAGTTAAGGGTAGTCTAGTTTAGCCAAGTAATTCAACTTTCTTTGTAGATAGAAGGGCAATGTGGTCTTTAAATTGAGAATTCGATTTTGGTATGAAGACACCTATTCCCAATTCGTGGATAGCACTTAAGAAGGTTATCTTTTCCATCCCAATCATAAATGAGTTATATTTTCAAAGTTGGAAACCCTTTGGAATTCCAAAGGGCCTTTTAAAGAGGGTTACACGATTTTTGGAAAACCTTTGGAATTCCAAAGGTCCTTCTAATTATGTCTACACGTTTTTTGGGGAAAGATTTGAAATTCTAAATGTGCATTTAAAGCTAACCCAAAAACGTGTAGAGATCTTTGAGGAATGTTTTCAAAAAGATGATTAATGCTTGGAGGTTTCCAAAATGGTTTACTCAATTTTGGCAAGAATTTAAATGCTATTTCTTCTTTTAAGACTAGTCAAAATCGTGTAGTGTGATTTTAGAAGGTTTTCAAAAGGGATTCAATAGTTTTTAATGCCTATTTGGAAAAACGTGTGAATCCAATGGGTTGGACGGTTTTTGAAGATGAGCCTTCCCCAAGTGCAATTAAGGCAAGAAGAGGAGGAGTTGTCCTCTACCAAAATCGTGCTTCTCAGATTTATTAGCCCTATTTATTCTTTCCTAGTTTAACGTAGCATAGGATTAATACTAATTAATTTAGTAGGTTAGTAATAGTATAGATTTTAGAAAATCGTGTATACTTAATTAGGTAGGTGCTAACTCTAGTGTATATTGAATATAGGATTTAATTTAGATTGACTTTAGTGTTTTAGGAAATATCAATTAGTTATTAGCCTAATTAAATCAATCTAGGTTGGCGTGGACCCTATTCAAATCCTATTCTAAAACCGCCACCTAGACTAACCCTAGTTAGTTAGACCCTAGCTAACATTAACCGTAGTTAGTATCTAACCTTAGGTAGTTAGTCTAGTTAATTAGCTAACCCTAACTTTAGTTAATTAGTAGGTAACTCTAGTTAGATTAACCTTAGATTTAGTTAACCGTACCTTAGATAGATAACCCTAGTTACTAGTTAGTTAAACCTAACCCTAGTTAGATTAAACCTTAGTTAGCTAGTTAATGCTAATTTGCCCTAAACCGACCCTAGCAACCTTAGTCAACCCTAGTCAAACCGCCACCTAGACTAACCCTAGTTAACTAACTCTAACCGACCCTAATTAACCGTAGTTAATACTTAACCCTAGGTGTCTAAGCCATCTAATTGTACCCCTAGTTCAACCATAGTAAGCCTAGTTAGTTAACCCTACCTAATCCCAATCGCCCCCTAGTTAAATACCTAACCTTAGTTAGTTACTAGACTTAAGTAGTTAGTTTAACCATAGTTAAACCGTAGTTAATTACTAACCCTAGCATTAGTTAAACCCCTAACCTTAGTTAGAAAAATAACCCTAGATAGTTAGTTAATATATTTAGTGTTTAATTTAGTTAGTAAGTAATTTTAGTTAGTTATCCTAACCGTAGGTTAGTAGTTGTTTTAGTTGGGTATAATTAATATTAGAATAGATAGTTAAGTTAGTTAGTGATATTAGATATTATGCATTAGGTTTAATTAGAGTTTATATTCATTTAGATATCTTATCTAAAGTATTAGTGAGTTTAGGTTAGGTTATTTCTTAAATTTTATAACTTAGTTTAATTGTTATTGTTTGTTGTAGTTTAACAGTAGGTTAGGTTCAGTTAGGACTGTTTTTGTACATGGTTCAATGTCCAAATGTCAATTATGGATTCAAAGGGATGAATAGTGCACTGAACTAAAACCCTAATTTTTACCCGATCGTGCACTAGCTAGTTCATGTGGATTTTTCGTGAGTTTTCTGGATATTATTTTTCTATTCTCCACATCGGTGTGTTAACTGTCTGTAGATCAAATTTCAGCTCGATCCGAGTTGATTTGGTCTGGTTTTTAAGCGTATTATGAAAACAACTTTTTTGGATTTTGAAATTTCGGGTCCTGTGATTTCCCAAATTATCCTGATTTTGAAACGCTTCGTTCTGGAGATCCAGAACGTATTTTTCACTTATGTAAAATGTGTCAGCTTTTTGGATCTGCCGTTTATAGAATAGAAGTGATTTGACCAAATTTGGAATTCGTTTGACTCCTCAAACAGTCATTTTGCAAAAAGCTGTCAGAGTCCATTTTTGACTTCTTTAGGGACAAAACAGTCTTTTACTTATTTGTTTGATTTCGTGTGGTTTTACTGTTTTCTAACATTTTAGTTAGTATATTAACAGTATTTAGAGTAATTAGAGTTACTTAGCTTAGTTAGTTCACTTAGTTAGTATAACTTTCGTTTTATATATTTAAATTAACTGTAATTTAATTTAGAAATAGTTTAGAAATAGTGTAGATGTAATCTAGATGAATTCTTGATTTAGTTACTGACTTTTTGTTTTTATTATGTAGGTTGTTAAGTTAGAACAGGTTAACAGATGCAATTCAATTGTGATGTGCGACTGCACTTGATGTGAAAAGACAGAAATGCCCCTGGAGACCTGCTGAAGACTTAGCCGCCTATTGTAGTTTATTTTCATAGTTAGAATGTTATTTAATGTAACTTGTAAACATTGACATAGATTGTTAACTTTTTATGTTAATAAAGTGTTATTTTAGAATTACTTCAGAAATATCCCGTTCCCTATGGATTCGACCCGTACTCGCCACTTCGGTGGAAGTCGGTTTGATATCTTTGGTTGACGATTTTCCCATGTAATTCATTGAAAAATATTGTTTAAAAATATCAACTCCAAAAGATCAACCAAATTTTGGCACCGTTGCTGGGGAACGGCGATTTATTCTGATTATTTCTGAGATATCATTTTATTAATATCTGTGTTTAGTTTAGTTTAGTTTGTTTTAATTGTTTTAGTTTGTAGAATTAACATAGTTAGAAAAATATAGGGTTCATTTGCTATTTTTGATAAAGATTCACTGAATTCCATGCTTCAATGATATATTAAACAGTCGAGTCTTAGAGAATGCAGTGTTGATTCCTGTATTTACTGATTTTCTGATTTAGAATAGCTTATCTTTTATTTCATAGAGTAATTAACTTAGTATAACATTGTTAACATAGTTGCATAGTTTAATTAGATAGCTTTAACATAGTTTAAGATAGTTTAGTTGTTTAACTCTCTGATTTAGAGTAGATGTTTTTATTTCATAGAATAATTAGATTATTTTAGCATAGTCTAACATAGAGAAATTGCTAACTTGCTGATTTAGATTTGATTGATTATCATAGTTTAATTCTAACATAGGTTAGTTGCTACTTTGTTCATTGTTTTACTGATTTAGATGTAGATTATTCTAATATAGTTAGTGGTTTTATATCTTAACGTTTCATATTATTTAGATGTATCATATGTATATTAAAATAAAGTAGTTGTTTATGTATGTTTTATTTTGAATTTTGTTTTAATGTTATTTTGAATTTCATTGTTTACATGTATGAACATCCGATCCATCAATGTATGAGTTTAAGTAAACGGATATGAAGAAGTCTTCAAGAGTAGAGCATTGACCAGATAAGCAGAAAGCTATGCATTTGTACATGCATAGTGGTAGTGCAGAGTCCAGTCAATCGACAACTTCAGAGGATCGAACATACCAGGTTGTATCAATCCTTTCTCCTTATTCATTTTATTGTTCTGTAGTGTGCATCTGCATTACATGTTTACATTATTCTGTATGCCACTAGGGACAGTGTCATTCAAGCTTGGGGGGATGGTTTAGATGCACAAATTTTTAAAATTTTTCTTTATGTCTGATAGCTTGAAAACTCATAAAAGTAAGTCTTTTAAGAATAAGTTGTAGCATTTATGATTGTATTGCTCCATGATCTGACAATTTAGAAATGTATAAGCCCCATGTAAAATATTTTTTCTTATCTGATTTAAATAGAATAGTTGTTTATGAAAGAGTTAAAGAAAAGATAGTATTTGATATGTTAGAAAGTTTTGATTCACTTAAGTATAAGTATGCACAGTGTGTTTTATGGAAAAGTGAGCAATTGAATTATGTTTTTGAAAAATGATCTTAATAGAATAGAGTTACGTTTAGTTGTTGATTTCTTCGTGAATCCAAGTAGTAGAACTCAAACACGAGTTGAAATGTTTGAGTCTCTTACGAAATGGATAACGAAGAAGATCATTCTCTTATCTAGTCGACATCTGTGGCCTTTGTAGTTCGAGTAAGTAGAGTCTGAAGGGTGTTTTACACCTGGTGCCCTAAAGCCAGCTGGTTTGGGAGCCACCGATTTGAAAGCTTGTTACATGGACTGCATAGAAAGCCTAAGAGATAAAGACATTGCACGTGATGAGAGGAAAACTATACGTAACTATTAGAATTGAAGGTTTAGTGACTCGAGCAATTAAGTCCGAGGGATACTTTGTATCTGGTGCCCTAAGGATTGGCCAGCCTGGGAGTCACTGACCCAAAGCTCGCTACATGGGTTACGAAAGCTGGATATTCAAAATAGTGCTCAATTTAGAAGATTGAAAAAGAGTGAAAATTGAATATCAAAAGAAAAAGAATGAACTTAAAGAGAGAAATTCAATGCTTAAGAATAATTACTGAATTACTGTGCAGAAAATATACAGGTGAGGATAAATGAGTAAAACATGATAGTACTTGATTTTCTGAGAAAATTCATAAATAATTACAAGTTTAGAGAAGTGAAAGAAAAATGATTTTTACTGTGGTGGCATTGAAATTTCTAAATTTGTTTTGAAAATGTAGATTACATGAAATATTTGTTTACAATAAATTCTTAATTGCCTATTATTTCTGAAAAATTATTCATGCATGATATTGATGTTTGTGGGTAGCATCTCTGCAAACCCTCACGAGACCTTACTCGTCCACTGGGTAACCCAAGGGTTTAAAGGGCTTGTTGCATAAGCTAAATGCAACCGTGATTCCTTCGAAAGTGAGTTAGTTTTTTTTTATTATTTATTTTATTTTATTTAATAAGAGCTTTCATGTTAAATGGGTAGTCCATATTTTCATTGCATGGTAGAGTGTATTGCTAGGGACTAGCAATTATTCTAGCATGGGGGTATTTGATGATGCATAAATATCACATTTTATTAATACATTTTCACTGCATAAATGCATCATCTATAGATTTAAAGCATACACTTAGGTGTATAATGACGTTAGGGAGCTCTGGTTTGAATTTCATCAAAATTGGAGTTAATTTGAAGGAATTATGACATTTACAGTGTAACGGGTCAAATATCGGATCCGATTTGAGAGATTTGGATCCAGACGCCCATTCGGACTTTGGATCTGGACCAAATTACATGGATTTAACCCAGCTCCAGCCCACTTAAGTTTTGTAAAAACATTTTCTAAAAACCCCCTGTAAAATGAGGCGCCCAGGAAATATTTTTATTTTAAACCTGTTTTTGTAAAATAGCCAAAATAAGCCAAAACGTCAAAAGGGAGAGGGGGCGCCCATTCCATCTGTCTTTGTCTTGATTTTCGTGCCCTAGAGGCATGATTCTAGCTCAACTCCACCTTCTGCCAAGCCGCCCCTCTCATCCACCTTCTTCCTCATCCATGGTTGGCCATGGAAGCCATGCCAACACCATTGGAGATACCGTTTTCTTCCTCCATTCTCTTCTTTCATATCTTGTCTTTCTTCTCACCATGCTGGAACTAACTTTTGTTTTGTTTATTTGCAGCTGCAGCTGGAGTGTATCCATCATGGTGGAGGTCCCGCTCCTCCATGGTCGGCCGGCCCTGAACCCCAGAGCATTGCCACTTGCAAATCCCTGCAAAGAAGACAACAAAAGGATTAGACAGCATCACCGAGGTTCCTCGTGGCATGGAGTCAAGCAAAGTCCGCTCTTCTTCATCCCCTCAGTCTTCGGATTGCCCAAGAGGTAGGTCTTCTTCTCCCTTCTCTTCTAGCTAAAACCTATCATGTGCGTGTGTAATGTGCTGTGTGTTTTTCTGTATTTTCGTCATCCCTAGTGTAGCTTTTGTTCATGCATAAACCAGCATGTAGAGTGTTTAGGTTTTGGTGTTATTTAAATAATATTTTTCAATCCAATGTTGGCATGTTTTGGGTTGTGTGTGTGCTTGAAATAATATTTCTGTGTGTCGGCGTCTTCCTTGTGTTTTCTAAATATTAGTTAGGTTTGAATGTGTTGTCTTATAAGTATACTTTATAGATCTTGTCATGGTTATTGTCGTTTTTGCATCTTTGGTCGTTTGATGGAGTTTAGTGAATAGCGATTCATGTAGTTTAGCCTATGAGATTAGATTCAGCTGTAGCGTTTTTCTGCAATTGTTAGTATAATATAATTAGTTCTATTTTAGTTAAATTCGTGTGTTTACTGTGTGGTTGATGGAGATTTTATCATAAAGTAACTTTAGTTTTAGAATAGTTGTAGTTTTGGTGTTTTGAGTGTAGTCGAGTTTAGTGTAATTGTAGAATGCGTGTTATGTGTTTTGATTTTCTGTACAGCATAGTATTAACTTAGTTTTCATGTTCTTAGTTTTTCCAATTCCAGATTTAACGTGTATCCATTAGAATAGAATTTAGATTTTGATTAGAGTTAGTAGTTTCATATATTTTAGTTGTCATTCTAGTTTAGATTTAAATTAAGATTTTTGTCAATTCGTGTTTGGTAAAATATTCGTGTAGGTAACTGTTTGTAGATTAATTTTTTTATGTATTGGATATTAGTTTTAGTACTAAGTTAATTAGAGGAGTTACATTCTTTGCTTTTCGTTTTAGTCAATTTAGATTTAACTTAGAGGGTCAATTTTTATGTAATGTCTTAATTAGGTTGTTTATGCAATTCGTGATATAGGTTTTTCATATTTGATATTAGGTTAGTTATAGGTCAATTAGAATAATTATAATTCTTGATTTTCGTTGTAGTTAATTTAGCATTAATATGTAGGATATCGATTTTGGTATAGTGTTAATTAGGTGGTTTTGCAATTCGTGATTTAGGTAGTTCATAGTCTTTGCTTTAATTGTAAATTTATTAATTTTGTTAAGGGTAGTCTAGTCTAGCCAAGTAATTCAACTTGCTTTGTAGATAGAAGGGCAATGTGGTCTTTAAATTGAGAATTCGATTTTGGTATAAAGACACCTATTCCCAATTCGTGGATAGCACTTAAGAAGGTTATCTTTTCCAACCCAATCATAAATGAGTTATATTTTCAAAGTTGGAAACCCTTTGAAATTCTAAAGGGCCTTTTAAAGAGGGTTACGCGATTTTTGGAAAACCTTTGGAATTCCAAAGGTCCTTCTAATTATGTCTACACGTTTTTTGGGGAAAGATTTGAAATTCTAAATGTGCATTTAAAGCTAACCCAAAAACGTGTAGAGATCTTTGGGAAATATTTTCAAAAAGATGATTAATGCTTGGAGGTTTCCAAAATGGTTTACTCGATTTTTGCAAGAATTTAAATGCTATTTCTTCTTTTAAGACTAGTCAAAATCGTGTAGTGTGATTTTAGAAGGTTTTCAAAAGGGATTCAATAGTTTTTAATGCCTATTTGGAAAAATGTGTGAATCCAATGGGTTGGACGGTTTTTGAAGATGAGCCTTCCCCAAGTGCAATTAAGGCAAGAAGAGGAGGAGTTGTCCTCTACCAAAATCGTGCTTCTCAGATTTATTAGCCCTATTTATTCTTTCCTAGTTTAACGTAGCATAGGATTAATACTAATTAATTTAGTAAGTTAGTAATAGTATAGATTTTAGAAAATCGTGTATACTTAATTAGGTAGGTGCTAACTCTAGTGTATATTGAATATAGGATTTAATTTAGATTGACTTTAGTGTTTTAGGAAATATCAATTAGTTATTAGCCTAATTAAATCAATCTAGGTTGGCGTGGACCCTATTCAAATCCTATTCTAAAACCGCCACCTAGACTAACCCTAGTTAGTTAGACCCTAGCTAACATTAACCGTAGTTAGTATCTAACCTTAGGTAGTTAGTCTAGTTAATTAGCTAACCCTAACTTTAGTTAATTAGTAGGTAACTCTAGTTAGATTAACCTTAGATTTAGTTAATCGTACCTTAGATAGATAACCCTAGTTACTAGTTAGTTAAACCTAACCCTAGTTAGATTAAACCTTAGTTAGCTAGTTAATGCTAATTTGCCCTAAACCGACCCTAGCAACCTTAGTCAACCCTAGTCAAACCGCCACCTAGACTAACCCTAGTTAACTAACTCTAACCGACCCTAACTAACCGTAGTTAATACTTAACCCTAGGTGTCTAAGCCATCTAATCGTACCCCTAGTTCAACCCTAGTAAGCCTAGTTAGTTAACCCTACCTAATCCCAATCGCCCCCTAGTTAAATACCTAACCTTAGTTAGTTACTAGACTTAAGTAGTTAGTTTAACCATAGTTAAACCGTAGTTAATTACTAACCCTAGCCTTAGTTAAACCCCTAACCTTAGTTAGAAAAATAACCCTAGATAGTTAGTTAATATAGTTAGTGTTTAATTTAGTTAGTAAGTAATTTTAGTTAGTTAGCCTAACCGTAGGTTAGTAGTTGTTTTAGTTGGGTATAATTAATATTGGAATAGATAGTTAAGTTAATTAGTGATATTAGATACTATGCATTAGGTTTAATTAGAGTTTATATTCATTTAGATATCTTATTTAGAGTATTAGTGAGTTTAGGTTAGGTTATTTCTTAAATTTTATAACTTAGTTTAATTGTTATTGTTTGCTGTAGTTTAACAGTAGGTTAGGTTCAGTTAGGACTGTTTTTGTACGTGGTTCAATGTGCAAATGTCAATTATGGATTCAAAGGGATGAATAGTGCACTGAACTAAAACCCTAATTTTTACCCGATCGTGCACTAGCTAGTTCATGTCAATTTTTCGTGAGTTTTCTGGATATTATTTTTCTATTCTCTACATCGGTGTGTTAACTGTCTGTAGACCAAATTTCAGCTCGATCCGAGTTGATTTGGTCTGGTTTTTAAGCGTATTATGAAAACAGCTTTTTCGGATTTTGAAATTTCGGGTCCTGTGATTTCCCAAATTATCCTGATTTTGAAACACTTCGTTCTGGAGATCCAGAACGTATTTTTCATTTATGTAAAATGTGTCAGCTTCTTCAATCTTCCATTTATAGAATAGAAGTGATTTGACCAAATTTGGAATTCGTTTGACCCCTCAAACAGTCATTTTGCGAAAAGCTGTCAGAGTCCATTTTTGACTTCTTTAGGGACAAAACAGTCTTTTACTTATTTGTTTGATTTCGTGTGGTTTTACTGTTTTCTAACATTTTAGTTAGTATATTAACAGTATTTAGAGTAATTAGAGTTACTTAGTTTAGTTAGTTCACTTAGTTAGTATAACTTTCATTTTATATATTTAAATTAACTGTAATTTAATTTAGAAATAGTGTAGATGTAATCTAGATGAATTCTTGATTTAGTTACTGACTTTTTGTTTTTATTATGTAGGTTGTTAAGTTAGAACAGGTTAACAGATGCAATTCAATTGTGATGTGCGACTGCACTTGATGTGAAAAGACAGAAATGCCCTTGGAGACCTGCTGAAGACTTAGCCACCTATTGTAGTTTATTTTCATAGTTAGAATGTTATTTAATGTAACTTGTAAACATTGACATAGATTGTAAACTTTTTATGTTAATAAAGTGTTATTTTAGAATTACTTCAGAAATATCCCGTTCCCTGTGGATTCGACCCGTACTCGCCACTTCGGTGAAAAGTCGGTTTTATATCTTTGGTTGACGATTTTCCCATGTATTTCATTGAAAATTATTGTTTAAAAATATCAACTCCAAAAGATCAACCATAGTGTACCAGCCGTGGTAGGGGTGTCGTTTGCCCCTCCATAGCAAGCCATCCCTACCCCCGATGGCTCTCTTCTCCATTAAAGCATGCCACCTTCGGTCATATCCATCCAGCCATTTCCCTGCAAATGGCAGCAAAGAGATGTTAGAAAGCATCACCGAGGTCCCTTGGAGCATGAAACCGTGGCAAAGTCCGCTCACCCACTACCCCTCCACTAGTCGGATCGCCCTTGAGGTAAGATCTTCTTCGTTTCTCTTCTTCTAGTTAAAACCTAAAGTGTGCATGTGATGTGTTGTTTTATTTTCTGTGTTTATTGTGTGTGTTGTGTGTTTTGTTGTTTTCGTCCAGCCCTAGTGTAGAAATCGTGCATAAACCAGCACATAGATGTGTTTAGGTGTTGTCTTTTTATTTAATCATGATTTACATTGTGATGTTGATTTTTGGGTGTGTGCGTGTGTACCGAATTTTCTGTTTGTGTCATGCCTGCGTTTTTCCATTGTTTTATAGCCATAGCTTAATTAGTTTTGTTGAAACCAATCCATTATGTCGAGTAGAGGTCTTAAAATATGATTGTGTTTAATAGTTTTCATTTTGAATTATTGAGTTAGTGTGATTATTGATTTTGTTAGGTGTGTCTAAACTAAATAGCTTAGGTATATTATGCTGTAGCGTTTTCTGTAGTATTTCAGTTTAATAAATTAGTTTCATTTAATTAATTGGCTGTATAAAATCACGTAGTTTCATATTGTAGTTGTGTTGAATTTCTGTATTGTCTTCAGCTTAGTCGATTGTAGTGTAAATGTTTGTTTTAGCGTTTTCTGTTTTATTTGTTTCATGTACAGCATGTTAGTAACAGTAATTTCTGTGTTTATTAATCTAAAGGTTCAGTTCTAATCGTGCATTAGTATAGTTTATTCCAGATTTTTGATTGATGTCCTAGTGTTAGATATAATTTAATTCTAATGGTTATTGTTTTGTAAATTCATGTAGGGTCTTGTTAATTCTAATTCTAATTTTATTCAAATTTTGTATTTAGTAATTTGTTAGGTTAATATATGTTGTGTTTTAGATTAGAGATAGTCATAAATTAATTAGATGTTTAAATTTATTGATAGTCGTTTTAGTTGAATTAGAATTAAAATAGGATTGTCGAATTTAATTAGATTCTAAAATAGTTAGTTGTTATTTTTGGTTTTCATTCATTCACGCCCTTTGAGTAATTTGTATATATATTAAATTAGATAGATTAATATTAGAGTAGATTAGTTCATTATTTAGTTTTACATTTTAGATAAGGTGCAATAGGGTCATTGTAGTTAAAAATCGAGTTCGGTAAGGATGATATCTCATCCAAATTCGTGAATCTCAATAAGGAAAACTTTGATTTTCATCCATCCAAGTCACAAAAGAATTATCTTTTCAATTTTGGAAACTCTCTTTGAATTTCAAAACTCTTTCTAAAACCGATTACACGAGTCTGGGAAAGGGATTAAATGTGCTATTTCATTTTAATGAGAAACCCAAAATCATGTGGGGTCCATTAGCTGGACGGTTTTTGCAATTCAAGTTTTCCTATTGAGCTATTAAGGTAAGAAGGAAAGGAGGTGGTTCTTGCCAAATTCGTGATTTAGCATTCAGATCCCTATTTACTAATTTCTTAGATTGATTTAGTATTGATTTACTACTAATTAATTTAGTAAGGTTTGCATTAGTTTAGGTTTTAGAAATCGTGTATGCCCATTTAGGTAGGTATTAATAGTATTGTGCATTCCATGTAGGAGTTAAAGCATATGTAGAATAGTATTAATTTAGTATGGATTAAATTAGCTTAGGATTTGCAAAGTCATGTAGCCTAACTTAGTAACTGAGCTTGATTTGCATTAAAGTTGAATTGCATTTCATTTAGGAATTTAATTAGATAGCTTAGTGTTACTTTGATTCCTTTCATTCTTAGTTTAGTAAGTAATGTGTAATTATTAGGTATAGTTAATCCATAGGTTGGCGTGAACTTAATTCCAAGCTCTACTCTAAACCGCCACCTTAGCTAACCCTAGGTAGTCAACCTAATCGTAGTTAGTTCCTAACCCTAGCTAAACTAACCTTAGGTTAATGCTTGTGTTCAGATAAGTGTTAGAGTTACTTGTTAAGTACTTAGTTTATTTAGTTTACATTAGCTAGTGTACATTAGAAAGAGTCAATTTCAGTTGTCTAGATATTTTAATTAGATCCGCATGTTAGTTTAGGTTAAATTAGTCTTAGTAATGTGATTAGAGTAGAATTAGTATTAGTTTGTTTAATTCATTTACAAGTTTGTATAATTAGCTTAATTGTGGTCCTTTGCTGTAGTTTAACAGTAGCTTAGAGTAGTTTAGGACTGTTTTGGTGTGTATTGTAAAGTAAAAGTGTCATCAGTGGATTTGCCTAAATGAATAGTGCACTGATTTCAAAACCTGATTCTTACCCTATCGTGCACTCATCATTTTATGTAAAAATTTTTAAATTTTTCTCAAAATTCTTTTTTTATTCTCTCCATTTACGTGTTCACTGTCAGCATACTAAAATTCAGCTCATTTCGAGTTGATTTGATCTAATTTTTAAGTGTTTTTCAAAAACAGCTTTTTCGGGTTTTCCAATTTCGGGACATGCGATTTTCAGATTTTACCTGAATTTGAAACGCTTATATCTGGAGTTTCAGAATGAATTTTTCAAATCCGCAAAAACTGTCAGATTTTTGGATCTGTCAGAGACAGAACAGAAGTAATTTCGTGAAAATTGGAATTCGTTTGCCTCTTCAAATCATCTGTTTGCGAAAAGCTATCAGAATCCACTTTTGCACTATTTAGGGACAAAATAGTCATTTAGTTAATTGTTTGATTTAACGTATTTTTCAGTATTTTCTAGCTTGTAGTTAGACTAATTAGGATTGATTTATTTAGTTAGTTTAGTTAGAAATTGTATAATTAGTTTTCTTTATTTGTTTAATTGTAATTTAAATTCAGTTATTAGTTTAGAAATAATTAGAAGGTAATTTTCATTTAATTATTGATTGTTTACTAACTTTTTCTTTTCATTGTTGTAGGTTGATAAGTTAGAAACAGATTTACAGGTGTATTTCCAATGCGAAGTGCAGATGCACATGTGGTGAAAAGACAGATTTACCCCTAGCAATTTGAAGAAGACTTAGATGCCTGCTTTAGTCATTTTCATGTTTTTAGATTGTTATTTAATTAGATTTGTTATATTAACATAGTTGTAAAACTCTGTGATATTAATAAATTATTATTTTAGATTTAATTCAAAATGTACCATGTTCCATGTGGATTCGACCCGTACTCGCCACTTCTGTGGAAAGTCGGTTTTTATTATTTTTGGTTGACGATTTTCCAAATGCTTTTATTGAAAATATGTTTTAAAAATACCATATCCAAAAAGGACAACCAAAAATTTGGCGCCGTTGCCGGGGAACGGCGACTATATTCTGATTATTTCTGAGATTTTAGTTTATTAATAGGATTCGAGTCTAGCAACAAGAGCAAATGTTTCATCAAAGTCAATACCTTCCTCTTGATTGTATCTTTGAGCCACTAGCCTTGCCTTGTTTCTTACAACATTACTTGATTCATCCAGCTTGTTTATGAAGATCCATGTTGTCCCAATGATTTGATAATCTTTTGGTTTTGGTACAAGATCCCACACATCATTTCTTTGGAACTGGTTAAGTTCTTCAGTCATTGCTAGCATCCAGAACTCGTCTATGATGGCTTCATCAATCTTTTGAAATTCCACTAGAGGGGGGGTGAATAGTGAAATATGATAATGATCGATAAAATAAAATAACTAAGCAATAAGGCACAACACATAAAACACAGAATTTATACTGGTTCGGTCAGTATCCAGACCTACATCCAGTCCCCAAGCAAACCACTTGAGCTTTCCACTATAACATCCGAGTCACCGGATAAATAGTACAACACCCTCTTCCCCAGAGGTCTTCTTCTCTCAACAGAGAAGGACAACACCCTCTTTCACAGAGGTCTTCTTCTCTCAACAGAGAAGGGCAACACCCTCTTTCACAGAGGTCTTCTTCTCTCAACAGAGAAGGGCAACACCCTCTTTCACAGAGGTCTACTTCTTTCAACAAAGAAGGAATACAGTGAATAACAGAGTTACAATACTTCCTATAGAACCTTCAGAATGATATGAATGCACGAATGAAGGATTCTCAGAATGTTCTGTTTGTCACTCAGAGGATACTCTTTGTCAAAGAGCTGGACTTGACTTTTTCTCTTTTCTTTCTTTCCTTTTTCTCTTTCTTTTTCAAGGCTCTCTTTTCAAATATCGAATAGAAATTTTTCTCGTTGTAAGCTCACACGTCTATTCCATTCCATGTTTGAATAGTTTATTTGAGTGTGTTTATATAGCTTTTAAAAAGTAGTCGTTACATTTTTGGAATTGTAACTTTTTGAAATGTGAAATGTTATGTCATTTCAAAAATATCTTTTAGATAAATTCGAGAATACCTTTTTCCATAAAAGTAGAATAGAGGGTACACTAGTCGTTGTAATATTTTAGGTAATACATATTTTATGTAAAAAGTCTATTTCTTACAATAGTACATTGAACGTTGGGTTGTAGTTTTGTCTTTATTCTAATTAATGATTTGAGGTACATTAGTACTTCTTTGCTTTAAATGAGTGTAAGTACAATGAGTGCTTTGAGATATTTATTTGTACATAGTCATGTCAAGTGTTTTCTTTATGTTGTGTATTTCAAAGTCTCCAGAGCAAATGAGGACCAAAAGAAGGTCGACATTCTTTGAGAAGGATATTAACAAGGATTTGTTATAGGAGGCATTTAATGCTTTGTAAAGAGAATGATGACTTCAAGTAAGTCGACATTCTATGGTTATGAAAAAAGTAACTAGAGTCCTTTCAAAAACATATTTTATTTGTTTTTCTTTTGTGTAGCCGATTTATGTTTTTGTCTTCTTCTTATATTAAAAAAGCATTTCTTTAAAGAAGATAACTAAAGTCTTGTTAAAACATATTTTATTTGTTTTTCTTTTGTAGTCGATTTTATGTTTTTGTCTTCTTCTTATATTAAAAATATTTCTAGAGTCTTTTCAAAAACATATTATATTTGTTTTCTCCATGTAGCCGATTTTATGTTTTTGTCTTTTTCCTACATTCATTTTCATGTTGTCTTGTATATAGTGTAAGGTACAATTATTACATGACAAAATATCTTTTTCATAAAAGGTTGTAAGAAGGTACAATTTTTGGTTTTCAAAAAGGAGCTTTTTGAAACTATCGTATACTTTTATGATATAGTGTTTATGAATGAGTATGTAATATGCAATATGCAAGTTCTTAAAGGTTCTGTTACATATGACTCTAAAGAAGAAAAAGAGTCTTCATCTTGAGGTAGCCGATCTCTTCATTTGAACTTTAGGAATACATGGCTCATCAAGCTTTTTCTTCAAGGAGTATGATTGCACCATAGTTGTACTTGAACAGGAAGTCTCCATCCTTATTGGGTGAGATATCCTTGCATCAAATACTCGTTAGATTTATGGCAAAACATATTCAGTCATAATATAACATTATTTCAAGAGGACATCATATCATATAAAATCAAATGAGACAGTGTATCATATTATGTGACATCAAAACCGAGTTTCTCAACATTCTCCCCCTTTTTGATGATGACAAAATATGCTCCCCCTGTCAAAAAGACATTATGCATAGAAATAATAATATGATAAAAAAGTGAAATAATGTTTAAAGAGAGAATATTTCTCCAATAATGGAGACAGGTTTTCTCCCCCTTTGTCATGGACAAAAAGGAAGGGATCAGAGTAAAAGAGTTATTACAGACCAAATATTACAGTCCAAAAGTATTTAAAAATTATTACAGATAAAAAAATAAGTTTATCTCGAAGGTGGAGGAGGTGAATGTGTTCGGTCGGCACGATTCCGCTTGCGAGTTTGCTGCAACAGGGCTTGATTACGAAGGATTCAATCCTGAGTTTGCTTGATATCCATCATAGCAGAAAAGTAATTGAAGGAGGATGTTGGATCTTCTTCATCAGAGCTGGGCATGTGCAGGGACCTTAGATTGAAGGTGGTTCCATCGAGGACTTGCGAGGGATGAAGGATGACTTCGTTGTGAAGTGGTACTTGGAAGTATTTGAGAATGGGAGTTATGAAACACCCAAAAATAAGAGGCTCGAATTTATGATAACGAATAAAAAGGTCAAAAAGAATGGATGACCAGTTTATCGGAAGAGAAGAAAAGATTGCGTAGATAAGAAGAGAGATTTTTCGAGGAACTAATCCCTGGCGGGGATACTTGGGATAGAAGTTGTGGAGAAGAATCTGGGCAAGAAGTTGAGCATGAGGTTGGAGATTCCTCATGTGCCACGGAAGTTGGTAGCAGTTGGTGCAGAGAAGTATTTTTCGAAGTACCGATTGGTCGATTGGTACTATGGTGTTAAGGTCGGTACCGGTGGAAGGTAGGTTTAGAATTCTACCTAGGTCGGAAGCATCGAAAATCATCAGTTGTCCTCGGACTTTGCTGGTGATTGAGGTCTGTTCATGATCAGTAGAGAAGTTGATATAAAACAGTCGGACTAGTTCGGGATAATAGGCAGGTGGGGATGAAGATCCTATTAGAGGTTTGAGTTCAGGGAGATAGGTGTCTAAGTCAAAGAGCATGAAGTCGTCAAAGTTGACCAATTTACCTTCATGAATGGGACGAGAGCATAGTAAGTTGTAAGTGTGAAACAAGTCTGGATACCTTAGATCTGCTGCTGTAATCACATTGTTGAAGGAGGAAGAGGCCATTGCAATAGTTTAAAAAAAAAAAATAGAACTAAGGAGAGCGAGTTTGAAGAGGGTAATAGTGTGTAGGAGAATTGATAGATACGAGTGGAATTGGTATGGTATGAACCAATCCATTAAATAGAAGAATGACAATAATTTAGATATGTTTTGAATGACATTTGAAAGTGAGTGATTTTTAGAATTTAGTCAAATAAGGAAATCCGTGAAAAGTAAGTTAAGAGGCTTGTGAATGACAAATCAAATCAAGTTTGGAGGATAGTATATTATATTTGAGAAGAAGTCAAGGAGAACATGGTTTTGAAATATTCTTTTATATAAGAAAGAATTATCATGTGAGAGTTTTATCGAATTGTGAGTTTGTGTCATGTATGGAGTGACTTGATGTGTGATAAAGCCAAAAGAGTGAATTTTTCTATGGTTTTTAAGGATTTTCGAGAGATGAGGTGAAATAATGGCTTAATAAAAACAAATATCCTTTTATAAGATGTTTTTACTTTATGGAGAGTATACGTGAAGAATGTGTTTGGAATAAGACAAATAGAGATGTGTGAGTGACATAAGATGAAGTTTTTCTTGAGGAAGTTTTTAATGAGTCTTGATTGGAGAGAAGGATATACAATATGAAAAAGGTCATGATTGCTAAAGACGATAATTGATTGTACATAGGCTATGATATAGTAGATGATATAGTAAAAAAAAATTTTACGTGAAATGTAGCAACAAAAAGATCGATGGATAAATAATCAAATTTTGACCCAAGTTTTAGAGAAGTATATTGAAAGGACAAAGATATATCATTTGAATATGAGGAATATACTATTTTGTTGAAGATAGGCTAGCCTATCGTGAGAGAGAGGAGTGATGATGATGGAAAGAAGAAGATATTGTGATTAGACATAAAGTTGTTTTGAGAGAAACAATGAGAAACTCGTGAAGAGAGATAGAGAGAGAGAGAAAAAAAAAGTGAGCAATGATGGCCTATTAAAACAAGAAACAAGTGGGTGTTATTAAAATATAGTGCATGGGTTGAAGTGTAGAAGATTGTTATTCGTATGAGGGGTTTTCACAAGAGGACAAAAGGTGATGAAAGGATGTTATGAGATGAGTGATATGAAAGAGTGTCATAATACTTATATTTAAAGAAGGTAGTACTCATGGGTATGCGTGGAGGAGGATAGGACAAAGTGTGATTATTAATGTGTACTTGAAAGGTGACAAAATGAAAGACATAAAGAATGTGTTGTTATTCATAGAAGTTTTGGTTTGAGGAACAAGGTTTTGAAGGAATTCGATTGAAGGAGTTCATAGTTTCTTTAGGAAAATAGTAAAGGAGTCAAAGTTATGAATGGAGATTCAAATCGTATGTGTGAGAGAGAGAAAAGTAACTAAAGTAACTATATAGTAAAGAGAAAGTCAAGTTATGAGAAACAATAATTATGAAAGTGATGTAAAAGATGATATGACAAGAGGTAGAATGTACTTTGACATGAAGTTTCAACTTTTTAAGGCAATTTGTGGTATTCGAGACCCTTAGAAATGATTCTTTTGTAAACCAAAAAAAATGTGAAAGGAAGACACGATTATTAAAATTTTTAAAGTTCTTTTATTATCCTTATTAAGATGAATTTAGTAAATATTATGAACTCGAGTGAACTTAATATTTTAGTTTTATATATCATTCAATTTACATATACCTAGCTCTCTTCTTATTCTTATAAAATCTTCATTTTTTAAAGGTTTAGTAAAGATGTCTGCTAGTTGTTTATCTGTGGGTATAAATTCTAGTTTAATTATATTATTTAAGACTTGTTCTCTTAGAAAGTGATGTCTAATTTGAATGTGTTTAGTTCGAGAATGTAAAACAGGATTTTTGGAAAGGTTTATAGCACTTGTGTTATCACATAAAATAGATGTATTTTCGAATTTTTAAACCAAAATCTTTCAAAGTTTGTTTCATCCAGATGACTTGTGTACAGGCTAGGCTAGCAGCAATGTATTCGGCTTCAGTAGTTGATAAGGATACACAATTTTGTTTCTTACTGAACCATGATACTAGTGAGTGCCCTAGCATATGACATGTTCCACTTGTGCTTTTTCTGTCAAATTTACTTCTAGCAAAGTCAGCATCGCTGTATGAGATTAGATCAAATGTAGAGGATTTTGAATAGAATAATCCAAAATCAACTGTGTCCTTTAAATATCGCATTATTCTTTTTACAGCTTTAAGATGTGATTCTTTTGGATTTGACTGAAATCTAGCACACAAGCAAACACTGAACATAATATCTGGACGGCTAGCAGTTAAATAAAGAAGTGATCCTATCATACCTCGGTATACCTTTGTATCAACAGACTTACCATCTTCATCTTTGTCCAAAACAGTAGTAGTGCTTATAGGAGTAGATTTTGAAGCAGTTGAGTTCATGTTGAACCTCTTCAGAAGTTCACGAGCATACTTAGATTGATTGATGAAAACTCCATCCTTGGTTTGCTTGATATGCAGTCCAAGAAAGTAGGTGAGTTCTCCCATCATGCTCATTTCAAATTCTTTCTGCATGGACTTAGAGAAATCTTCACAAAGAGTGTTGTAAAAAGATCCAAAGATGATGTCGTCGACATATATTTGAACAATTAGGGTATGATTATTCACTACTTTAACAAATAATGTAGAATCTGCTTTGCCAACAGAAAAACCAGTTTTTAAAAAAAAAGTTTTAAGCCTATCATACCAAGCACGAGGTGCTTGTTTTAAACCATATAAAGCACGTTTGAGTTTAAAAACATGATCTGGGTATTGTTCATTTTCAAATCCTGGAGGTTGTTTTACATAAACTTCTTCATTTATAAAACCATTTAAGAAAGCACTTTTAACATCCATTTGATATAATTTGAAATCCATATAGCTTGCATATGCTAAGAGCATTCTAATAGATTCAAGTCTAGCAACAGGAGCAAATGTTTCATCAAAATCAATACCTTCCTCCTGGTTGTATCCTTGAGCTACTAGTCTGGCCTTGTTTCTTATAACATTACCTGCTTCGTCTAGCTTGTTTCTGAAGATCCATCTTGTCCCAATGATTGGATGATCCTTTGGTCTAGGTACAAGATCCCAAACATCATTTCTTTGGAATTGATTCAGTTCTTCAGTCATGGCTAGCATCCAGAACTCATCAATGATGGCTTCATCAATCTTCTTTGGTTCAAGTTGAGAAATGAATCCCATGTTTGCAATCCGTTCTAGCTGAGCTCTAGTTTGAACCCCCTTTGTTAGTTCTCCTAAAATCTGCTTTTGAGGATGATCTTTGATATCGACAAAGGTTCTTTGATGATCATCTTCATTAGACTTAGCTGTGTTATCTAACAATAAATCTGTACTTTCAACATCATCATCATTAGTTTGTATATGAACAGATTGATCAATAGATTCACAAAAACTAACATGCATAGATTCTTTAATAGTATTATGACTCTTATTGAAAACTCTGTATGCTTTACTATGACTTGAATATCCTAAGAATATGCCTTCAACAGATTTAGCATCAAACTTATCTAGGCTATCTTTTGTGTTTAGGATAAAGCATTTACATCCAAAGACTTTGAAATAGTCTATTCTTGGAGTTCTGTCATAGAATAGTTCATAGGGAGTTTTATTTAATAAGGGTCTAATGAGAACTCTATTTGTTATGTAGCATGCAGTATTAACAGCTTCTGCCCAAAAAGATTTTGCAAGATTATTGTGTTGGAGCATAGTCCTGGCAGATTCCTGAAGGGTTCTATTCTTTCTTTCTACTACACCATTTTGAGGTGCAGCTCTAGGAAAGGCAAAGTTATGAGAAATACCATGCAAGTTACAAAAATTTTCAAAAAGTTCATTTTCAAATTCTCCTCCATGGTCACTACAGATTTTAACAATAGAACAAGATTTTTCGTTTTGTAATTTTTTACATAAGATTTCAAATTGACAAAACGTGTCACTTTTGTTTTTCAAAAATATTACCCAAGTAAATCTTGAGTAGTCATCTACAATAACAAAAACATATTTATTGTGATTATGACTAGCTACTCTAGAAGGACCAAAAAGATCCAGGTGGAGAATCTCTAAAGGTCTCTTACTTGAAATGATATTTTTTGATTTGAAAGATGATTTTGATAATTTTCCTAATTGACATGCATCACAAAAGTAATTCTTTTTAAAAGAAATATTGGGTAACCCACGTACTAACTTATTTTTAGCTAATTTAGACATGTATTTAGAATTTACATGACCCATTCTTAAGTGCCATAAATTTTGAGAGTCATTATTAGCTATAAGACAATGTTCTGTGATGTTTTCTAGGTATAGTTCATATATATTATTCATTCTTATACCTTTTAAGATGATGTTTTCATTGGTGTCTGCTATGAGGCATGCATCATGATTAAAGCTAACATTATAACCTGTGTCACACATTTGACTGATACTTAGTAGGTTATGTTTTAAGCCTTTAACAAGGAGAACGTCTTTGATAAGAGGTTTATCTATGTTACCAATATTTCCAATACCAATTATCAAACCTTTGTTGTTATCTCCAAAGGTGACGGTTCCTCCTTCTTTATGATGAAGAACAACAAAAAGGTCTGGATGTCCTGTCATGTGCTTTGAACATCCACTATCTAGTATCCATCTGTTCTTCTTCTTTGGAGCCTGCAAAACATTAAGTAAATCTCCTTTTTGGTACCCAATCGGGTCCTTTTTTGTTAGACTTTGGAACCCATATCCATTTGGATTTGGGTTTGTCTATATCTTTAGAGGAGTTAAAAAGATTATCATTATAATACTCCTTATTTGGTTCAGATGAACTTTTCACAAACGTGGTCTTTTGATTCATACAAGAAGGTTTTTTGAAATGAGAGTAGCCAATACCATTCTTGTAAAAACAGACCTTCTGAGAGGATAAGAGTTTATCTAAGTTCTCTTTACCTTTAGTAAACTTGAAAACCGTTTTCATGAGGTTCTCAATTTTACTTTTTAGCTCTGAAATTTCTATTTCCATATTTTTAGTTTTGGAGCTAGTAGAAGAAATTTCAGACATAAGCATAAGACTTTCCTTTTTCAACTCAGAATTTTCACTGTTGAGTTTTTCATTCTCTTGGGAAAGCTTTAAATTTTCATATTTTAAATCTTTATTTTTGAAACTCAATTTTCTAGATTCTTCAAATAGTTCTTGAAAAGCATCTAGAAGTTCTTCAAAGGAAAAATCAGAGATTTCACTTACCGAACTTTCGTTTGCCATGAAGCACATATTTGCAGTTTCGGCTTCATCATCACTTGACACTTCACTAGTGGATGGTTCTGAATCATCCCATTGAGCATGCAGAGCCTTTTTCTTGAAGAACCTCTTCTTTGGTTCCTCAGTCTTGGACTTTCTTTTGAGAAGGGGACAGTCACGTTTTAAGTGGCCTGGCTTATTACACTGAAAGCACATGGGATCTTCTTTAGGATCTTTTCTTTCCTTGTGCCTGTTTGGAAGCCGGTTCCTTCTCATGAAGCGCTGGAATTTTCTGGTAAGTAGCGCAATTTCTGATTCTTTATCTGAGTCTTCATTCTCAGATAGGGCTGGGAAAGCTAGAGTTTTTTTTACTGGTTGCTCTTCTTCCCTTCTTTCTTTCATGTAGACTTCATAGGCCATAAGATTGCCTATTAAGTCGTCCAAAGTAAGCTTAGATAAATCTTGAGCTTCTTCAATAGCAGTAGTCTTTTTCTCCCAATCAGTTGTGAGAGATCTCAAGATTTTCTTCACCTTTTCAGTCTAGGAATATGTTACACCCAGAGATTTCAGATCGTTGGTGATGTTGGTGAATCTGGTAAACATCTCTGTGATGGGTTCATCTTTGTTCATTTTGAACAACTCATATTTTCTAACAAGAGATGAAATTTTGGCTTCTTTCACTTTGTTGGTTCCTTCATGAATAACTTCCAAAGAATGCCAAATATCATATGCAGATTCACATATAGATATTCTATTGAATTCGTTTTGATCAATGGCACAATATAAAGCATTCATAGCCTTTGCATTTAGGTTTGCCATTTTCTTTTCTTCATCAGACCATAAGCTATAGTCTGCGGATGGAGATGTGTATGGATGCTCAACAATTTTCCATACAGCAAAATCTATGGATTTGAGAAATATAGCCATTCTGCACTTCCAGTATCCATAGTTGGAGCCATTGAAGAAAGGAGGACGAGATGCGTGTTGACCTTCAATATCACGAGCATAGAAAGTAGATGCCATTTGTGCTGGAAGACTTGTTACGTCGAAACCAGCAAACCTGCTCTGATACCAAATGAAATTCCACTAGAGGGGGGGTGAATAGTGAAATATGATAATGATCGATAAAATAAAATAATTAAGCAATAAGGCACAACACATAAAAACACAGAATTTATACTGGTTCGGTCAGTATCCAGACCTACATCCAGTCCCCAAGCAAACCACTTGAGCTTTCCACTATAACATCCGAGTCACCGGATAAATAGTACAACACCCTCTTCCCCAGAGGTCTTCTTCTCTCAACAGAGAAGGGCAACACCCTCTTTCACAGAGGTCTTCTTCTCTCAACAGAGAAGGGCAACACCCTCTTTCACAGAGGTCTACTTCTTTCAACAAAGAAGGAATACAGTGAATAACAGAGTTATAATACTTCCTATAGAACCTTCAGAATGATATGAATGCACGAATGAAGGATTCTCAGAATGTTCTGTTTGTCACTCAGAGGATACTCTTTGTCAAAGAGCTGGACTTGACTTTTTCTCTTTTCTTTCTTTCCTTTTTCTCTTTCTTTTTCAAGGCTCTCTTTTCAAATACCGAATAGAAATTTTTCTCGTTGTAAGCTCACACGTCTATTCCATTCCATGTTTGAATAGTTTATTTGAGTGTGTTTATATAGCTTTTAAAAAGTAGTCGTTACATTTTTGGAATTGTAACTTTTTGAAATGTGAAATGTTATGTCATTTCAAAAATATCTTTTAGATAAATTCGAGAATACCTTTTTCCATAAAAGTAGAATAGAGGGTACACTAGTCGTTGTAATATTTTAGGTAATACATATTTTATGTAAAAAGTCTATTTCTTACAATAGTACATTGAACGTTGGGTTGTAGTTTTGTCTTTATTCTAATTAATGATTTGAGGTACATTAGTACTTCTTTGCTTTAAATGAGTGTAAGTACAATGAGTGCTTTGAGATATTTATTTGTACATAGTCATGTCAAGTGTTTTCTTTATGTTGTGTATTTCAAAGTCTCCAGAGAGAATGAGGACCAAAAGAAGGTCGACATTCTTTGAGAAGGATATTAACAAGGATTTGTTACAGGAGGCATTTAATGCTTTGTAAAGAGAATGATGACTTCAAGTAAGTCGACATTCTATGGTTATGAAAAAAGTAACTAGAGTCCTTTCAAAAACATATTTTATTTGTTTTTCTTTTGTGTAGCCGATTTATGTTTTTGTCTTCTTCTTATATTAAAAAAGCATTTATTTAAAGAAGATAACTAAAGTCTTGTTAAAACATATTTTATTTGTTTTTCTTTTGTAGTCGATTTTATGTTTTTGTCTTCTTCTTATATTAAAAATATTTCTAAAGTCTTTTCAAAAACATATTATATTTGTTTTCTCCATGTAGCCGATTTTATGTTTTTGTCGTTTTCCTACATTCCTTTTCATGTTGTCTTGTATATAGTGTAAGGTACAATTATTACATGACAAAATATCTTTTTTTCATAAAAGGTTGTAAGAAGGTACAATTATTGGTTTTCAAAAAGGAGCTTTTTGAAACTATCGTATACTTTTATGATATAGTGTTTATGAATGAGTATGTAATATGCAATATGCAAGTTCCTGAAGGTTCTGTTACATATGACTCTAAAGAAGAAAAAGTGTCTTCATCTTGAGGTAGCCGATCTCTTCATTTGAACTTTAGGAATGCATGGCTCATCAAGCTTTTTCTTCAAGGAGTATGATTGCACCAAAGTTGTACTTGAACAGGAAGTCTCCATCCTTTTTGGGTGAGATATCCTTGCATCAAATACTCGTTAGATTTATGGCAAAACATATTCAGTCATAATATAACATTATTTCAAGAGGACATCATATCATATAAAATCAAATGAGATAGTGTATCATATTATGTGACATCAAAACCGAGTTTCTCAACATCTTTTTAGGTTCAAGTTGAGAAATGATAGCCATATTTGCAATACGTTCCAACTGAGCTCTTGTTTGGACTCCTTTGGTCAGGTCTCCCAAAATCTGCTTTTGAGGATGATCTCTTATTTCAGCAAATGTTCTTTGATGATCATCTTCATTAGATTTAGTCGTGTTATCTAAAAGAAAATTTGTACTTTCAAGATCATCATCATTAGTCTTATTATGAATAGATTTACCAATAGATTCATTAAAACTGACATGCATAGATTCTTCAATAGTATTAGTACTGTTATTGAAAACTTTGTATGCTTTACTATGACTTGAATATCCTAGAAATATGCCTTCAACAGATTTAGCATCAAATTTATCAAGGCTATCTTTTGTGTTCAGGATAAAGCATTTACACCCAAAGACTTTAAAGTAGTCTATTCTTGGAGTTCTGTCATAGAATAATTCATAGGGAGTTTTATTCAACAAAGGTCTAATAAGTACTCTATTTGAAATATAGCATGCAATATTAACAGTTTAAGCCCAAAAATATTTAGCAAGATTGTTATGTTGAAGCATAGTTCTGGCAGATTCTTGAAGGGTTCTATTCTTTCTTTTTACTACACCATTTTGAGGTGCAACTCTAGGAAAGGCAAAGTTATGTGAAATACCATGCAAGTTACAAAAATTTACAAAAAGATCATTATCAAATTCTCCTCCATGGTCACTATGAATTTTAACAATTGTAGAGGATTTTTCTTTTTGTATTTTTTTACGTAAAATTTCAAATTCACACAACGTATCACATTTGTTTTTCAAAAATATTACCCAAGTGAATCTTGAGTAATCATCAACAATGACAAAAGCGTATTTATTATGATTAAGACTAGCTACCCTAGAAGGACAAAAAAGATTCAGGTGGAGAAGCTCTAAAGGTCTTTTACTTGACACAATATTCTTTGATTTGAAAGATGATTTTGACAATTTTCCTAATTGACTAGCATCACAAAAATAGTCCTTTTTAAATGATATTTTAGGTAACCCACGCACCAAGTTATTTTTAGCCAGTTTAAAAATATATTTAGAATTAACATGTCCCATTCTCATATGCCATAAATTTTGAGAGTCATTATTTGCTATAAGACAATGTTCAATAATATTTTCTAGGTATAATTCATATACATTATTTTTCCTTATACCTTTCAAAATAATATTTTCGTTTGTGTCTACTATGAGGCATGCATCATGTTTGAAACTTACATTATATCCTATGTCACACATTTGATTGATACTTAAGAGGTTATGTTTTAAACCTTTAAGAAGGAGAACGTCTTTAATAAGAGGTTTATCGATATTACCAATATTGCCAATCCCAATTATTAAACCTTTGTTGTTATCTCCAAAGGTGACAGTTCCTCCTTCTTTATGATGAAGAACAGCAAAAAGATCTGGATGTCCTGTCATATGCTTTGAACATTCACTGTCTAATATCTATCTGTTCTTCTTTTTCAATGCCTGCAATAGATCAAGTAAAAATTCTTTTTGGTACCCGATAGGGTCCTTTTTTGTTAGATTTTGAAACCCATACCCATTTTGATTTAGGTTTATCTATAATCTTAGAGGAGTGCATGGAATAAAAATTAGAATCATAGTACTTTTGATTAGGTTTAGTAGTACTTTTGACAAACGTGGTCTTTTGAATCATACAAGAAGGGTTACTGAAATGAGAGTAACCAATACCATTCTTGTAAAAAGTGAATCTTTGAGAGGATAGGAGTTTGTCCAGGTTCTCTTTTCCTTTGGTAAACTTAAAAACCGTTTTCATAAGGTTTTCAATTTTATTTTTTAATTCTAAAATTTCTACATGAAGATTTTTAGTCTTGGAGCTAGTAGAAGTGATTTCAGAAGTGAGCATCAAATTTTTCTTTTTCAACTCAGAATTTTCAATACTGATTTTTTCATTTTTCTGGGAAAGCTCTAAATTCTCGAATTTTAAAACTTTGTTTTTTAGAATCATTTTTCTAGATTCCTCAAAAAGTTCTTGAAATGCATTTAGAAGTTCTTCAAAAGAAAAGTCAGAAGTTTCACTTACAGAGCTTTCTTCTGCCATGAAGCACATGTTTGCAGTTTCGGCTTCATCATCACTTGACTCTTCACTGGTGGATGGTTCTGAATCATCCCATTGACCATGTAGAGCCTTTTTCTTGAAGAACCTTTTCTTTGGTTCCTCGATTTTTGATCTTCTTTTTAGGAGAGGACAGTCACGTCTTACGTGACCTGGGTTATTGCATTGATAGCACATGGTATCTTCTTTAGAATCTTTCTTTTCTTTGTGCTTATTTGACAGCCTGTTCTTTCTCATGAAGTGCTAAAATCTTCGAGTAAGTAGCGCAATTTCATATTCTTTTTCTGAGTCCTCATTCTCAGAAATGGCTGGGAAGGCTAGATTTTTCTTTGGAGGTTGTTCTTCTTTCCTTCTTTCTTTCATATGGACTTTATAGGCCATAAGATTGCCTATTAAGTCATCTAGAGTGAGCTTGGAAAGATCTTGGGCTTCTTCAATAGCTGTGGTCTTTCTCTCCCAGTCAATTGTAAGGGATCTCAAGATCTTTTTCACCTTATCGGTCTGGGAATAGGTTTCTCCCAGGGATTTAAGATCGTTGGTGATATTGGTGAATCTGGTAAACATCTCTGTGATGGATTCATCTTTATTCATTTTGAATAGCTTGTATTTTTGAACTAGAGTTTAGATCTTTGCTTCTTTTACTCTGTTAGTTCTTTCATGGATAACCTCCAGAGAATGCCATATATCATATGCAGATTCACAAACTGATATTCTATTAAACTCATTTTGATCAATGGCACAATATAATGCATTCATAACTTTTGCATTTAGGTTTGCCATCTTCTTTTCTTCATCAGACCATAAAGTATAGTCTGAAGTTAGAGATGTGTATGGACATTCTACAATTTTCCATACAGCAAAGTCTATAGACTTTAGGAATATGGCCATCCTACATTTCCAATATCCATAGTTCGTGCCATTGAAAAAAGGAGGGCAAGATGAGTGTTGACCTTCGATGTCACGAGCATAAGAGGTTGATGACATTTGTGCTGGAAGACTTGTTATATCGAAACCAACAGAACCTGCTCTGATACCAAATAAAATTTCACTAGAGGGGGGGGGGTGAATAGTGAAATACGATGCAGATCGATAAAATAAAAAATAAGGCAATAAGGCACAACATAATAAACACAGGATTTATACTGGTTTGGCCGAGTTACTGACCTACATCCAGTCCCCAAGTAAAACACTTGAGCCTTTCACTATAAAATCCGTGTTACGGGATAAATAGTACAACACCCTCTTCCTCAGAGGTCTACTCCACTCAACAGAGAAGGAAAACACCCTCTTCCTCAGAGGTCTACTTTTCTCAACAGAGAAGAGAAACACCCTCTTCCTTAGAGGTCTACTTCTCTCAACAGAGAAGGGATACAATAGTAAACAGAAAGTTACAACACTTTCCTATAGAACCTTCAGAATGATATACAGAGTATGAATCCACGTATGAAGATTCTCTTAGAATGTTCTCTCTTTTGAAAATAGGCAGAATAATCTTTCAGGAGAACAGAATGTTCTTTTTCTTCACACACTTGATTCTTTTGTCAGAGAGCTTTTCTTGTCTTTTTCTCTTTCTTTTTCTAAGCTCTTTTTGAGTGTGTCGAGTAGGAATTTTTCTCTTTGAAAGCTCACTTTTATTTTTGAAGTATTATTTTGTCTGTATATATATAGACCTTAAAAAAGTACTCGTTGCTTTTTGAAATGCTTTGAAATAATTATCCTTTTGTGATGTGAGATGCTAGGTCATCTCAAAAATAACTTTTGTAAGAAAGGTGTGAAATAATGTGTGTACTATATTGCTTTTTCAGAAATCGTCATTCCATAAAATAAATAATTGTTAAGTAATAAATGTTTGGTGTATTTAAATAACGATAGTTTTTTCATGTCGTCATTTCTAAATTAAATATTTTGAGGTACAATATACGTTGGTGTAATAGAAAATGAGATTTAATTTGTAATGGGTCTTTTCTCAAATAAAAGTTTTGTAGTACATTGAACGTTGAAGTATTTTAGAAATATAATTTATATTGTAATTTGTCTTTACTCAATTAAATGATTTATAGTACATTAATTGTTTTATTACAAATCGTCACTTCTTTGTTTAAATGCATGTAAGTACAATAAATGATTGTTTAGTACCTTATTTTACAAATGGCCATTTCTTGATTTAATAAAATAATGTTTATTTTCTCAAATCATCATTTCTAAAAATGAACGATTTGAAACTCTATAAATGCTTGAGTAATACTTATATTATAAATAGTCATTTCTCAAATAAATGATTGTATATCATGAACCAATATATCTTTTCACAATGTCTTTTCTTATATAAATGTTTATGTACTATGAACCAAAATTTCTCACGTAAATGTTTGTGTATTATGAACCAATGCATTTTGTATTTTCTTACATAAATGCTTTTGAAATCATGAGCTTTTATATCTTGTCAAATTATCTTTTTCATAAATTTTTGTAAGAAGTGCAATTAATGCTTTTAGGAAGTACAATGATTTATTTTAAAAAAGGTGTTTTTGAAATACTACAATATACATAACGTATCTTTTTATGAAAGCTTGACTTTTTGTAAATGAATGGCTTGTATGATTTCAAAGCATATAGTCTAATATGAAATATGCACGCTTCGGAAGGTTCTGTTACATATGACTCTAAAGAAGAAAAAAATCTTCATCTTGAAGTAGCCGATCTTCTTGGATAATCTTTAATGCATATCTTTGACTCATCAAGCTTTTTCTTCAGATTAGTATGATTGCATCAAATTGTTGCCCTTGATCAAGTTGTCTTCACTCTTCTTAAGTGAAATAACCTTGCATCAAATATACGTTAAATACATAACACATCATATCCAGTCATAATATAACATATTTAGTTTCATATATGAAAGCATATCATATTTATAATATATCATGAAAGCATATCATATATTTATCATGTATCATATATATATGCATCATGAAAGTATATCATATTTATCATGTATCATCAAAACATAGTTTCTCAACAGGAATTTTGAAATTGAGGTCAAAATGACCAAAATGCCCCCGATAACAAGACTATGTCCTTGAAACCAGGGTTTTCTAAAATAAATTTTGCAAAAATGAGAAATGTGAAATGAAAATGACATTGAAATTAACCCTAATATGATTCTATATGCTTATTTACGTGATAAAAATCCTAAAATGACAAAAATATCATAAAATATCAAATTTGACTCGATTTTCGCCTGATTTTCGCTTGTGAATTTAAAAATAAACTAACATACAAAGAAAATGAACTTGGAATTGATCCAAACTTGGCATGGACACCTCGACTAACCCTAAAAACATAATGGAGTTCAAAAATAAATTTTTTTGTATTTTCTTAATATGGAAAATAGCTAAAAATCCTAAAAAATCAAGATTTTGCCTAAAATGCTAATTCTAAATTGGATTTCGGATACTAAACTTCCATAAAAATTTCCCAAATTTTATGAGGTGATATAGGACAGTTAGGCAAAGACTTTTTCCTTTTACACATTTTGTTTTTGACCTATGGTCGAAGCTGGACAGCTTCGGCAAGTTGGATCGGAATCCGGCGACTCTAGGATTTGGGGCAAACAGATAGGTTTCGGGAAATATTATGGTAAAAATAGTATACCGATGGGAAAATTTCTGAAATTATGAAAAAATGTCCTTGACAAATAGAGGAAGATTTTATCTTTTTACAGTTTTAGGATTTGGGTTATGGTTTGGAAATGAGCACACAATTATCAGAGACCTGGATCTCTGAAATTCTCAGACATTGGAATCTGACAGACGGGGAATATAATTTTGGGAAAAACACCTAAATTATTTTAAAAATTCCCAACTTTTGGAAAAAGACATAGGGAAGGGTTAGGAACAACTTATATGTGGAAAGTGTTTGGATTCAACTTACGTATTGAACGAACACAGTGAATTAGGGTCGGTTTATACCATGACAAGGAAAAAATGAGATTTTCCCTGGGGTCTAGGAAAATCGATTTTTGGCAGAACCTAAATCTCAATGGAAAAACCTAAAAATTTACTGGAAAATAATATATTCCTACAGAGACTCACTGTGATTTTTTGAGAGAAAATAGGATCATCCATCTAGGAGATCGCGGAGGTTTTTGTCTGCTAAAACAGAAATTGGAAGTTCTGGAAATGTGAAATCCCAGTTTGGGATTTGGTTTATTAGGTAGGGTCTTGAAATCCAAATGGATCTATATTTTCTACAGAACATCCCAGACAATTAGAGGGATTCACAAATCAATTTTATAGAATTTTTGAATAAGAACACATGCATAAAATAATGACTAGATTCTGCATAAAAAACCAAAATCTATAGAATATTGATAAAGCTATGTAAAATTAATGAGATGCATAATGAAACTAATCTAAATGCTTATTTTTATTCATGAAACTACATGAAACACAAAATTAAAATAAAAATCAATGGGAGTATGATTCATTTCTTTGATATTGGTTGTCGAAAGGAGGGATCTGATCCATCCATCGGACGGATCTCTCCACTTTCATAGCCTTGATTGCGGAAACCCTCTTGTTTCGCACTATTTAGACCTATAAACAATGGCTTTTCAACCTTATAAGATAAATCAAACATTGTGAAACTAAAGGAAAAGGTTCATTACCTTAGGATGTTTGGCTTGAATCGATGGAAGGAAGAATGAAGATGGCTAGATGGTGCTGGAAGCGTTGGAGTGGTGCTGCCAACGTGGAAGTGGCTGCCTTCAATGGAGGTGTGGTCGATGGCTGCAACTAGAGGAAGCAAGGGTTGGGTGTGTGATCTTGGAGGGGATGAAGAATGTTGAAACTGCTTGAGAAGCTGCAGGTGGTGGTGAACCGGCTGGAGTGGTGTTGTGGCTGCAACAAAAGATGGCTGGAGTGGTTGGCCAAGTAGGAGGTGTTGTTGACTCTAAAGGGTGGCTGAAGCTGGATGCAAGGTGGCTGCTACAAGGCTGAGGAGGGCTGCTGCTGGAGCCAAAGGGAGAACCAAGGGGGAGAGAGAGAGATGTGTTTTTTTTTAGAAAGCCCACCGTCCCCTCTTTTTGGTGTTGGACTTAGGGAAAATAAAATCCTTCCCTAAGTTTTTAATAGAAGTGGCTTTAATGAGAGGGAAGAAGTACGTGAATGGGCTGGACCATAGGGAAAAGAAGGGAAGGGAAGAAGAAGAAAGGAAAGAAAAAAGAAGAAGAAAAGGAAGAAAAAGAAAATGAAA